>NW_005187487.1:715260-755522 GCF_000239375.1 Pundamilia nyererei | reverse complement strand
GTGTTTCTGGACATAAATTTTTATGATGTTATAACTAACAGCAGTCATAACATATGTAGCTCGAAAATCACAGAAACAGGCAAAAGTAACTAGTGATGACATCTGTTTGTGGTCAGTCTCCACACCGTGCTACAGGCAGAGCGGACGTGGAGGAGGATTACAGTTGGAGGACAGCTGGCGGACTATGGCGTGGTTGCAGAAGGAGTGAGTCCTGGTCTTTGTGCGTGGAGGTGGAGGAGGAGGAGGAAGGGCAGGGGGAAGGGAAGGAAGAGGAGAGCGGAAAGATGGTTTTTGGAGTGGAGGCAGAGGAGTACGGGGAGGCTGGAAGATGAAGACAGGGGAAGAAGGGGAAGACAGCGGGGAGGAGACGGTGGACATGGTGGAGGGGGAAGTAGGGGAGACTGGTTCGAAACCAGAGAGCGAAGAGGAAGAACCTGAGACTTAAAAAGGAGGAAATAAAACAGAAATGAGTGAAATTAATGAAGGATTAAAGAAAGGATAGAAACAAAAAGACCTTTTCTCAAACAACATTTTTTAAAATGCTCCCATTTTTTAAAGTTTATACATTAAGTTAAAAGAAATCAGATTCTTTTATAGACTTTTCCCTCTATCATCTGTAAAAAAGACATCAGGATGACCATTAGATGAGAGAGAATAATTAAACAAGTTTGACTCCACGTTTACTGATGAACGCTGAGCACGTAGATTTCAGGTGTCTGTACCTACCAGTCTCAGGGTCACTGAAGTCAGGCAGGGTCATAGCGTTGAGCTGTCGCCTGTCTGCTATGGCTCTATCCAACAGACTGCTGCCACGCCCCGAATCACTGCCACGAAACACACGTGGATGTAAACAAAGGGAAAAAGCACATCCGCACGCATGCAAGTACACACACACACACACACACACACGGCCTGGGATTGAGCTGCTGAGCAAGCATGACCTCCAAAACAAGGAGATAAAGCATTTTAGTGCCTTGGTTATCTTTTGTTTTCTTAGTTAGATCAAGCTTCAAGGGAACTGTGTTATTAATGAAGAGACAACGACTCATTGCCAGTTATTCAAATGCTTGATTGCAGCTCTTGCTGCCAAGGATGGCACAACCAGTTATTAGATTTAGAGGGCGAAGAGTTTTTCACACAGGAACAGGCAGGTTTGGGTTGGTTTTTCCCCACTTAATAAATGAAATAATTTTAAAAGTGCATTTTGTATTTACTCTGGTTATGTTTATCTTGTATTAAATTCTGTTTGATGATTGAAACATTTAAATGGGACAAATGCACACAGACAAAAAAAACAAAGAAATTAGGCATATTACTAGCATTGGCTAACATTAGCCAGAAAAAAAGATGGCTTAAAGTGATCTGTAGTCCTGAAAACTATGAATTAAATGCCATATGTAAAGCCACATCAGTGTTTCCTTTTTCTTTTGTGTTCCTGTTGTGCCTGTTTGTTGACATTAGTGATTAGTGGACACCATTCATAAGCTAATGTTAACTTCCTCACTGTTGGCACTGGGAGCGGCACTCAGGAGCGGGCGTAAATGCCACATCCTTTGGATATTTGCAGAAAATTCCCAAGTTCTTCCCAAAGAAGTCACTCCACAGACTGTCAGAATCAACAGAGAGAGTCGGGGAAGGTCTTATATTTCATAATTATGCTATAATCCATTCAGAAAATTTGCAAAAAGAAGCGTGTAAAACATTTTTTAAAATAAATAAATTTTTTTTTTACTAAATGCACATTTAATTAGGGCAAGAGTTGCAGGATCATAAATATAAACTAATACCAGCTTGTGTTTTCACATAGTGAGGTTTTGATTAAAATTAAAAACAAACCTAACATCAGGTTAACATAAACAGTAAACTTTATTTACTGTTTATGTTATTAACTAATATTTGTCCACAGAAGCTATTTAGTACACATCACCAAACATGCCTGGAATTATAGCATTTTTAAATGCCAAGACCATTAGAATGAATTAAATGCTTCTCCATGAAAGTGCTCAGTTGGTAGTTCAGTGTAATCCAGTCTTCACAAAGTTAGAGTCTTAAATTCTTTTTAAAAGTCTTAAAAATGTTACATTTGGTGGCCAGATCCTTCAAGGTAGTCTCCTTGCACACCTCTGCACCTATCTCAGAGCTCCACACCGGTCCCATTATGACCACACGAAGGTGCTTATTTAGGACGAGGGCTGCATCTTCAGATCTTCACAGCAGCGACCCGTCAACCTTAATATTATTTTGGAATAGAGGTCAAAGCCGCAGGGAGCTCAATCTCAAGAGTAGGAGAAATGAGAAATCATAGCCACCTGCCTCGGTTACAAATGCTCTCCCTCCAACTCCTCAAGACATTAGATTAGACGCCCAGTTTTACCCTGGGGGATGACATCATGGTGCTCAACATCTGATGCACTTTGTTTGGTTTTAAACCGCTGATCACAAGTAAAAATCTGGAAGTATATTACCTTAAAGGGGATAGTAACATTTAAATCAGGTATAGTTATTGTTTTTTTATTGGCACCATATCTTAATTATTTAAAATAAAAGCAAACAAATAAAAAAGATCAAACTCTTTGTTTTGTTACGGCACCAGAAACAAGAGAAGCAGTGATTCTCAAAATTTAAGGGACTATAAAAAGGAAACAACAATAAAACAAAGCCATGTGATTTGAACCATATGTTATTGTTCATTTATCTGACCAAATAATAACTATTTTATTCCTCTTGACTTTGGCGGAGCCGTTATTGGATAATCATCATCAAAAATCAAAATTGGAACACACTGAATATTAAAAGGACGACTCACAGAAAGCGAGTACCTCCCACTGTGACTTTACTCCCATGTGCAGTGTTTTTCTTAAGTTTGGGAGGGGCTGACATAGAGCAGAGGGGTTTTTTGGGGACATTTACTGGTTTTGCTAGAACACATGACACCAATCCTGCCTTCTAGCCACAGGCTCCGTGTTTTGTGATATTTATGTATGACTTGAACATTTCATCGATCTTTAGATCCTCGACTTCCAAAGTTAAGACTTAAACTAGCAGCAGACGTTAGATGTGAGGCCCCGTGTATTTGAAGCCACCTGCCTGACGAGATGACGTTCACAAAAATCTGTGACCACCTTCTATTACATGATGGTTTTAACCATCTGGTGTCTGGTTTGTCATCCATCTTGCACCTTGGTGTTGATGATATTCTAGTTTTGCCCGTCTGCACTTTGTAATTCTATCATCACTGTTACCATTATTATTATCAGTAGTAATAGTAGTGTTTTTATCTGGGGGGAGTGTGTGCGTACCTGGGGTTGGTAAGGTTGTAAAAGCTCTTCCAGATCTGCAGCATGTGTTTACAGGTGAGCAGAGCTTCTTCGGGTCCTCTACACATAGCCTCCAGCTTCACCTTGGTATACAACAGACTACACAGACACACACAAACTCACAATCAGCCTGATCCAGCTAAATTAAAAAACAAAACAAAAAAAACCTCAGTGTGAGGTCTGTGAGCTCACTTGAAGTTTTCAGGGTACTCGGAGAGAGCCATCTCTATGATATTGAGAGCATCGTGGTAGTGTTTCTGGGCAGAGAGAAGCAGGGCCAGCAGGTGAAGGGAGTGGACGTCATCTCCTTGAAGCTGCAGTGCCTGCCGAACATAGCCTAGCGCCTCGGGGATCTACACACATACACACACATATGTACACAAACTACAGGTTTTCACAACATTTGGGAAAAAAGGACTTTGTTAAATATGTGCAACTCCTTGGAGTTTTGATTTTGGACGTCTGCCTTTAGTGTCACAAACACTTGTGTTGATTTTCTCTTGCATTACCTGTCTGGACACGGCAAGCTGCAGCGCCAAGTAGAAGGCTGCCAAATGGTCAGTTGGAGACAGACTCTGAGCTCTACAGATGAGAAGAGAAAGGAGATGTTGTGTTCAAGAGGCAGCAAATAAAAAATTAAATAAGGTTAGATAAAACTTTAAAGATCCCAGTGGAAAAATAAGGTCAGCGCTGCAGCAAGACGGATGGAAAAGGGAAGCAAATGCTGACCATATTTATGGGAATAAATAATGTCAAAGCCAAACACTGCGCACAGATTAGTCATAGCACAAGCACGAAGGTTCAAATGAGTCAAAAGCATAATGTAATGGTTTGGCAGGGTGGTAAGTTTAAAGTGTAGAAAAGAAAACAGAGCATCATAGCTCAGTCCGAACCTCTGGAAGGCTCCCAAAGCTTTCCTCTGGTATTCCTCCTGTGTGCTCCGCAATGACGCTAAAGACATGCAGAGACACAAACACACCGATAGGTTTTACAGTAACACTGATTATGAATCACTGCAGCTTTTTGCACACTTCTTTTCATACTGCAAAAACATCCGGGCCAGAAACAGAAACAGATGATGCATCGCCTCATGTAAGCAAGCGCTCTATAGCGATCTGCCATCATACTCATCACAAACAAAAAGAGTCCCTTGACAACACACATACCCAAAAGCAAAACCACTTGAAAAGTGGCTGAAAACTCAAGGTGAATGATTTTAAATGAGGAGAGAACTCATGGCTTCAACATAGACTTAAAGAACTATGACTCACACTTCCCTTACTTTGAATTTACTCAGAGTGAGCAAAGGTGCGATAAATTTGCAACCGTGCACAGTATACAACAGGGGTGTCAAACACAAGGACCACTGGACTGTGAAGTAGGGTAAAAATTTTGGACTTTTAACGGTGTTTTTATAAATTTTAAAGCCTGTGCTAGTGCTAAAGACCTCCTACACAGCTATTTGTACAACACAAAACTTGTGAAGCAATAGACAAACAACTAAATGACAACGTGTCCACAGGAAAATAAATAAAATATGGCATTTTCTGGCAATTAACAAAAGCCTTCCGCTTTCTAATTACAGGACAGTCTGGGCTCTGAGCTACCAGACCCTTTTCTGTATTTTTACACATTTCTTACAATTTAAGCCCAAAGAGTCGTGCCGACACACTCCTTTCATTTAAATAGAGCAGTGAGGTGTGGTGCTTAAACTGCACTTCTTTTTCTTCTATAGAGATATCGCAGGGATTAAATGTGCAGTTAAACTTCTTTACACTGACAGAAAGACGATATTCACTGGTCTGGTCCACTAAAGATCAAAGTGTAATATGCATAAATAAATGTATAAAAAAGATGGAAGCAGCATCTGGGTCTGAAAAGTGAAGACCTTAAACCTGCATTCATTTTAATGGCCACCAGGGGGCAAAAAGAATTATGAACCCATAGAAACCTCATCGAAAACGGTCAGGACCTCGTAAACCTTGGTTTATGGCCTCAGTTGCTCATTTCAGGTCATACTGTCTAAACCATTAGGACCATTTTGTAAATTCTGGTCTGTTTAAGTGTTACAAAGGACGATTACACAGATATGATCATTGCAATGAGCGCCCAGTTTCATATACAGCTCCACCCCTTGCTTGTCATATTAAGTGGTTGAAAGTTGCTTGAACGGGAAAGAGCAGCATCGAGTTCACCGCGAAGAAGAAGGAGCTCAAAAACAAAAGAAAAGAAAAGAAAAAAAACCCCATCAAACATTTTCATTGTTATTGCTCAGTTTCACTTCACTACAAACAAAAATTCTTTGTGTTTGTGCTGTTGTTGGGCAATAGGTGTCATAACAGACAAACTAACAGGCTCAAAAACATCTCCCGACACTGGCCCCTGGTGACAGGTCTGCAGCTGAGAATTTTTAGCCACGCCCCTGCATACATGAAGTGCTGTGATGGATTTCTTAGAAGTCTTTTCATAGCCTGTTGCACATGAACTGAATTCCTGACCCTAAAATGACCCTACAATTTACATTTTTAAACAGTGTGAAATAGGGCATAGTAGGCAGCAGGGACAAATTGATGATGCACAACCATTTGAAAGCTGGAAAAAACAAAATCACAAAAAAGAGAAAGCCCTCCTGACCTGGGCTAGGCTGGAAAAAAACTCTGGTCCAAATCAGCCAATGAGTTTGCAAACTTGTAGCTTTTCCTGATTTCTTTTCACCCAGAAAAAAATAAAAATCTTGCTCACACGTTCGCACCAAGAAAATGACTCAGGAGATGGAACTTCTCCTGAACAGACTTACCATCAGTGGCTTTGAGGCTGTAAACCAAACCTATAGCCAAGTAGCCTTTGGCTCTGAATTCAGCTGCTTTCTCTCCCATGTCAATCACCATCTTTGCAAAGCACTCTCCTTCATCCAGCTGAATAATGACAGAGGGAAATTTATAGGAACAGAGAGAGAAAGTTAGACACTGGTGAACATGTTGGAGGCAGTTATATTAAGAACTAACAAACCGCCCTCACAGGGCAGCTCAGCTGTACGGTTCGCACCCAGTGGAGAGGTCCGATGCACAGCTTTACGGCCAGCAGCGGGATGGTGGGGTCATCGGGCTTCAGGCGGATACACTCCTTGAGAACCTTAACGGCACGAGCTGATTTGCCTGCTGCCATCAGCGACAAGGCGAGCTGATACCACAAGTGGAACTCCTCAAAGGCGAACTTCATGGCTCTCTCCAAACACTGAAAGATAGTACATTTTTCTGTTTTATTGGGATGTCTCTAGGCACCAACGTTTGTTGAGGAACAAAAGCAGTGAAAATACTATCCCCACAGTCACTGTGACTGCGGTCTACAGAGGGGTCATTCACCTCTGACAACATCTCATACTGCCCTCTCCTGCCCAAAGCTATGGTCAGCAGGTCATACACCACCGAGGCCGACTGCAGACTGATGATCCGATCGTTGTTGTGTTCAGGAATTCTGCTTAGGACGGCATCACGGTTGGCCTGAAACACACAAAAGCCCACGTATGCATAGGTGTGAATACGGAAAAACCAGCTCAGTGTTCTGGCATGGTTTACTCTGCAGAGAGTTTGTGCCTCACCATGGATTCACTGATGAGCAGCAGCAGCAATGCTTCTTCTGTGTTCTCCTGAGGGCAAAACAGACTGCGAGGAGAGGAACGCAGCGGGAGGCCGATGGAGTTGGACGAGGATGAGAGGGAGGGAAAAAAAAGGGAGGGAAAAGTGATGAGAACAAATTGGTGGAAAAGTACACTGGCAGCAGATTTAATCTGGTATCCACGCCGAGTGCTTTGCTTCTTACTTCTCTCCCGAGTACACTCGTGGGCGTCGGCTTAGGCTGTAGCTCTTGCTATGAGTGTGTCCTTGGCGTGTCGGATCGTCCAGGGGCGACACAACGGGTGGGTCTTCAAGAGGAGACCAGTAACTCTGTTCGCACATTCCTCTGAGCAAGATCTCTGCAAGCTGTCTGGCTATGGTCTGTACGAACACAACACTTGTATATTAACTTCTTATAGCACAGCACAGGCTTTAATCTGGACCCTTTCGTCATTAACGTACATCCTTATAAAAATTTACAACTATTGGATCTAACAGCCTGTCCTGGGATTCTTCCCAACAGACAGAGACAGACAGACGATACAGTTGTGGTGCAATTTGTGGAAGAAGTGACGTGTTTAAAGGAGTAATTTGACAATTTGGGAAATTTTTAAAGGTATTACTTGTTGCTAAGATGAGAAGAAGTTAAAGTCGGCTGCCACAGACAGAAAACAGGTGAAGCCTCTGCGTTGGGCTCTGTCATTTGTTTGTTGGGCAAGTGTTTGACTTTCAACTTTGGGGATGTGTAGATATAAATCATTTCAATTTTGGTGTCAGTGACCATTAGTTAACCTCACTATTGTTGTTAGAGGTCAGATTTAGAAACCGTTTTCCTTTTGAAGTACAAATCAAAAAAATCTGTGGACAGCAGTGCCGTGCAGTGTAAGTTCGCTCTCCTTCTGTCTACCACTCGCTGAGGCATAACTCTAACTTTGCTTCAAACATTCTCAGAGTCATCATTTCATGTGTCAGTGTAGGTGAAATGATAGCACGCCCATGAAAACTGAAGTTCTGGTGCACAAAATGTTTTCAGTTTGACTTCTGTCAGCTTAAATGTGCAACAACAGTTTGTTCTGTACTGTGAAGATGCAGCAGTTTGAACAGACAGTCTTAAAAAAAAACCAAGAACAAAATCTTACTTCTAGTACCTTAAAGTACCTATGAAGCAAACAATTATGTTCCCCAAAAATTCCAAGCTGTTCCCTTAAGTGTTAATAAACTGTTCCTCACCATTCGTAGGTTCTGGGTGGTTCTGGTCTCAATAGCCCGAAGAATCTCTCGAAACCTGCCCACACCTTGTGTCAGGTTGCTGCAATGATGGAGACAGGAAACAGGAAAGACAAAAAAAATATTACCAGCTGCTGAACGACACTGAGTCCAGTGCACATACTTGCCTAATTTTGTGTGTATTGGTTTTCTTTGACCACTTGAGTAGCTTTGCATGATTCAGAGTTCAAAATAATCCCAATTTTTCTGTTTATCTTCTGTCTGAAACAAGTTGATTTAGCTCAGTTTCATTGGCTTCCCCTCGGAAACAAACAGAAACCGTTAGATAAAGGTGTTGAATTAGGTTCCACTTACTTAGTTTATTCTGATTACATTTTGTAAAAGCAAGCCTATGCATGCACCAGAACACAACTGTTTAGGAGACCATACTGTTTGAAAATGGTGCAAATATAAACTCACTAATTTCAGACACTAATTTCCAGCTCCATGTTTTTATACTTTGACTCTGAATATCTTTGCATGACTATCAGTTTAAAATAATTCTGTTTTTATATTGTGGGGACTCTAAGTTTGAATTAAACCGTTTCAGCTCCACCAACCTTTTAACATTCCTCTGACTGGCTGCTACTGCTGCCACCAGCAGGTGGGCTTTCTGCTCACAGGCAACGTCATGTGACTGAGATTTCCATACTGGAAATCTTTAACCATCCAAACCATATCATCCCACATTTACATCATGCAAAGCCAAAAGCAGAAGAAACTCTCTACACAGGATGACCTAATTTTTTAAGCCTTTGGCCATACACATGACTGGAAAGTTAAAGAGTAACAGGCCTTATTTAAAGTCACATTCCAATATATACACACACACAATATATTTTTTATGGACATTTAATGCTGTGTGAGGCATTTTTTTTATGCTAGAAGCTTCAAATGAAACCATGTTATTCCTAGAAACTATGACAAGTTGCTGCGTGATGTCATATTTGTACCTGAGGCCAGACTTTAATATTTACAAAAACAGAGTATGTATACTGTCTACATATTTTTGGTTTGCTTCACAGCAAAAACAATCATTTAGCAATAAGTAAAAAGAAAGAAAAACAAAAAACAAAAAACAGAAACCCTGTAGGACAGAGACTATCATGAGGCGTCCAGCAGCTGCTGCAACACTGAAACCACCAGCAGCATCTAGCGCAACACCGCTGTGTGAACTGCTCTGAGCTCAACCGTGAACGTTACTTAACCATGTTCACACTTTTTTTTTGCTTTTATTCCACCTGTCAGCAGCTCTGTAACACCACAACTGCTGAATGAGTGAAGAATGCCCACAGAGGGCTGCTAAGGTTTAAGAAAAAGAAAAAAGAAAAAGAAAAAAAAAAAACATCAGCAAGAGCCAGAGAGGTAAAAACTTTCCTGTCTGATCTCTCAGGTTCACCACCATGTGTTCCCCACCCCCCTTACCCATTCTTGAAGTGGATGACATGGGCTCTCTGAAGGCCCGTCTCTAGGAAGTAGCCCAGCTCCTGGTCCTGAGCTGTCGGACCAGGCTTTGGACTGCGGTTCTGAATCCCTGCTGACAACGCCTATGCAACAAACAACAAAAAGAACGAGAAGTTTACTCAACCCCTCCTAACCTGAATCAATAAGACTTATTTTAATCTCAGGCGGCTCTGCATTTAAAAAACAGACACGATTCTGCAGTGGAAATCACTGCATGACTTTTAACTGTTTACTTCTATTGATTTTTACTTTGATTTTTCAACCTCCGCTTTATTTGATTTGATTTTGTCCCTCAGTGAATATTAAACTTCCACAACCATCGTTCCCGTTGCAGAATTCTTCCACAAATTTCAATTCAGGATTATTCAAGTTCCATGTCTCTCTCTTATAATGTCTGTTTTTAGTAAATGACTTCAGGTGCTAAACTGGCTCATTGGCAGTCCAAAAATTGACACCTGCCGGAAATATATTGTGTGTCACAAAGACACAATATATGACAAAGAATCTGATATCAGGCTATATCGAAAAACTAAATGTGGTTACTAAATACTTCCTTTTACGGTCTTTTTGGACGTAATTAAACAAGCTTGAAACAACTTCTTGAGGAGCAGTCAAATTTTAACATTTAACTTTCAGGGTCAGAGGAGTCCACGTTTAAGGAAACGTAACGGTGTTAAAAATACCGGACCACTCCTGAAAGACTATTGACATTGTGCTTTTCTCCTTTTGAAAACGATCAAATAAGCAAGTGAACAGTCAAACCTGGTACTGCAGCATTTGCTCTCTCTCCTTTTTGATTATTAACTCTCTTTTTATTTCGGAGTTTTTAAAATGTTTAAAGACGTGCAAACCACCAGACAACAAAAGACAGATAAGGTAGTTTTGGAAAACAATAATTAAAAACAAAAAATCTCTTATAACTATATATTATATATACATATATACACAAAAGGTGGAGGAAATTAGTCTGAAAGCTGCTTTGCATACTTTTGAATATAAACTAGAATACAGTAAAATACTTTAAGGATCAGGGAGTGCATTATAAGAGGACTGCACACCAGGAGAGATAAAGAGATTATTTTGGAGGGAAAAAAATGTTCCTTTAGTTCATTCCCTTAAGAGTTTCATCTCTGTGATTTGATGAATGTACCCACTGTTCCCAGTGTTGTTGTTTAAAGAAAAAAGTATATTTCCATGCTGTACAGCCCCTCAACTCTAAAACACTAATAAGAAAGATGTTAAAAGATAAGCTATGCAAGTTTCTGGTATTAGAGTCTCAACAAACAATCAAATATCTCCCGTTTCAGCATTTGATGAGCTGCTTTTCTGCTTTAAAATAAACAGAAGGTTTTCCCATCTATGTCTTAAATACATTATCATGACATTGTTAAAGTATTCCTTAACTAGCACCTGTAATATTGCACACGTTTTGTTGAATTTCTCAGAAGTATCACTACATCCAGGTTGGAATATTTGAGCTGCATCCTTCTCAGTTTTACTGCAGTTTGCTCAGCCTGTGCTCTCGGCAAATAAAGACGAAGAGATTTGTTTGTCAGTTGGCCGTCGAGGGCGGTGGCGCATCAGTCAAACTCGAACGCAGTCAGCAGGATGTTCATCACACGCCCATAAGGACAGTGAAAAACAACAACACGCAGAGAAAACGCTGCACTCTGTGAAGCCATCACAGCCTGACAACACACCTTCTCGGCCTCCTGCAGATAGAGCAAAGCAATGTCTCCAGACTTTTCGTAGCAGGTGATGATCTCCTGCTCCCGCTCGGTCATGCTCCTGTTGGACGCCGGAGACCCGGCGTTCTTATTGGATAGAGACGGTGAAGCAGCTGGGACTTTCTCTAGGCACAAACCTGAGGAAGAAAGAGAGAAGAAGAAACATGGTGTGACTGGGAGACATTTTGCCCTATTTGACACCATCACCTACTGTCACTGATGAATGTTTTCCCAGATGAAATCAGTTAAACACATTCAAAGACAAACAGTGCAGTCTGCGGCTTCTTTTTACATCTGTGGCACTGCACTGCCACCGTGTGGAGAGAAGAGGTGCTGCAGAGATTAGTGCTGATTAGCTTGATGACAGTTTAAGTGAGGTTAAGGAGGACACAAACAAGGACTGTGTATACCTTTAGTCGCATAAGACTCTGCTATCATAGACAGCCTGTACACAGGAGCTCCAGCCAGCTGCATGTCGTCCAGGTTCACCTTGCTGTAGTGCCCTGTCAAATCACGAATTATGTATTATAAACTGACCTACTTATTCACTAAAATGAGGGGGAAAAAATATTGAATATGAGAAATGTGTGTCACCTAAAGCATCTTTGTATTCTCCCTCCACATAGCACAGTTTGGCCATTAACAGGCTAGCTTCCTGGATGTAATCCGGCTAGAAGAGAGGAACAAATGAATAAATAAATAAATAATAAAGGATGTCTCTATGTTCGGAGTTTTGATTTTCAGCCCAGTGGTTACCTTCAGGTTTCCTCTGTCCAGAGCAGCAGTGAGATGCTTCCTGACCTCCAGCAGTTTTGGCCGTTGGACCCTGGGACTTGTACCTTGCTTGATGGGATTCTCCTTCAGGTACGTCTGCAGCTTACATTCACCCAACAGCAGCTCGCCCAGGTCATCTGGAACAATCAGGAGGTCAGAGCAACCATGACATCAAATCCTCTTGTCCTCATCCAGCATGTCTCCAACATTTTGAGAGCTTACAGTTGATCTATTATGCTCATGAGCATGAGACCCAGTTCAAAAAAATCCTTATTTGTCTTACACTAGGTTTCTCCCTAACCTGCCTATTTCTGGTTGCTTGGTGTGCAGTTTGCATGTTCTCCTTGGATACTCACCTGTAAAGGTGTGCCATTTTCATTCATTATTTGCCTTATGACTTTAAGGCCTAATGCAGGGTGAACACCTGGTTAAAGTTCTCTCTCAACCACCTGAGTTTGTCAATGAGGCATTAACATCAATGCAGTACATGCAGTGCCTTCATCTACTTTATCCTTTGATCTAAGCTTCCTATAGCCAAGCTGTCGCTACAGCCACATGCCAACAATGGCAAACCCTGTAACCTGTGTACGCTCACGCAAAATATCTGCCAAGCAACATGGACTTAATTTAATGCCATAAAAGTATGCAAAGAAGTAACACAGAAGAAAATATGGACGTAACAGGGGCTCAAAACACCCCGAGTGTAAATTATGATGCATGAACTGAGGCTTAATGGTTATTCAGAAACTACTCAGGGTTACAGTGAGAATGGCAAATCTGCACACGGAGAAACACTGCTTTGTTTGCACACATACCAGACAGAATTATGCACTCCGGGCTCTGATCTGAATATCTTCACTAATGACTCCAAAACAAACAAAAAAGGTGCTGGATAAAAATGCAAAAATGTGGAGACCAAACCTGTGTTTAAAGTGATAGTTGCTACTTCCTTCTTTTGTATACTATCAGTGGTGATTCCCCAAATCCACATCTAGTCTACAGTGGACTTGAATTTAGGTCTTGAATTTAGGTCTTGAATTTACTAGGTACTTACGAAACATCCTGAGGCTTCAGGTCATCATGAACAGACTTTTATGCTCTGTTATACAAAAACAATCTGGTGTTCACTAAAGGGGTTGTAGCTTAAACAAAGGCCAATTATGGCTTTTCATATACGTGAAATTGAATTTAACAAAGCTTGTTTTATTTTGTTTACTAAGTGGCCAAAATAATTACAGGAAAATGCCTCCGCTTCTTTTAACTTCACTGATGATATCACTGCAATAAGTCTTGTCTGTGACAGGAAGGGAATCTGCATACTGGAGTGAGGAACAGCAGCTGATGAGGTGGTGAAAAGACAACAGTTGGACCTTCGACACATCTCAAACTAAAGAGCTTACTGTTGACTCTAAAAGGGAAATAGTTCAACATCTCTCCTTTTCCACCACTGGCCATGTTGTTGGAGAGGGTCTCGTCCTTCCGCTTCCTGGGCAGCACTATACATCAATAGTTATCAAGGGACATGAACACCACTGTCATTGTTAGTAAAGCCCACCAAGACAGCTAAGCACAACCAATCAGGACAAACAACAGCTTGAAAAAGCAGTGCATATAGCTCTCAAGATCATTGGATGCAGTCTATTTTCCACAGCTTCACACTATACCACCACTGACCTTGCCTAATCTGCAAATCACCTATTCAGTCTTCTCCCATCAGGCAGAAGATACAGGTTTACTGGGATTCTGTTTACAGTTGTATTTGTTTTTACAGTTATACTTACTCTTCACTACTATATTTTAGTTGTTTTTAATTGAAACAACAGTTTTAATTTTTTTAGTTAAGGTGTTTTTACAGAGTTCCTGCTTTATTGTCTGCTTCTTTCAAATCTCACAATAAATCTCTCTCATTTCCAGTTTCATATCCTTTACAGATGCAATGATACAAGTTTAAAAAAAAATAAACCAACGTTTCCTTGTGTAACAATAATGATGTTTAAACATAAAAGCTAAGCACATTTAAATTGCATGACAAAGGTTGGCATATAAATGAGTTTGATTATAGTTCTGTTAAAGTAGTTTACATCTCTCATCTTATTTTCATTTCATTCAAATGTCATTAAGAAAAGTGAGAAAGTCCTTCTTGCATGTAACTTTTATAATAACCAAAAAAATAAAAATAAGAATTTAAAAAAAAGTCTGTCGTGAGCAACACATCAGCCTTGCTTAACTCGTTTTATCTTTTAAACTAAAATATCACACTGTCGTTTACTGATACCCTGAGAAAGCGGTTTGACAGCTAGCACGTATTGTAGCTATCTTAGCCAACCAGAGAGAATTTGAAAAACTACCACATTTAAATATCTAGTGGTTTCAGCAAACGCATGGCCGTCATTAAATAAATGTTAAGGGGTACAGCTTAGAACTATAACCTTCTGGAAAATTCGGCACAAATAAAAATTGGCAGAGGTCATATTAATTTATTAAAGTATCGAGTAAGTACCCCGATAGCGCCCCAAATCGGTTTAACTGGTGGCAAGGGGACAGTGAGCTGAAAAGATAAATAGATAAATAAAAAATGTGAGATAAATCTGTCGTTTTACTCTAGCGATGTTTCTTTAAGTACAATTCATAAAACGTTATTGATCCTCCACACTAGTCAAACACATCCAACGTTAAATGGATACATTTCTGAATGAAGTTCTGCGTGACAGGAAACTGAGCTGTCAGAACATAGGAACTCAATCACAGCAGCGAAAACTGTTCACATCTTTAAACTCAAACCTTCCTAAAGTTGAACAAAGACCTGTCACATCTTTCTTAAGTCTTTACGAGGTAACTGGCTCTAAGCAGAGGCGACAACTCCCAGCATCGGCTGCCTCTGCCAGGAAGTAGCGAGGACTGAGGCCAGGGAGGAGGCCCCATACACTGGATGAACGAACAGCGGAGAAACCCGGCACACTTCCTACCGTTTGATATCAGCTTAGCCGAGAGCTGTCGCACCAACTCTGGAATCTTGTCCCACTGGGCCTCCGAGCGGCATCGCTCTATCTCTATCTCCAGTCGTGAACCAGACTTCCTCGCTGTCATCTTGGCGAGTGAGGAGCAGCGCCAACTGGACCAAAACACCACCGGAGGAGCAAGCTAACGCTGGGTGAACCCCAGCATCCGGTCCCCACTTTCAAAATAAGACACACTAATTGTTTTATGACTATAACAATGAAATAAAACACTGGTTGATTAAACTTAGCTGTTATTTTGGCTCTTTGAGTACTGTCGGTGCCATTTGATCACGCAGAAGAACAATTAAAATGTACCTTTAATGTTGTAAAACATTTATTATGAAGCAATCAGAAAGGAAATTTGTTTTTCCTGACGATAATAGGAAGTAGCCCTCAGAAACACGGTGAGGTGTAAGTAGGTGTAATGGCAGATTTGTCGTTGTATTTGGCGAATGTCAATGTTACATTGGGACAAACTATGGAAACTGAAAAGGTTAGTTGATGCTAATAAAATGTTTACTATTTTCTCTTTATGTGACAGCTCATATAAAGATTTGTAGTATTAATAGTTAACTACTTCCTTAGCAACGAAGCTAACGGGCAACAAAAACAAAGCAACTGAAGTCACTTAAACTCTCTAACCAGTACTTTGATGTCGCGAGTTGTATTTTGTGTGCAGTCAGCTCTTAGAAAAACACATTAGACCACTTTTATTTTTGTACCTGTAAGGGTTTTATATAAACAGCAATTTAAAGCCCGATGAGTGCTGGATTTTAGGAAAAGAAGATACTGATATTGTTGTCAATATTTTTACATACATCCCCACTAATCCCAAAAATGTGATTCTGTTCATCTGGACGTATCGTTTTGGATACTCGTCCAAGTGACTTCTTCAGTCTCAGAATCACAGAATCAGCTTTTTGGGATTTCCTTACCTGGATGATTGAGCATGCATCATGACATCCCCACTAATGTTTGGTTAAATGTCCCTTAGTAAGTTGCACCTTGACCAGATGCTTTTGTTAGTCATAAACAAGCTTCTTGCATAATTTGTTGGATATTTGACCACTCATCTTGGAAAAATTAGTAGAGTTCATTTAAATTGGTTGGTTTCTTGGCACAGACCTGGCTTTTAAACATTGTTCCCAAAGTTTCAAGGAGTTTAGGTCAGAGCTTTGGGAGGGCTATTCCCATTCCGAACCCAGTTTATATGTGGTTTGGGTGTCATTCTCCATCTTTGTCCAGATTTCAACTGTTGATTTGAGGTCAAGTTGAAGAATTTGGAGGTAGTCCAAATGTACCAGTACCACTAGCAGCAAAATGGTCACATCACTATCATCCTTCACTGGCTACCTGTTGGATATAAAATACATTTTAAAATTATATAAATTACTTTTAAATCAAATCCCAGGCCTCAATCCTACTTCATGAACTGATCTGCTACCTGTTTTTTACATTAGGCCTGAAATTGAGCATTTTCTACTCTAATAAAAGCTTTTACTTCAGTAAATTCTTCTATCAATTCTTTATTGACTTATATATGTGTTTTATTAAAAATATCATTAGTAATACAGTTTCAAATTATCACCAGAGTACAGGAGGGGAAGCAGAATTTGATACTGTGGAGATGGGGGACCCCGTGGGAACGCCAAGGAAGGTGAAGGTTCCTCGCAGAACCATTTACTTTGCCAATGGAGAGACCATGGAGGAGTACAGCACTGATGAAGAGGAGGAAGAGGAGCAGACTGCAAAGAAAGAAGTTATTTCTGTAGACCCGGTATGCTACTGGCACAGCAAGAGTCGAATAGCAACAATCAATTAGGTTTTTCAAGGATTTTTGAGCCCGTAGTTTGAGTTTTTAAGTCCCACAGCTGAAGTGTACAGCTTCCTGGTGAACACAGTAGACCAGCAGGTTAAGATACAAAACTGAGAAACTATATTATGTTTCAGTCATTTGGAACTGCAGTGTTTCTTTATACTTCTTTGTGTTTCCAAATATAAAAGAGGAAGAAAGTTGAGCTTATATTGAAGGGAAATTCAGCTAATATTGTTTGTTCCAGTCAGAGGATGAACTCAGTTGGAAGGCCCAGTATGAGATACTGTACAGATTGTTATGACTTGTGAATACTAATATAGTCCAAGAAGAAAAAGATGCACCTGAAACACTGATACACATAATACGTGCATTTTTAAAATGTTTCAACATGCTTCTTGAGATTTATTTATTTTTTAATCATATCTCATGTCCACTTGCCTGTTTTAGTCCAAACTGACCTGGGGTCCTTACTTCTGGTTCCAAATGTGGAGGATGGCCACCTCCACTGTATCAGGTAAAACTACATTGTAAAATTACTCATAAAACACCAGCCGTTGCAGGTTGAAAATACATTCTAATACCAGAGAAATTTAAATAAAAGTAGAAAATGGAAGCTAGAAGGTTTGCCTGGTGTCATCGCTACATTAAGGCTCTTTAGAGCCTTTCAGGGAGTTTTAAAAATAGCTTTTTGAAGTGGGAATATCAGGAAATGTTATAAATACTTTAGAAAACCTGAAATGAAATGCATATTTCACAAATTGTTTTATAATTATTGTATTTTAAACATTTTTTAAGTGTTTAGAAGATGTCTCTAATTTGTGGGTTTTTTGGTTTTGTTTTGTTTTTTTTGCAGTTTGTGACTACATGGGAGAGAAACTGGCCTCTCTCTTTGGCATCACTACACCTAAGTACCAGTATGCCATAGATGAGTACTACCGTATAAAGAAAGAGGTACAACACCATGTCACAGCTTAAAAGCTGCTTACTCAAATGGAGGAGCAAAAACATTAACATTAATCTGGCTCACTGTTGCTTTCCTGCAGGAGGAGGAAGAGGAGGAGGAGAATCGTCTGGCAGAGGAGGCGGAGCATCAGTTTGGGGAGCAACAGAGAGGCAAGCGGGGCGATCCCACAGCTCCTCGTCTGGCTACGGTGGAGCAGCCTGAGGTGTCTCCGGCCTCCTTTGTTAACATCAGCTTCGAGCTCGAGCCTGAGCCTCCTCTCAGCAACCAAGACCCCAACAGAGTCCCGTCTCCTCTCCCCTCCTGAAGAGTGACGGTGGCAGACAGAAACCTCCAAAACACACACACACTTCTGTTAGCTGACAACCCGTTAATCTACCCAGCTATGTAAACTAATAGTTTTGTTATTTTTTTTACATTTTTTTTTTATTTTATAAAGGAAGATCTTGGAGTGCAGGGAAACATAAAAAGGGCTGGAGATGGCTGCACTAGCCTGACTTGTGAATGTATATCTGTGTTTGGCAGGGACTGATATATGTACTTAGGCTGTTAAACAGGGTCTAGGTTCAGCTCACTTTAAAATGATGAAGTAGATCCTCAAGGCAACAGTCAATTATTAATTACAGACTGGTGTGAAAATCCATCCAGAACTGGACAAAAATAAGAGAGAGAGTTGGTCCTACCCCCTCTGCTAAACAGAAACATGTTATGTTCTAGTTGTTGCCTCACTGATATGCCAATGAAGAGATTGAGTAGTTTTGCACTCTTATCCAGTTCAGCCTGTCTTTGCTGCACTGTCATCTCTGGACAGGCTTCAGAAAAAGCCTTAACATGTTTATTGAAGACAAACCGATAGACCTTATATATTAACTTATTCTTATAGGACTGTGTATTAATATTTTGGGTTTTCAAGGTTAGAAGTAGTTACAAAATGAAGACTAAAGAGTTTCAGTACATGTTATATAGTCTGTTAATCAGTCTCTTAGATGTTTATGAGTGAATCGTGACCCTTCACCTTTGCATGCTTACCTCATTCATACTTGATCTTTCCTGCCGCGGTGTTTTGATTCATAAAAGATGCTCGGTGTAAAAATAAAAAACGTCAAATTTGTGCACATAGCTCTGTTTACACACCTGTGTTGTTTTGGTGTGAGATGCCCAATTTTCGAGGTATCTGATGCAAAGATGTCTGCCTCTCTGACGTTACTGCCGAACCGCCAACCATAACTCTCCAGTTACCCGTCACCAGAGGCTCAAGATAGCGTGAAATGTAAATGCTCTCAGCTGAGCAGTACCAAGCTGGCTGAGCTCAGCTGCACTGTTATTTTCACTGGTGAATGTAGAAAGTACAAAGAAAAAGAGTTCCTAAATGAAACAGCTTGCATTTCATCCTGGGTTTTTAATGTTTTTGTGATTTGATTATCATGAGAGGAGCGTCGTTTTAGTTCTTTATATAAAAGAGAAGGAAGACATTTCTACAGTCTTAAACAGAGCAATTTATAAAAAGCCAGACAGATCAGAGGAGTAATCCAAATGATTTGGGGGTAAACTGGCCGTTTAAGGAGGCACCTGCGCTGTTCACATATAGGCAGCCAGACAGATTATGGACCCAAATGGAAAAACCCAAATCAGGTCATCATGGGCAAAAACGTTTTTTAAAAGTGGAATTTTCAATGTCTTAGAGTAAAACAGATATATTTTCTTCTTCTCATCTGTCTAACAATGCCTCATTTTGGATCCCGCCAATTACTTCCTTGCATCTTTTCTTTACTCATTGCTGTCACATTGTTCATGAAACTCATGCACCACAGGCTTGGAGGTGTGTGCTAAAGACAACAAAGATTTAAATGCCTAAAAGCTAAATTAAAAAAGAATCAGGTCCCAGCTATGAACAAATTGTCCAAATCTCCTGCGTGGACCTAACCATTTTCTTTCATCCAAAAATCTTTACTACTTACAAGTGTTTTAATATATTTAAGCGCTCCATCGTCCACAATGTTTCACCTCTGGCCTCCATAACTGTGATGTTTAGTTATTTATTGACCTGATGCACATTTATTAATTTCTGAACAGCTTGTTTGAGTGTTACATTTCCCCATGCCCTAATGTTTCATTCATTATTTCTGTGCCGCTTAAAAATGAAGTCAGCTCCTTCCCTTTCTTGAGATGTCACAGTAATCAGCTGCGTTTCTATTTTGATGTTATTTACAGCCTCTTTACATAAAATCTAAAACCTTCCGACAGTTAAATCTGACTCTAGCACTAACTGATGCTCTACGCTGGTGTGAACAGTGGCTCGTGTATACTTCAATCTTTGAATGTCCTTGCTTGTGCCAGTCTAAGCCTCTTAGAAATTGTTTTAATCTTCTCTTTGGCTGTGACGTGTGATGGCAGGCTTCAGATCTCAGTTTGCAGAGTAGCAGCGCTTATAGTCAGAATCGGTCCACAAGCAGACTCCAATGAAATGCCAGCGTATCATAGCAAAAGATGTGTACACTTTGCAGTTAAATGTCTTTCACTGAGTATAAAGGATGTTTTTTCTCTATGTAAAGCAGGGTAACATATGCAAAATATTTTCTGATTTAAAGTGAAGCTTTTAATGAATCTTTATATTTCTATATTCTGTGTGTAAATAAAATCTTTAAATAATCAAAAGGGTGTTTTGTTTTGTTTTGAAAATTGTACAGTGTGACTTATTTCTTCTTTTATAGACAGTGCTGTGAAAAACTATCCCTGTGCCTGTGTGAAAAAGTAATTGTCACCTAAACCTGATCACTAGTTCTGCCACTCTTGGCAAGAACTGCAATCAAGTGTTCGTGTAACTGGCATTTCAGACACATTGGAAGGTTTTTAAACAGCCTGTTTAAGGTCATCTCTAATAATCTCATTCTTATTTAAACCCAGATTATGATTGGGTCACTCCATATTTCTTATTTTGGGTTTTTGAGTCAGTCAGAGGTGGGCTTGCTGGTCTGTTTCAGATCACTGTCATGCCACATAATCTGAGTGCGCTTGAGCTTCAGAGCATGAACTGATGGCTGAGCATTCAAGATTTTCTTGTTTCATCAATTACAGCAAACCAGATGTAACAGGACTGTAAAAGTTCTTTTGTCTCGGCCGTCCACAGAATATTTTCTCTAAAGCCATACTTCATTTTGTCAGACAGGTTATATTTGTCAAATTAACAGGTAATTTGTAATCAGGCCTGGGTGTGACGAATAACATTGAACTCAGCTTTGAAAAAAAGAAATTCTGATTAATTCATGACTAACATCACGACAAATATGCAGCAACTGTGTGATGCTGTCATGTCAGCATGGAATGTTTCCAGCATCTTGTTGAATCTACGCCACAGAGAATTACGGCAGTTCTGAAGGGAAAAGGGGTCCATTTATCATTTAATGTTTAATTTTACAAAAACATTAGTTCTAAAGAAAATCATAATTTAAAGTAGAAATTTAAAGGAGCATTTTTCACAAAACGTACAAAGGAAATCCAGTAAAAACAAAAAAAAGAGCCCACATGTAAATCAGAGGGAGTTACTACGAAGCTAATTTAATGAGCCAGCAGGTCTTTTTAACGGAGGATGCCAAAATTAAATGTAAACAAGCTACTCGATGTAAATTAACTGTCAATTAAAGAGAACAAATTATTACCAGGTGTTAGTAAAGCTGTGCTTATTTACCATTTTATAATATTTCCTTTTGATTTTTTAAATTTACTCCTATTCAATTTTATTCCCATTTGAACATTTTAAATTTTGTAAGGAAGAAGAAGCAGCAGCTTCCTCACAGGACCAGATGAAGAAAGCTATATTGAATTACCTTCGTAGTAAACCCACCTAGATTTCACAGGTAGGAGAAAAGATCAGTATTTACACAAAGATCAGCATTTGCACATTCCTCCTTTTTCCTTCAGAGTCTTCCAGCCTTCGAGGCCTTCACATGTGTGCGGGTGAGAAGGGTCAATGTCCTGCCATTTTTTGGGAGTAAAACATGAAATTCTCTTTACGTTTCAACCCCGAAACATCTTCATGTATCGTCAAAGTCAGCCATGCTGCTCCCGCCAACCCCGCCGCTGTCACTGTCGTTGGCGACCAGCACTTCTCTGTTCTCATAGGTCCAGAAACCGTTGAGGTCAATCAGGATGCTGACCACTGTGTCGCCCTGACAGCTGTTCACCAGGTCCTGCAGTGTGATCTTGAAGGGGTCTTTAGGCTTCACCATGTCAAAGATCTCATCCTAAAGAGAGAATTAAATGTTCAAAAGTATCGCCCACGGCCATTACGGCCACATAAGGTGCTGTTTGTCTGTGATGTACCTTTACATCCTGGAAGGAGACCGGCTCCTGTCCGTGCAGCTTGATCTGTTCCTGAATGGCCTGAAGAGAAAAAAAAACTGCTGAAAAATGATCAAGAAAGACTGAATGAAAAAAAACAAACAAACTGCTGAATCAATCCTTTTGATTTTGTTTCACGGAAGCGTGTGCAGCCGATACCCTAAAGAAGTAGTTGAGGGAGAAGACGTTGAGGTGTCCTTGATTCTCCATGTCCAAAAGTTTAAAGATGTACTGTAAAGCTGCTGGCTCCTTCCTGTTCTCCAGAGCCAAAACAAAGTCTAAATAGGTCTTATAGTCCTGGAAAAGAAAAGGAGAAACATTCAAGTCAGACAAATATTGAAATATTTAAACCACAGGAATGATGTTTTGGGAAGTAACACGTTGGTTTTTGGAGCCATATTTGGACAAGAGGGTGGAGTGAAGTTATGAGTTACTGCTTAGCCAGTCTGGTTAGATATTTGCTGATTAGTGCTAAATAACAAACTAATAAAATACTTGGATAGTCTGTTAATACAGTAAACTGCACAGTGAGGCAAATTATTCGTCAGTGCATTTAAAATGATTCAAAAAGGAACCACAGCACAAAATAGGTCCAGTTCAGTAACGAGAGCCAAAGAATAAAAACAGCATGTGAATAAGCCCAGCTTCAATTTGATGCAGTGAATCTTCAGCTCTATAACAACTGTGGTAATGAGGAAAAGAGGTACAAAGTTTTAAAGCGTTAATCATCCCTGTAAAGTATTTACAGACCTATAGAGGCTGTAAATATGCTTATTTTAATGTAAAGTTAGGCATTTAAACATGGGAGCCGTGGCCAGTATAGTAGATTTATAGCGACTGCTTTTAGACGTGCATGTGTGTTAGCTGCCTGAGGAGATCACACAGAGTTCACTCAGTCAGCAGCTCAGGATTAAATCTGTTTGCTTGAAGATGTGTGAGAAAGTCCTCACAGTCACCTGATCTCACCACCAAAAACATCTCTGCCACAGCAGTCAATACTCCAGCGGTTAATGTTATGGACCGTACCATTTCACCCTCGTAGGTAAGGCACTCCTGAAAGACTCTATCCAAAAACACAGAGGTGAGTGTGGCCGTGCCGTAACGTGAAAGCTCCTCTTTGCTCAACATGCCGTTGTGGTCCTTATCCAGGTTCAGGTACTGGCCTGTACAATTTAAAAACACAGATGTAAGCAACAGTACAGGTCACTGATACACAGACACATGCCACACAGAGCACTCTAACTTCACTGACCCAAAATTGGGCCTTTCACCAACATTCCTCTAAATACAGAGGAATACAATTACCACCGGTATCCTGCTGTGCAGATGTGTCCAGATGTTATCTCACCATAGACTCGGAGAGCCGACGGGGCCGAGAACCAGTTGGAGTCCTGACTCTCCTTAGACAACTCCTCGTCTCTCAGCTGGTGACAGAGAAAGGCGAAAAAGGATGACATCAATAAGAGGAAGAGTTGCTTAGGGTTCAATGTGAACATCCTATTGTTATTGGCATCCTATAACAGACTGTGTGTGATCAAGCAAGGAAAAATAAATAAATAAAAAATACCTCCAATAAGTCATCCAGAAAACTGCAGGCCAGGATGTCTTGGATTTTAATCTTTCCTGGAGAAAAGTAAGATAACTTAAAACAAAACAACAACAAAAAACCCACCAAACCAAAAAGCCAACACCTCCACAAAAAAGCCACAAATATTATGTGTGATAACCAAAATCAACCTTTTCTACACTCCTAACACAACCTAAACACAGGAAACATGGCAAATAGCTCCATATAAAGATCAAAATGATTATTTTTCCTTATATCTTGCGTATTGTAATTATTATTGTAATAACTGCAAAGCTGCAATAAGTTAGTCCTTACAGTGACCATCAGGCTCTGGTTTCAGAAATTTAGGATTAACAAATTTTTACTTTAAACTGAGATTAAACTTCAGCTGATCTTATATAATTAATGAGCTGTAAGATGACTGGTATAAAATAAAAAATTCCATCTGTGACAGGCATTTTCTTCTCAGTGTGACTGTGACAGTGACCCCACCCTGACAAATGACAGATCACAGACTTTTACATACCTAAAGCATCACACAGAGCAGTTTTATTTAAACACTGTTTTTTACAGTAATGTAAGGCAAATGTTTCAGTGCAGGGAAACTGACTGCAAACCTAACGGCTGCGTTACAGCAGCCTACAGATTTTATTCTGAGGAGATAATAATATTTTCTTTTCATTTCCAGATGACAGATTGATTATAAATGTTAAACAAAAGACACAAATCACTGATGCATAAATGGAGGAAATGAGTCAGCTGCTGCAGATACAGCTGGAGGGGAGGAGGCAGAAAGAAATCCTGCCAAGCAAGCAGGTTAGGTTCAGAGAGTTACTCAGACTTAAATCCAGAGTTTTCCTTATTTCAGGTTTAGCAAACCAACTCTATAATCTTTCAGCACTTGTCCTGGTTCATGCAAGTGTCTGTTATATGTCATATGTAGCACCATGGTCTTGGAGGAATGTTGTTTTGCTTGTGTACTGTACCACTGCACATGGCTTAAATGACATTAAAGGCACTTGACTTGACTTGCATGGTAATATGCCACGTTCTTTTGGGGTTTACTCTCACCTGTTCGGAGTGGGTCGAGGAAGAAGAAGAACTTGCGGACAGCGGTGCAGACGTAGAAAGAGTAGAAGGACTTCTCCAAGCCGTCCAGCTGAGGCAGAGTGGGGATCAGCTCCAGGATGTAATTTTCTAGATCCTACAAAGAATCAGAAGAATTACCATTTTGCTGCATTTATATTTTCACTTGAGATAAAACTATTTTGTTTTGTTTTAAAGTCACTTGAGCTGAACTTACAGACTCTCTGAGGTACCCCTGTCCAGCCACATCATACAGACTCAGGCCTATCCGGGTCTGATGCAGCCACACTGGATGTAGATGAGAAGGAACAGAAAACAGAAGGGTAAGTGAAAACTTTTTAATTTGCAATATTATTGTAGTATTTCTGAGCCCGCAACAGGATAGTTACAGTGGTGAAAAACACAAAAGAAACAATCTAAACCTAAAATCTTTTTTTTTCCCTTTCAGTAACTTAAAGCATAGTTTCAATAGCAAATTTGCACCAGTTTATTTTCTATGGCACAGAGTAAGAGAAACAAGCATTAGTACTATGGATGTTTGATTGCATTTTGGGTTATATCCTCATCTTGGATAGGTGGTTGGTGAAAAGAATTTATATTGTTTAGGAGGCTCTGTGGAAACAAAGCAGAGGAAAAAAGGTCCAAACCTTTCCTCATGACATAGTTGAAGAACTGCATGATGGAGATCCGCCCGTAAGGGTCACTGTGCAGCAGCTTGGCGTAAACTCTGGCTGTGAAGAATTTTCTGAAAGTAAGAAAGAAAAGAAAACAATTAAAACTTTACTCAAACATATTAATGGCTTCACGCCAAAATCTGTTTTCGCTCAACACAATCTTTCTGCTTCAGGCTCTGAGCGCGCTCACATTAAAGGTCACTCTTCCTTCGAAAGAGTCCCGTATTCTTATTTTTCATCACAAATTTCAGTAATTTGGATGCCTGCTGCCTTCGTTAGATGAGGTAGCTGTTTCTTAAGGACCAATTCCATGGACACCGTGATAGACATATAATGTAGCACCAAAAGTTGATAGGGCAGACATTTAAATGAAACAGTGATTGGGTTAAGGTTATCAAGATTGACCAAAGTGGCTGATGCACACCCTGGAGGGACACCTACATGGGTTTTGGGCCTGATAAATACCTGGAGGGTCAGTGATTGTTTACATGTATTAGCTCTGGAATTGCCTAATAATACATGCACAATCTGCGTGCACTTAGACCCACATGACTTAAACTTTGATGGGAGCATAGACTACTAACTATTACTACTACTAACTACATTTCCCATAGGTGTTTTGATATGCTGTTGATCAAGCCTAAGGGAAATGCTTTTTACTGACTTAACATCCTCTGTGATCAATATCTAACAATTAGACTGAATAAGTCCAGCAGTGTAATACAGACTTAAATGAATTTTAGGGTTGAGAACTTGTTATCACTCACTTGCACTTGCTCCCAGCCTTTTCCCCCACCTCCAGGTACGCTTCATAGTTGATCATGGCCTCTTCTCCAGTCAGTGGAGGCACCTGGTGCTTATCGAGCAGAAACCACAAATTCTGCAGAAAATAAAAGGAAACATAAGAAAAAACAAAGTTTGTGTTGCTTTACCTGCAGAAGAAGCAATGATATATTTGTGTGCGTTTTACCTGCAGTTCCTCATTATCAAGCAGCTCTCTGCTCTTCCTCTGGAGAAAGACAGCTCTGGATTCCTCTCTTAATTTCTGAAGCAATACTTCATCTTCTGCTGGCAGCTGCAGAAAAAAACCCAACATCTAGTGGTCATGTCCAAGCAACTACGCACAAGTTAAATAATTAGCATCACACTTTCCTCCCTTACCACTAATTAAATGATTAAATTGACTGGATGTAAAGGTCTGAATACAACTGTGTGTGAACTGTAACGTTTGCTTCTGGATGGCGTATGTAGACATTGGAAAGAAAATAGTTCCAAAACTAAGGTTTTTGTTTGACTTTTACAGATTTCATATGTTTTGAACTGATTTGATACCCTGTAGTAGAACCGTGGGATGGTCTTGTAGGAGCTGCCGCTGTTGCTTCCTCCTTTCCACTCGGTGTAATATTTGGAGAAAAGCTCCGTTTCTTCTGATTTATTTTCCTCTTCGCTCTTCTCGTCTTTGCCGGAGAAAAACATAATATAAAAACCAACTTAAATATTAACTATCCGGCAAAAGAACACTCTTATTAGTTAACTGATTACAAATCGATAGTGTACATTCAAGTTAGCCAGCTAAACACAGTTTACATTGTTTTACCTCTTTTGGAGTTTGCTAACCTCCTCTTAAGAATATCCGCCCAGTTAGGCTGCTGTTCGGTAGCCATCTCTGCTCCGGAGACAAGCTAACAGTGAGATTTCTTCATTTTAATAACGAATCTCCACTTGTAGTAAAAAATAGCCGTGTTACACAAACAACATCAAGCTAATAGCTGTAAAGGGAACTTTTTTCCGGTCAGTGCTTTTCAAAATAAAAGAGTAACGAGCAAGAAATGAATTTCCACCTCTTCAACCTGCTCCCTGTTAGTCCACACAGCGACTACTGCCTGACTTCAACCCGTTCATCGCCATCGCAAACAAGAAGAGACTCAATACTTATCCCGATTTAATCTCATATCTCCACAGTATGGCTCATTATCACTATTAACTCTATCACTCTGCATTTACTCCAGCTCTGCACATCGCCTATGTTCTTGAAAATTATCTGGACATAATATGATACAAAAGCTACATGTAAATAAAATAAATGTAAAAGTTAAATGAATATATAACTATAAAATATATAACTAAAATTATTCTCATGATCAATGGGTGATGACATTTCCTTTTTTATTTTGAAAAACCTGATACCTCACAAACGACGTTGTCTAATGTTGATGACGTCAGGTGTGCGACTCCATCCATGCCTTCTTGCTGGTGTGTTTTGTAGAGGGATATGAGCTGAATTTCCTCAGGCGCTATTTGTAGTTATTCGGATTTATGGACGAAACGAGAGCGCGAGAGAGCCTTTGAAGGGCGCGTAGAAACAGGAAGGTGAGCTTCTGGTGTCACCTGCAGGCTCATGTAATTCACGTCATGTGTCAGCTGTGTGCTTAGTTTGTGTATGAGAAATAAAACAGTTTAAATTTAAAGTGGGATTACAGCTGCTGTGCTCATAAATCATTCGCTATAATCATCCAAACATGGGCTCTACCTTCATACTGAAAGTCAGAACATCTCTAAAGTCCTCGCAGCTCTTTTTCCAACATGGACGTCCAGCTTTCTCCACATTACAGCCTCCCTGGGTTCTCTCTGTGTGCAGCAGAGAGCCCAGCCTCACCCTGGGTGTCAGACGGACACACAGAAGCAGCAGTGGACAAACTAAAGGGGAGGGTGGGGTTAGAAACAGCACCATCAGAAGCGGTGAAGAGGATGGTACAGTGAATGGAGGAGGAGATAAGAGGTCTGCTCCCCGGCAGAGGATCCATAAATCTGTGTTTGCTGCTGGAACGGCAAAGAGGACGGCGGATATACTGAGGAGGAGGGCGCCTCTGGTCTGTGAGTATAAGGATGAAGAGGAGCCTGAACGTAGGTCAGATAGGGGAGCAGGTGAGCATGCATCACCACCTCTCTTCAGATATTTAACAGCTCATGATGTGTTTGGATGACTATTTGGATGTTTTACAGGAAGGCTGCAGCCTCCTCAGCGACCGCTCCCTTCCAATGAGTGGAAGAAGCTGAAGGAGTCTCAGGGAAATCCACCTCGCTTTGAAATCCAAATGATGAAAGCTCTCTTCACCTCTGGGGGCGAGCTGGATGTTGCCAAGTAAGAGTTAAATGAAAGATTTAATTTGCCCTACGGTGATTAAACAGATACTGACTCTGGATGACTTCCAGTGGAGCTGTGAGGAACCTTAAAGGCATTTTAGATCAGTCGCTGTTCTAAAAGCTTCCTGAAAATCCTTCATTTAATCCAGAATGCTGCAGTGAGAGCATTAAAGGACTGAAAAAGCTCCATGTTACTTTCATTTAAAATCCTCCTCTTCAGGTCCCTGCTGACTTTTGTAGCCACGGAGACTGGCACACTGTCCTACGAGCTGCTACTGCGATACCTGACGCTGTGTGTGAGCAGCGGCCATGACGCTGAGGTGTTTGACGTCTATGACATCATGCGGGGAAGTTTCCCCTCTCTGGACACAGGAGCTTCCAGTCTTTTTATCAAAGCCTTCAGCCGGACGGCGAGGTGGAGGGAGGCTCTCAACATCCTGCAGGAGCTCAAGAAAGTAAGCGGTTTTTTTTTAGGAGAAAATTAAACTTATGAAAAGTATTTCAGTGAGGAAAAAAATGCACTTTTAGTTTAGGCCAGAATTCATTATGTGTGTTTGTCATTTGCTAAGCTAAATATTAACCTAAAAGTTGTTTTTCTGAGGCTTAAAATTAATTTCTTACACTTTTTCACTCCTTTTTTTCCTGTTTGTCTATACAAACCAATTAGCCATGCTTCTGTTCAGTTCTGATAAACTTATAAATGTTCAATCGTAAACTTTCTCAACCTGAACCAGCTTGCTCGTGGGGGGGTTCTATACTTTTGTGATTTTTCTCTATTTTCTTTGTGTTATTGTAGGGTCTTTACCTTAGAACGTAAAGCACCTTGATTCAAAGGTTGTCATTTATCATCTGCAGATGACGATGGTTGATTTCGTGATATTAGTGAGGTAGTTTTACATATTTCAGGTTGTTTCAAATGTGAGCGAGTTCACAGGTGAAGCTTGCTTTTCCTCCATAATCATCACCTGATTTTATTTACTAACAGACTTTTAGTCCATCACCACGCAACTATGGCGATGTCATCGCAGCGGCAATGCAGCACGGTGACACAAGCACTGCCTGGGCTCTTTATGATGAGCTAATTGACAATGGACTGAGTCCTCACCAGGAGACATGGGAGACTGTGTTTAAAGTGGCAGGGAAAAAGGAAGGAGAAGAGGGAACGAGTGCCATGTCACAGGCTGAACAGCAGGAGAGGCACCTGGGAATTCTGCTGCACATGAGGAACAACCAGATCTACCCTCAGCAGAGCCTCGCCAGCAGCATCAAGAGCTGGTTTGAGAGGTAGGACCGTGATAGGGAAGCACATGCATGCAAAACAAATCCTGTTTCTTAAAATGGGATTTTTTTTTTTTTAAAGCTTTGCTCCCCTGCATTTATTTTCAATGTGACGTGTATTAAAGGCAAACCTCAACATGTTGAACATAATCACTCTAGTGTATATTCTCCTTGTGCTCCTTCCCAAAATCAGCCTGACAGGACAGGAATGGACAGGCAGCTGGACGACCGCCACCCCAAAGTAATAAAAACCACTTCTGATGTATGTACGTACCTCCATTATGATAGTGTGTGTCATTTAAACATATATGTGTGTGTGCATGTGTTCAGGGGAGTATGTAGGAGTTGTGGGTCTGAGCTGGAGTCCATCCAGCTGACTGCTGAGGAGTACCAGCAGCTTAAAGACAGAGTGATGACAGACATCATTGAGGGACAAGATGTTTTCACCAACACGACTCCAGAGGTAAAACGCACACATACACACAGGGACCTTGAACTTTAATTTATTATCATTTATTGTTATATTTAAGTGACAAACAAACAGCTGTAAACATAAAGAAGCAGCCCGAAAAAAGAACATTCAAACATCCTGTAAGAGGGAGATGAGATTTTTCTTTGTACACCCCGTCACCACTAGGGGGAGTAGTGCTGCTGCCAGTTAGAGTGATTTAATGTGGGGGGAGGGGGGTGATCAGAGAGGCATTTCGTTTTGCTTGTGGTTGTTCCTTTCATATTCCACAAAGGTCTGTGTAGACTCTGTAAATAAGGCTGCAAAGATAGGTTAACCACTCCAGTATTTTTAATGCCATTATCTCAACCCGTGAATTAAGTATTCACGCAATTTAACATAAAGAGACACAAGTATGTTTTAAAAACTTAATACAAACCTAAATTTTTTTTTTCTTAATAATGTTTCCTTTCTTTCCTTTTTTCCGTTTGTCTCCTTTGACCTGTTACGTTCCTCCACCTCAGCTTTGCTGTTTTTGTTTCCTTTTGGTCGCTTTACTCTGTTTTTCTTTTACATTTGCTCATATTTTCTTTTCTACTCTTTTCTTCCTTTTCCTAGTTTTTTTAGTAGAAAATTAGAAAATGCTAATGTGCCACAATACACAAAATCTGTGTGAGTGTTTGTGAATGGTGTCATGTTGCCTAGCAACCACTTATCTTTGGGGCACAATGGTGTGTTTTTTGCAGTTGCGCACCCATAACACCTTATAAAACAGTTATACTGGTTTCATTTTACCGCAGTTTCTCATTTAGATCTGCAACACTTCTGTTATGCGTGATAAATTATGACCCCCATTGATGTTTTCTTTTTTCTAATTAAAAAAATAATAACAGTTCATTCATGTAGATGTTTGAAAAGTAAAGTAAAATATTGAAACTAGATTTTTATGGCGCACTAGTTTCTCAGCTGTTTTCTTGCTGTCTTTTGCTAGATGGCGTCATTGTTACACCGGCTGGCACATCAAGCTGGCAGAGTCTGAGCTGGTCAAAAGAATAGATCTGTGTTTCAAGTTTTATAGACATTCTTAGGTGCAGTGAGGCAGCTGTTTGTCCCCCTGGTTCCAAGACTTTATTGATTATTTCCCTAAGCTGGGGTATATGACTCTGTGGTTAACTATTAAAAATCAGAGGAGGATACAGTTCTGTTATCACCACATCCTTTGTGGTTTTCTGGCCTTTGCAGTTTTTTTTTTTAATGTTAATGGGACAGCCAGTCATCTGGAAGCTGTACTTTCAATTTCTGATTTATAGATAAGAATTACGTTAGATTATGCAAAACTTAAATCACAGCAGTTTTTTTGGCTTTATCCTGTAAATTTGGCCAAAATCAGACTCCAGACAATAAAAAATACATCGCAAAGGCCATTCTGCACCACAGAAGCAAGCACAAAGACTGTTAAAGTGAACATTTATTCTTAATGTGCAGGGAAAGTCAGTTGATTTTTGATCGGACCACAAATTAGCCCATACACTTTGCTCTAAAAGATTAAAAAAAAAAAAAAAAAAAAGGAAAATAACAAAAAGAAAACAAAAACCCATTTTTCCCAGTTTTAGACATGACATGAGGTCATGTAATCACTGTTTGTGACTGGGAGGGGCCACATCCTGCCGCCTCAGTAGAATATCCCTCCTAGCTAACACCGAACAGAATGATAGCACCTGTCTTTTAGAGGCCAGTAGAAACGCCTCATTCCCACTGATGCCAAACAGAATAAGAAGGGGACAAGGGGGCGGCGTCTCATTGAGAATCCTGGACAGGGTATGGAAAACCTCTGTTCAAAACTGAACAAGACTGGGACAAGACCAGTACATGTGGATCAGTGAGGCTTCAGCAGTTTTGCATCTGTCACAATATGGAGAGATTTCAGGATGCGTGTTTGCATTCATTGCAATACTTAAAAACGAAGCTCTTGCCAATCGAACACTTTCCAGATAGTATTGCCAGTGAATCAAAAATTCATGGAACTTTACTGCATAATTTCATCAGTTTTGCTATAATGCAGCACCAAATTATGATGAAGCCTCCACCAGCTTTTACTCACTGTTGCTTTCTCAATAATAAGAAGTGCCCCAAGACTTGTGCACAGTACTTTAGGCCAGGTGAGGGACAAAAGTTGCATGAGATTGCATTGCGCAAAAAAAAAAACCCAACTAATTTTTATCAGATGTAGGCTCATATGAAAATGACCCAAAATAGAACACAAAAGATCAGATTCCATGTGGTTTGCGCTGTTCATGCTGTTGTGAAAAACCAGATATGAGTCACATGTAAGCCAGAAATATCATATGTGGGCTACTTTTGTCTGCAGAGTGAACTAGAGATTAAACAAGATGATTTAAACGACTGTGAGCCGGCAGTGAGCTTCACTGAGACCCAGCCAGCACCTCTAAAGTTCACTAATTAACATATTATATGTTGTTTGCTTAAATTGTGCAGAAGCTGAACTATTTGCAGTGCAACAGACCAGTTTGCACGCAGACTCTTTTACTACCAATTCATGTTCGTGGAATACATGCAGAATGAGATTTGTCTTGCTGGATAAGCAAGGCAAGAGGCAGGGTACATGCTAGACGTGTCGCCAGTCTGCTGCAGGGCTAGCACAGAGACACATTCACATTTACACCTATGGGCAATTACTGTGTACCCTGCCTCTAGCCATATGGCTGCTGGGATAGGCTCCAGCCCACTGGTGACCATGAATTGGATGGCTGACAAAGGCCTTCTGTACAAAAGTAAGTCATGTGGGTTGGCCACAAGGTCAGTCTTCCTCTTTATTTCAGTGGAAGTTGCGAAGATGATTTACATATTTACACAGCTAATTAAGTTTACTTTAGCTAATTGATTAAATTGAAGAAACAGGAAAATAACAGAGGTTGTGGTTTTTGCAAACACCCACCCAATTCAGAGCAAGGTGATTTAACTATTTAAAATTTCCACTCAATTTTCACATGAACTAAACAAATGAAGGGTGTATTTGTGAGCTTCAGAGGAAATAGGTGGACTTTGTTACCTGTGAACGTAGCCTGCATGGACATTTCCTCGCTGTCTTTGTGCTTGTAGCTTGATGTTGTGTATGTACGTGAGTTTCTTGGCAACAAAGTAAATGATCCCGTTTCCCATGAATTTATTTGTTTAAGGGGAATGTTTGGCTTTTTTTCTGCTTCGTGAATTTTCCAAGTAACATGAAATGAAAATGAGATCATTTACATGCGTTCAGCTGGATTCTTTATGTGACTGCAAATATGTAGACAGACAGCAGCAGACAGACAGCAGTGCACTTACAAACAAGCTTAAAACGCTGAATTATGGCTGTGTTGTAAGAGCCTTATTTGCTGTGCATGCATATGTGCAGCGTCTGTGTCGAGAGCCAAGGTACAAGCTTTTCATTGGATTGGAATGTACTCCTTTTTTAATAATGCAATTAAAGTAAACATAAAATGAAGTTTATTTAAAAAAACAACAACTGGGCAACACCGGCAATGTGTGGTTAATAATATGACATATTTAAATTATTAAAATAGGGCTCGCTTTGCACATGTTCTTGTGTCTTTATCTGGCTCAGTTATAGTTGGTTCAATTAAGGGAATTTCCAGCATGCGGACGGCCATGTGAACGTAGCCCACAGCTACCTCCTGCTGAGCAGACAGACAGTTTAAATGAGCTTTGTTAATTCCCCATTTAAGGCAGTTTATTTCAAGGGCAAACAGAGTTCTTCAGAGGAGAGTTAAGCAACTCGTGAAGGAAGGAAAAGGGGTAGAAGGAGGGCATCAGCACAAAGGGGAAGAAAGGCGGCAGTTTGTTTCGGTCTTTGTTTGGTGATAACTAGTGAAAAAAACAAAGTGTCTGTTTACTTTTCAAATAGCACTCATATATGTTTAGATAGCAGAGGTCAAAGATTGACTATTAGAGCAGAGAATGCAACAACACATCCCTTTATCCACAGAGAGAGTCGCTGTGAATAAACTCTGAATGCACTAATCCTGTTTTTATTTTAAAACAATATTAACATTAGCATGATTTTGATGCAGAGCCTCGCTGTAGGAGCAATTTTTGGTTTGCTCATTTGTGTTTAAGCTTCTGGCCACCACTCAGTTATGAGTTTGACATGTACTGAGCCTAAAGTCAGACTTTTCAGTGTGAGAGGTGGGTCTCTTTTAACCTGGTGAGGTCACCACATTAGCTTATTCTGATTACATAAGCTGGTGCAGAGCAGGGTTTTTTTTAGTGATTAATGGAACATGATAATACTAACCTAGTACTAACTTGGTTAGTACTACGGGGCTACCTAAGTAACTACACCTTTCTAGTGCCCCTTTTGCATTTAGAACTGCCTGAATTCTCCCTTTTTCCACAACAGGGTTGCACAGGGGATGCAGATTTGTCAGCTTTACATCCAGCTTTAATACTCAAGTAGGCTGTGGTGTTTAAATAATGCTCAGATGGAACTAAGGGGCCAAAATTGTGTTGAGAAAATATCCCCCAAATCATTACACTACAACCACTGGCCTAAACCTTTGACAGGGCAGGATGGATCCATGCTTTCATGTTGTTCGTGCCCTATTTTGATCCTACCGTTGGAAATCAAGACTTATCGGAACAGGGAATGTTTTTCCAGTCTTCTGTTGTCCAGTTTTGGTGAGCCTGTGTTAATTATAGCCCCAGCTTCCTGCTGTCTGCTGACAGAAGTGTCATCTGGTGTGATCTTCTGCTGCTGCAGCCCTTCTGCTTCAAGGTTTGACATGCTGTGGATTCAGAGAAGCTCTTCTGTATTCCTTGGTTGTCATGAATGTTGTTTTTTTTGTTCCCGCTGTTTCCTATCAACAGTCTGCTCATTTTGACCTCTGACCCCTGGCATTAAAAAGTCATTTTTATCCAGAGAGCTGCAGCTTACTGGATATTTTCTCTTTTTCGGATCATTCTCTGTAAACTCTCGAGATGATTGTGTGGGAAAATCCCATCCACACAAATACCTTTCTTCCTCATTCTGATGATTTGAATTTCTTGAACATCTTGGCCCTTTCTACATCCCCAAAAGCAATGAGTATCTTATGATTGTCAGGTTAGATGTTTTCTGGCGCGGCTACTTGTCCAAAATTTTTGTCTACTTGACAAAAAGTTTGATAAAGTGTTGTGGCTATAGTACGCTTTAACATAATGCGAAATAGCACAGTCTAGGCTGTGTTTTATGAAAAAGCAGATCGTTTGCTTCGTGCAGGGGCACATCATCATTAGTACTCATATAGTATTTCAACTACTGAACAATTCAATGCCTCCTTTGTTGCTTTTGTTGGTTCATGGCTCTACGGTCTGGACTTTTACTGCAGAGCTGTGCTGCTGGACTTTGCAGAATGTGGCTGCACAGTCCAGCAGCACAGTGGCTGGCTGAAAACGCAGTCAACATAAACCGGCTCTTTTAATCTTAAATATTTATTTGGTGCATAAGCAGATATAAAATGTAGACTGCAATCAAAATGTAAAGGGGGAAATGATGACAAGTGTCAGAAGTGAGATAACTGAGAAGTGAGATGAACTAAACTCAGCAGGAAGTTTTTTTTAAATAGTGTTTGAGCTGAAATTGATAGAGTTAATTATGTGCACACGACACAGCTCAGTGGGAATGGATATGTTTACAGTACCCTACTGTGCTTTGTGTAATAAAGGTGGCACTTAAGTGATACTATAAGCGTATGCATTTTTTATGAGTGTGTGTGTGTGTGTGTAGTCGTGTAATCCACAGCAGCACAGTGAGCTGGTTTCACATATCAGCTCTGGAAAGTCCCTGGATAATTATGCTGGACTTTGTCTTTCTCTTTTCTTCTCCTCATATTCTTTGCTCGTCTGCGGTTTTCGTTTATTGTCTTTCTTCCTTTTCTTCTTAATCAAACATTGCTGCAGAATGAATTAGTGAGTATGACTGGTGTGTTTAGGCAGTCAAAATTAATAAGAGCATAAATAAGAGCATGTGGCAGTTTAAAAAAACCATCTAGATCGTGACATTAAAGACACTCATTTTAATGTGCGTTCATGATACTGTGGATGCAATCACGATTCACTCCAGGGGAATTCACAGCAGCCTATTTCCATATTGCTGTTGGTGAAAACTGAAAGCACTGACAGGTTCCCATGCAGGTTCAAAGCAGCTTTCCTGTTATGGCACAAAGCTGCCTCAGAGTTTTTACAAGTTTTGACCTGAGTGGTGCATAAAAATTATAAAATGTGGTGTGAAATTTATAAGAAATGCAAATTGAACAAATTCTGCATAGATGGAGCTTTTTACCTCCCCTGTGGTCTGCATGTTTTTGGTGTTATGAAAACAGCTGCAGATGTCCTTAGATTTCTGTGTAGTAAAGATAAGGGCTCACCAAGGGCTAACATATTAGTCTGACTAGTCTGAGGCAGCTTAAAAGGTAAAAACAAAACACGATTATCTATTATTGATAAGCGTTATTTGAATATGCTATTAAACTTTATGTTAACACAGAGGACTAGCTGGCACTCTGCCATCTGCCTGCTGGGAAGGAAAGTCCAGCTTGATTTATTACTGGCAGGCCTTTGATCAGTTGGTGAGAAAATCAGCCAACCATCAGCTCACAGGTGGAGCTCAGATACGCTCTTTGACTCAGTAGCAAACTAACCATCTATGATGTTGTTAGAAACCTCTGCAGATGTTTTCTGCACATTAACCGTGCTCTCGGGTCAAATTATCAATCGGAAACATTGCACAGAGGGCAACTATGCTTTTTGCTGAACATAACATAGGCTTTACATAAACAATGGATGCAGCTACTGCGATGTCATCCACTGGTTTGTGATGCTTTTTGGCTCCTGTGTTGTTGTTGTTGTTTTGGAGCCACAATTGCTCATGCTTGATGAAGAGGTTACCGGCTAATTCTTGCAACCCTGCCACAAACTGTATGGGTGCAGGACACAGTTAGCTGCTAATTAGTTCAACTTAATAAAATATTAGAAATTAAATACTCTTGGATGAGCTTTAAGTACAAATGGACCGACGTTGGCTGCTTTTAGATGATCCCACACTGCTGTTTCATTGTGTTTTTCCTTTCCAGGTGTGCTTTTCCCCACTTGGGATCATTGTCATGCTGGGAACTCAAGCTAATGCTAATCAGATAACTTACACATGATTCTGCATGGTGGATTATAATCTCAGGGTACTTTTTTACATCATAATTTCATCAGTTTTGAAAAGATGCCTAACACCACTGCCTGAAATAGCACTAAACCCCAAAAGAGCCTCCACCATGTTTTACAGATGGCTGTAGACACTCGCTGTTGTACTTGTCTGATTTTCAGTGCTGTTTTTGTGTAAGTTTTTGTGAACAATTAAGTTAGATGCCTTTTGTGTCGTACCTGTTGTACCTTCATGGATCACTTTCTTTATAAAAACTCCTCACTGACTGTTATTTCCCTACATATCGCTCTCTTTACATATAATAATTCTTCTTCCTCTCTGTTTGTGTGTCTGTTCAGGAGCTGCAGCGGTTCAAGTTGTTTGTGAAGAGGAAGCCAGCCTTTGATGTGGTTGTAGATGGGCTTAATGTTGCAAATAGCAACAAGGACAAAAGCAAGCAGTCAGAGACAGTAAGAATATGCACAGGTGTACATGCATTAAAAGTGTGAGATGCAGATTTACCCACAGGGCAGACCCTGTGTGTAAATCCGCACTCACTCACACATAGTTACAGTCTTGATTTTAGTGGTTTCTTCCTACATGCATATCTGTCCAACTCAGGGGCTTTTCTGCCAGTCACAGAATGAGTAAACCTGCAGTGTGTGTGTAGTTTTTTTGTTTTTTTTAGAGCATGCATGTGGGAGATGCACGTAAAACTGCCCAGTACCTGATTTTAACAGTAATGAGAGTACTTGTCAGCCTGCCTACATGTGTCTGTCAGGATGTGAGTGTGTGATGGCTTATTCTGCCCCAATTTTCTCACATATGTGGCTGCAAGACAAAGGAAAGTACAGACTGATGAGCCTATTTCCCTATCTAGTCATCTAGTTTGTGGGAAAGTTAAATAATTTATGAAAATAAATGCAAAAGAGATCGAAATTTACATCAAGCATATTATTCAAAGGAAACTGGAGGACAGCCGTACTGCTTCAATATGAATTACCTGCTGAATTCACTATTCAGAGTTCTGGATGACTGCTTACATGCCATCAGCTCACTGAGATGAAACAAGCTGAATGGCTGCAAATAGATAAACAGTGCATTGTGTATTTGCAGCTTGAACATCAGAAACTGTTTTATAAACAACATTTTTCACACATAGTTTTGAGAGACATTGCTGACAGTGAAGCTGAGATAAGAAACACTGGAAATGTTGGAAACATCGTTAAATATTTGTGAGCAGCCTGCAGCTTTGGCTGCTCTTTCCCGACTGCAAATATCAACAAATATTTACAAAGAAACAGCTTATTTAGACTTGTGAGATTGATCTTTGTAGAGCCCGCAGCGTAACCTGCTCAAGTACCCGACAGCATTGCCAGCATTAATGTTTGTGTTAATTATGTGTTAATTTCTTTGTAGTAGTTTTTTGTATACAGTGTCAGCCAATATAGATGCAAATAAAAGGCCAGGAGTCATGCAGTTTTCATTTTTCATGTTCTCATTTTATTGCTGTTGTAAGACGAGCACGTGCAAGGCGAGTTGCAGATAAAAGTTTAAAAATGTTCTGGTGAAATCAGAGAATGTGGCTTCATAGTTTTCCATTTGTAGGCAGAAAACTATTCAATTGAAGTTAATTGTGTTAACTATAATTAACTTGGGAGTAGACGACTCTGAGTGTCGAAACATTTAAAAAAGCAAATAAAACCCTAAATTGGCATTTCAGCCAGTGCGTTCCTGTTTTTTAGTCTGGTTATCTAAAGCTTGCTCAGCCATGACTATTCAGTGCTACTCAGACTAGAAATAGAAACTATAAAGCTTCCAGTAACAAAGCATCTTGTCCTGTGGCTGCCAGTTCTTTAGATGTCTGTTTGTAGAGCTTAAAGAAGTAAACATTACTGCAGTACACCGACATTTTACTTCATTTTTATTGAGGCAATGAGCCTATGTAGGCCCACTCATAGGAAAATAAATACATAAATTACACATATGTAAAAATGTATGAGTATGTACATCCAAATGTATGTAATTTTTATATTGTATGTCTTTAATGACCCTACCTGGACCTACACGTCTTTCTAACTTCCAGCTTTTCCGAATGTGAAACATATAACCCCCCCCCCAAAAGCTCATTGCCCTCATGTGGGATCAGCTGCTTGCATTGTAGACCAAATCCAAGCCATCATTTTAGTAATTATTTTTATTAATTAATGTTCTCGTTTTGAAAGTGAATATAAAGAAAGGCATATATTTGTGTGTTTCAGCTGCTGCTGGTGGTGTCAGAGCTCGTCGACCGTCAGGGCCTGACTGTCCTGGTGCTGGGAAGGAAACACATGCTGCGACCCTCCAGATCATGGGACAGAAACAACATGAACCTCATCCAGCAGAAGGCCCACTGTTTCTTTACCGACAATATGTGAGCATCTTATGATAATAATAATGATAACGATAATATAAAAAGAACAGCATGAAATATGTTCCATTGGATAGACAGGAAACCAGTACTGGGAATGTTCCTGTTTACTAGTTACTCTGTAAAACGGTAATCAGTAACTATTTTTACTGCTTCATGAAAGTAATCGGTTGCATGATCTGTTTGTTTC
>NW_005187487.1:690498-715240 GCF_000239375.1 Pundamilia nyererei | reverse complement strand
GAATGTTCCTGTTTACTAGTTACTCTGTAAAACGGTAATCAGTAACTATTTTTACTGCTTCATGAAAGTAATCGGTTGCATGATCTGTTTGTTTCACTGGAGCGCTACCTTCAGCATGCGCTGGGTGGTTAGCAGCCGGGATGAAAATGGTCGATTGCTCCTTCTGGTTTGGGGGGGGAGAGTTTGTGCCTCAAATGAGTTGAGGTGTCTCGGGATCTTTATTCACAATGATGCGAAGGTGGATTATAAGGTCGGCTGGAAGATGTTGAGTCAGTAGAAATGTGGGCATTGTGTCAGACTGTCAGGGTAGGAAGAGAGCTGAAGTTTTATCCCTAGAATGCCTGCCAGGCTTGGAGATCGGAGGGAAGCCTGGAGTAGTGCTGCTGCTCCTTTGTGTTAATAGGAACCAGTTGAGGTGCTTCTCCCTTGTGCCTTCGCTTTGGAGGGGTTTTTTTTTTTCCAGCACATCCAACTGGAAGGATATCCAGACCTGGGAAGATCCCAGGAGGATCTGGAAGGCATTGCTGGGGAAACAGACAATTGTTGTATTATGGAAAATTGTTTTAAAAAACATCTTTACGGACTGTAAATGTTTCATTAGCTTTCCTTTGTCATGTTAGAGCAACATTGCATATTTAGCACTGAGCGTTGTTGCTTTCGGCTGGTCTCAGGCTCGCTAGTAGCAAGATTCACTGATTCACACACAGATGCAGAAATGGCTCCTTGAATACCATCTTCTCAAACTATCTTGCTGACCTTTTTTGTCCTGGAATAGGCCAAAGCGGGACATTCCTGCATGGTGAGTAGATGCAGACCAACAGAGTTTTTACATTTAAGCTTAAGTGATGTCTGTCTTGGCTTGAAGACATTGTCTCAACAAGCACTGTGCAAACCTACAATGCAATCTGTCTATACAGCCACAGCTTGTGGCTCTGGAGCCTCTGGAGAGATTAAATCTGTTGGCTGGGTTGATAACACCTTGGTGTCCCTCCAAAATAGCTGGAGGAGGTGGCTGAAGAGAGGGAGTTACTATTCTTGACCCGAATAAGCAGCAGAAAATGGATAAATGTAACACCTTAGAAATGTATTTGTTTTGTGATGTGTTTAAGTTGATGGTAATACCTGCCTGTTTAAAAGGCAGCACACAAGCAAAAAAAAGAAAAGAAATGTCATTAAAAATCATCCAAGAATCAAAAGATCCTCTTTAAATGTGTTTGTGGGTGCTGCAACACAATCTGGGTGGCTGACATATATAGGAAACCATAACACAGACTATGAATTCAGATGTAGAGCTCTGCTTATTTTCTGCATTTTGTGCTTTTCAGTTCAGAGGATGACCCCTTCCTGTTGTACGCTACTTTGCACTCTGGGAACCACTGTCGGTTTGTAAGCAGGGACCTGATGAGGGACCACAAGGCCTGCCTGCCAGATGGAACCACCAAGCGGCTCTTCTTCAAGTGGCAGAGAGGGCACCAACTGGTGGTGGACGGGCACGTCACGGCGGGCAGGAGGGTCCGATTTCAGGTGGAGAATGAGACCATGAGAAGAGAGGGTCAAGGCTCAAAGAAGGAAGCATCACAAAATTAACTCTGTTTTCGTTTGTGTGTTTTCCCAGAGTATTCCCAGCTATGACACCATTGTCCAAACCTCAGGAGGAAAGTCATGGCACATCCCTTATGATGAAACAGAGGACAGGAGCACCTATGAAGTACCACAACACTGGCTGTGTCTCAACAAAAAGCTCTGAAGACTGTCTTTTTTTTACAGTTTGGAATATAAAAAAAATGCTGGTACTGCAGACTTTTAATAAAACTGTGGACCTGTAAATAAACATTTACCATCACTGCAGTGTCTGTACTGTTTTAATCATATTTCAATTTAATATGATTAAATATTAGATAATAGGTACAGCCAGATCCATGGATATTTGAACAAGATGTACAACAAATGTAATTTTTCAAATTTTGGCTATGTGCATCCACTAACATTGGACTTTAAATAAAACAATTAAGATGTGATCGAAGTGCAGACTTATTACATTAACTGCTTAGGAATTACAGCTATTTTTATACACAGTCCCCCATTCACAGAAATACAATAAATAAATATCTCATATCCTGCTTGGAACAATTTGGTTTTTACTCAGAATATAAACCAAATACAAAAACCCAAACACTTTCTTTTAAAAATATTAACCAGAAGAAAAAAAAATCTAAGGAAGTACAACTTTAATTGTGCAGCACAAGTTTGAATATAATTTGAATTTTCTCAAGTTTCCAGAATCTATTCATAAACACAATCTCTCGGGAAACATTCCTTCTTAAAGGTCAAACGGGAAAAGAAAGCAAATCTAACAATCTTCATCTGTAGCTGGTGAAAAGGCCTTTTAGGAAAGAACTTTTAGGTTTTGTCTTTACTCCAAAAAGAAAATTGCACAAACGTCATATTCTGTAATTGTCAAGAAATATATTTTGATATTGTTACGAATACACCACCTGATTGAACTACTTGTTAAAAATAAAAATACAAAAACTACAGACAGTTGACCCGGATATGAAAGCTCTCGTCTGCTTCCGGTGCAGAATCGTGCCATGTTTTGCTTCTGTTTTTACCTCAGTTTAGTTTCAGATTCGGTCTAGACCACTTTACCTCAATTATTTCCTGCCGTCATGTCCCGGGGGTCGAGTGCGGGGTTTGACCGGCACATCACCATCTTCTCCCCGGAGGGAAGGCTCTACCAAGTCGGTCAGTAATAAGAGAACCGAACAGAACCTTAACCTGCTCTGTCATCACTGCCTGCTAGCAGGCTAACAGCAGCTACTCACAAAGCTCAAGGCTGATTAAATATGTCACCACAGGGCAGTGTGGCAAGAAAATAGCTATTATGAAAATTAATTAAATGTATTGAGACAGTTAATCCGACTTAACGGAGCAACTAATGAGTCATATCATTAAAGCAAAACATTTCAGTTAGCTGCAATTATAGACTAGTAAAAGCTAGCTAATAATGTATATAGGGGACTAAATTAAACGTTAGTTCTAGCTTAAGGTCCATACGGCCGGCAGGACCACGCATGCGCATGTGTTTATATGAGTATTGTTTTTATTCTAACAGCATCTCTCTAAAATTCTTAAAGCAGGGGAGTCGAACATGCAGCATGCATTAATGTGCATTAGTCATTTTTGTTCTTTTGCAGATCCACATCTCACCCTGTCGCTAGCATCCTACTCTGTCACACCAGATCTCTGCATGTCTTCTGTCACTGCATCCATGAATCCTCTCTGAGGTCTTCCTCTTTTCCTCCTGCCTGCTAGCTCCATCTTCAGCATCCTTTGTCCAATGTATCCACTATCTCGCCTCTGTACATGTCCAAACCATCTTAGCATTGCCTCTCTGACTTTGTCGCCAAACCACAGTCTGAGCTCTCCCTCTGATGTACTCATTTTTAATCTTCTGGGATGAAAATATGAGCATCTCCAGCTCTGCCACCTCCAGCTTGGCCCATTTTTTCAGTGTCTCCAAATTATACATCACAGACAGATAACAAAAAATTCAACAAATAACTGTAGTTTGGAAACTGAACTACAAGAACTTGAAAACAAAATTTCAAATTAATAGAAAGAAAAACACAAAATCATAATAACTCTAATAAATTATAAAGCGTTAATTTGTGTTTCTATTTAAAGGCTAAGTGAAACAAGGAAACTGTAAGCAAATGTAAAGAACTGAATAACATAACAAATAGTTTCCTCATTCTCTTGTGTGAGTTATAATTGCTTTCAGTTCAATCATGAAGCTATGGAAATATTTTGTCAAAAGAATCTGACATCGATGTGTTAGCACTGAAGAAAGAGAAGAAGCAAAATGAAAAAGAAAATAAGTAAAAGGTGCCTTTCTTTATCAGCACCTCAAAGAGTGATGTATTTGTGACACCAGGAAGTGAAATTTACAGGTCATTTAACAATCATCATCAATTTACTGATAAGAAGAACAAGTAGCTAGTTTGTTACTTTTTTAAAATGTTCAGTCATGAAGTTTGTGTATATTTCATTTTGCCTGCCTCTCTTCACTCTTCAGAGTATGCCTTTAAAGCGATAAACCAGGGCGGACTGACCTCTGTGGCCGTCAGAGGGAAGGACTGTGCTGTAGTCGTGACGCAGAAGAAAGTTCCTGTGAGTTTGCGTTTCTTTCACATTCGTGTGATCCGATTCCTAAAACGACATTTTGATTGGTGTATCGATGGTGGCCCGTGTGGCGAGTTCATCTGTTAGGGGCGCCTTTCTTTGTGTCTTCCTCAGGACAAGCTCCTGGACGCTGCGACAGTCACACACCTGTTCAAAATCACAGAGAACATAGGATGTGTTATGACCGGCATGACTGGTAAGCAGCAGGAAGCTTATTATCTACTCTTATTATGGGGCACAATGTTAAGCTTTTTTTCTCCAGTCTTCTTTGTTTCTTTTGTATAAAATAATAAGAAAATGGGCTGATTTGGCCCTGATGCAGCCTCCAGTGTATTAGCAGAGTTGTGATTTGGAGTTAAGGTAACAGATATACTCTATATTGCCAAAAGTATTCACTCACCCATTTGAAATCAAGGAATCCAGGTGTTCCAATCACTTCTATGACCACAGGTGTAAAAAATCTAGACATGCAGACTGCTTCTGCAAACATTTGTGAAAGAATGAATCGCTCTCAGGAGCTAGTCTTGGTAATATAGTGTAACTGAAGTTGCAATATACTCTCCTCATGATGTTGCAGCCGCACATTTTAGTTATCCTCTTCTTTCCTGCAGACTATTCAGAGTTACTGAGTTACAAATTATACTTCAAATAATGCAAACTTTTTCAGTGGCATGCAGCTGAGCTTGCAGAAGAACACAAGACATTTCCAGAAACTGCACATAAACACTTGCTTGAAATTTGAGACAGAGTGTATAAAAAAAAATGTGTTTTTTCAGTCGACAATAAAGGTTGTAGAACAAGGAAGAGCAGATTTAAGTACAGGAAAAAGACAAGACAAACAGCGCTGTATGTGAGTAAACAGATGATGGTCATGTGAAGCTTACATCTGTTTCTGTTTGTGGGTTTTATTTAAGAAGCGGCAGTGTTTAATATGAAAACTCAGGTCTGTCATTAAAGTGCCAGATTTAGTCACACATACATATATTCATCAATAATCTGTGGCAGGTTTATGGTTTATATTAAAAAAAACATTTAAGATGAAACTGCACACAAGCTCGTAAGAACTGAACACTAATAGAATAATAACATAACAGTGGGTAAAAGTCGCATGATGAAATCACACACTAAAGTACAAATGAATGGAAAAAATAATGAGACTGATTATTCCTGGTAAGCAGTGTCTCATCTGACTTATGTTCCACAACAGATGCTTGTACTGGAAAAACTGCTGATATGTGCAATTAAAACTAAACCACAAAGGTTGTACTGCTTCTTCTCCTGCTCCAGCACATCCTGGAGATTCCCAGTCTCGGGGCTGATGAAACCTTTAAGAGCAACATATTAAGACAACAAGTTAATGTCAGCCTCTGCCTACATAAAGTTTGATTTCATCTAATCATGAATCGGCAGTGGCACAGCTGGATGTGCACCAACCCAGAAAAACAATCAACAACACTGTGATCGATCTGCTTGGTAGTAAACGTGCTGTGTAAACACAGAAAATTAGAAAAATTAAAGATACTTTATTGATCCCACAAGAACAGAAATTCAAATAGTGTAATAAAAACAGCACGGTTAGAAGTATGCAAGCCCATAATGAAGGCATTATTATGTTAGGTAGCACAAAATTTTATATACAACAGTTATCCATCCATCTTCTCCAATTCACAGAGAGGGCCTGGAGCCTATCCTAGCGAGAAGTACATCTTGGTCAGGGCGCCAGTCTGTTACAAAGCTCACACAGAGTGACAACCATTCACACTCACATTCAAACCTAGGGGCAAATTAGAACTACCAGTTAACCTTATCCATGTAACTCCAAAGACTGGTAGATAGCCAACCTCTTGCCGCACACTAAACAATCCGAGCTTCCTCAGAAAGTAGAATCTGCTTATCCCCTTCTTGTACACTGCATCACTGTTGGTCCTCCAGTGCAGTCTGTCACTCAAGTTTACACCAAAGTACCTGTAGCTGTCCACATGATGTTAAGTCAACCCACATCTCTTTTGTGTTGCTGACATTCAGGAGGAGGATTGACATCTCTGGCTATAATATTATTAACTGTAATGCAATAATAGCAGTGTAGACATGGCATTTTCTCTTTTTCAAAGCTCTAGCAGTCCATGTAAGCACTCAGCCAGGAATATGCTCGAACACACAAGTGTAAGTGCCCACTATGGCGTAGCTCTGTGTTGATTCAACAAAGCTAAGCTGGAAAATAACTAACCTGTAACCTTAAACAGAGGTGGTAGAAGAACTCTTAATCAGAAGGTCCAGAAAGTCCCCACCATACAGTACTCCCTCGTTAGGTATAGATGTGATCCTGAGCTTATAGCCTTGTCTGTTTCCATTTACAGATTAAAGCTACAATAACTATTCCTAGTAAGCAATGTCTCATCTGACTCATCTCATGATCCACAACAAACCCTAGTATTGGAAAAACAATGCTGATGTATACAATTAAACTAAGCTTCCTGTTAAGACACCTAGCTCTTAAAAAGGTTGGCAGAAAGCTACCTCTAAGAGCCTGCTACCACTTCCAATGAGACCAACTTACCATATCATACCAGCTGTTAATTTTTTAAAAAGTCAAAGCACTTAAATAATTCTGGCCTCCAGCCCAAGTTACAGCTTCATCTGACCAGACTGATCCTGGATGAGCCCTCAATTTTTACAGAGGGAGACCACATGAGCTGTAACTAAAAATGTTTATATTACACAACTAAACAGAACTGAAACACAAATGAACATAGTCGGATCTCCTGCAGGGAAATGCCTGACCCGAGGGCTGTATCACTTCAAAGTAATTCATTTATTAAAACAAGCCCGTGTCCCATTAGTGAGAGAGCAAATGTTTTAAATGGCAGTTTAAAGTGATGTGAGCTGCTGTGACATGATTTTCTTTCCCTTCCTTCTGTCCAGCTGATGGCAGGTCTCAGGTGCAGCGTGCACGGTACGAGGCGGCTAACTGGATGTACAAGTATGGCTACGAGGTGCCCGTGGACATGCTGTGCAAACGCATGGCTGACATCTCCCAGGTTTACACCCAGAACGCAGAGATGAGACCGCTAGGCTGCTGTACGTAATTTGTGTTCGTGTGTGTGTGTGTGTGTGTGTGTGTGTGTGTGTGTGTGTGTGTGTGTGTGTTTGCATTTTGATATCACTCCATGTATTAAAACTGAAATTGAAACTTTTTTCAGAGCATTTTCTTAATGTCTGCAAGCTTCAGTTTACACAATATTTTGAAATCTGATGCAGAAAGTTGTTAAATTTCTCCTTTTTTTTGCGTGTCTAAAAATGTGGTGTGCAATGGGGCGATCGTGGCTCAAGAGTTGGGCGTTCGTCTTGTAATCGGAAGGTTGCCGGTTCGAGCCCCGGCTCCGACAGTCTCGGTCGTTGTGTCCTTGGGCAAGACATGTCACCCGTTGCCTACTGGTGGTGGTCAGAGGGCCCGTTGGCGCCAGTGTCCGGCAGCCTCGCCTCTGTCAGTGCGCCCCATGGTGGCTGTGGCTACAATGTAGCTTGCCATCACCAGTGTGTGAATGGGTGGATAATTGTGTATAGTGTAAAGCGCTTTGGGGTCCTTAGGACCAAGTAAAGCGCTATACAAATACAGACCATTTACCATTTTATATGACTTCTTTCTTTTCTTTTTTGTCCTCTCCTGTTTTCATTCCACCCTGCAGGTATGATAGTGATCGGGATTGATGAGGAATTGGGCCCACAGCTGTTCAAGTGCGATCCAGCCGGCTACTACTGCGGCTTCAAGGCCACGGCAGCCGGAGTGAAACAGACAGAGGCCACTAGTTTCCTGGAGAAGAAAGTGAAGAAGAAGCTGGACTGGACTTATGAGCAGACTATAGAGGTAAAATATACCAGAATACACAAAATAATTCCATATTCTTTTCTGTTGCACTGGAATTTTGTCCAAAAACGGCCCGGTAACGATGAAGGCTGCAGGGCGTTTCCACCCTATGGAGCTTCGGGAATGTTGGGGATTTTACAGGATACTTTCTGGACAGCCGAGTAAGGGGAGTTAGGTGATTTTTATTGACGTATCAGGAAATGTGTGTGAATTTTATAGCTGTGACTATGTGGGGTAATTTCAGTGAATTGCTTGGTGTTTTCCAAGCCAGTTGACGTTAGGGAAGGTTGTTGATTTTTGGAAAAAAATTCAAACAAGCCCTGTTGGAGTTAGAAATCAGTCTCTGAATGGTTTCCTGTGGTCTCTGAATCAAAAAGATACTGACTTATTGAAACCCTCTTTAATATGGTAGAGTATTTATATCAGAGGTGGGTACATGAGAAACTGGGACTGTTGTCTTCCATTAGCTGAACTCAGTTGCCCACCCCTCGTATGTATGTATGTATGTATGTATAATAAATGCATATATAATAACTTTTTTCTTTTACTTTAATTTTCTGTATCATGTTTAAATATGAAGTTCTCCCCTTTGTCTCCAAACAGACGGCTATCTCATGCCTGTCTACTGTTCTGTCCATCGACTTCAAGCCCTCGGAGCTAGAGATCGGAGTCATCACGGCACAAGAGCCCAAATTCAAGTGAGTGTTTTTCTGAAATAAAGCTTCTCGATAGCTTTGAGTAAGAACGTGATCTTGAGTCAGCCACTGCATCAAATTAGTTTTGCAGAACGAAGCGGGCCGTTGCTGATTAAAAAGTTGAAAGCGTTAAAACGCCGGTAATGTGTCGGCTGTGTTGTGTTATTGCTAAATAATTTGAGAAAAAAAGGCCGGTGTTGTAATGGAAATTCCCTAAAACTAAAAACAGCTAGAGGTTGAGATCAAAGCAAGGGCTTACATGTGGAGCTTGTTCTCGATATATCCGTATGTGTGTTGGCAGAATGAAAAAGTATGACCGTATAACTGTGCGTTTGTGTTCCAGGATTCTGTCAGAGGCCGAGATCGATGCTCACCTGATGACTTTGTCTGAGCGGGAGTGAAGCGGTTTTATAAGAAGGGATGATAAACAGTAAAAAGCATCAACACACAATATTTCTCAGCTGGAAGGAAGATGAAGGAGGAGCTGGTATCATCTTCTTCAAAAAGAGATGAACAGTAACAGATAACCCCACCCCCACCCCTCCATGCTATCTGGTCACAAACAGGACATGATATTATCCATGTACCCAAACCCCTGCCCCCTCCTGTGTTTTCCTTCTGCAGCCAGCTGCTAAATGTCTCAGATCGTGGACGGGACATTCAGATCAGTCCCTGACGTGACACATAAAGTGTGACGTGGCAGCTGATGTGACAGACGGCCGCAGCGCAGCAGCTCAGCCTGAATGACTTCACCTAATGAGTGTGACATGAGCAGATTGGAAGGTGGAGGTGTGGTAACACTACAACTTACAGCACAATACCTCTTAAATGTGGACTCAGTGGTCCTGTAGCTTCACTGTGCTCGGCAGTGCTTCCTGACCATCTTTTCTCAGGGCTACCACTTACATATGTGTCTCTCTTCTTCAGTGTTTAAGCTTTCCCCTCTGCACTGTCTTCAGTTTCAGGATGAAATTCATGCTCTGTACTCGATGATAACCCAGGGAACAGCTGTGGGAATTCTCCTACAGCAGCGGGTCATTGTCACACCCCTGTTTAAATCTGCTCAGGTCACTAGAAAGCTGGTGTTTTGATCTACCTGCCCTTCTGCTGCAGCTGCTGTACATTTCCACACTTCTATTAAACACACTTTTTATTTAACACAGGTGTTTGATTCTCTGCGCACATTCATTCCTGTCTGACGGCTCTTAGCTCTCTCGAAATTACTCGACAGAGTGTACAAGTGAGAATGCAAATGTCTGAACAGTCAGCTTCCACAGTAAACGATCTTTACTATGCCTGCTTCCTGATACAAAGCGAGTATCATGTACCCATACCCACAGTTTGTTTACACCCAGTGAGAACTGCACCTAATGCAAACGATTATTGTGCTGCATTCTGCTTTGCATTAATTTGATCGTTTCGCCTAACAACACATCTTCTTTGAAAATGTATTGAATCCACTATTTTCTGATGTCTGGGAGAAATTATTTTAGATAATCACGATCTCTGTGTTTAACAAGATAATTGGGATTGGGATTTTTGCCCCAATTGAGCCGACTTTTGCTGTTTATTTCCAGTACTGGAAACGCTCCTGCCGCGGTCAATCGCTTTGCACATATCGCGACCTATGTGCCCACTCAGCAGCGCCATTAGACCGAGTACTCTCACGCTTACAATGCCCACTGCTGTCTGTGTGTTAAGTCTCATGATCAGCCTTTTGTGGGTACAAAGTAAACAAGCACTGAGGCACCGTTTACTCTGGTTAGGCTGAAAATGGAGCAAAGTTCAGGCAAAAGAACATGTGAGATGATCCATTGTCGTTAATGGTCTGGATACTTGCTTTTAAAAAGTGCAAAGCCTAAGCTTGATGTCCACACTGAAACCTTTCTTTCTCTTTACTTTTCTGAAGCGTTCAAGCATCTGTAAGGTGTAGTACGCAACGTGAAAAACACAATATTATACTTTGTGCTCCATGCCAATTATTTAAAAGCTATGGTTAGTGTTTTAAACATAAATCTGCTGATATTTTATGCCGTATGATTACAGATGAGGCCACCCAGCAGAATACCAGTCCATAAAATCAACATTACTACTTTTACTCGAAGTGTACATGGTGAGTAATAATACTCACCATGCATTTTACATTTGACTGTAGCTATTGATTCATTAATATGCCTATCACTTTAATATTGATTTTAAAGTGTTGTCTGCTGTTGAGTAGATGTACAGTACATTAAAACTGTACTGGTCCAGTTCATTCTCCCTGTTAAGTGATAACACATCTACCCTGTTTCTGTTTCCAGATTTATCCTGCGCTCAATGAGGCTTTTGTCTTTTTAAGAACAGCTCATTCAGTCGTTTTGATGCTAAAATGTTTGTCCTGTTGAGTAAGAATGTGACTTATAGCCTAAATACCCTTTTTTTAAAATTTTATATCTCTTAGCAGAAGACTTATTCAGTAGAAAACAATTAAACTCTTGTGCAGCATCATTCTTCACGTAATGCTTGTGTATTAAGGTGCAGGGCTGCCCTCTGACGCAGTATTCTGATATGTTGCAGGCTCCGTGGCCATCTCCTTTAAAGTCCTGGGTTGCCTTGTGGACCAAGGTTTACTATAAACAGTCTATAAACATGAACTTTAGTTCATGTTTTCTTTTGCGTAAGGGAGGGGAAAATATTTCATGTCTGCTAAAGTATTAAAATGTAAGGTTTAAGCACAATTCTGCAGTAATTTAATGACAGTGGATATTTATTTTACACGCAGCTCCCTTCCTTCCCAACTTCTGTCACTTGACTTCAGCATCCTGTTGTTCCTGTTCTTCGGAAGGTGAATGACAAGCAGGAATGTCGCCAATAGCTGAATTGTTCCGTTCCTGGGAATTTCCTGTCCCTTCCCTCTTAGCCACACCCTCCAGAAAAACTTCCTGATTTAAATGACAGGGCAATTGACCTCATTACACACACAGAAAAATTCCCGAAGCCTCTTATCTATACAAACACACACATCTAAAAGGAGGAATTCGCAGCTCAATTGACTACCAGTTCCTCATTCAGTGGAAAGGAGTTATCAGCGCTTTCCTGTATTATATGAAAATCAGAAAGGGAAAAAAGAAGTGTCCGGTCAGGAGTGAAGTTGAGCTGTCATGCTTTGATGGGAGCGTTTATACGAGCAGACTGAGTGACGGCAGCAGGAGGCCACGTGGTTACATTCATTTCCCGTGTAATTGCAGATTTTTATTGCCGTCAGGCGCTGCCGATTACGATTACACGCCATATACGACTACTTCTGATGTCTCGTGTAAAAATATTCCCATCCCAACAAATAACATGGTCACACAGGAGGCTTTCACTGTTAAATATGAGTGTTTTAATTTAATGGAGTGTGCTGAACCCATTTGCTGTCTCACATATACAACCTGCTCAACTGTACACATTCACAGCTTCCATAAAAAATACATCTTTGTATACACAGCATTTACACTATCATACAGCAGAGCTGCTGGAGGAACATCTTCACGTATGTATGGACGTCCACAGAATACAAGCGATCCATCCCGTCATTATGTGTCACATGCGATCATGCAGTCGCCGGCAGTCTGTTTAATTCTTCCTGCTCAGCTGCCTGGAAGCGGTCACGTCACCTCGCTGCATCGCCCGACCCCATCGTTGTCATCCACGTCACAGCAGAAGTAAGGAACGTGCCGTGCCCCCCCATCCGTCCATCCTTCACCGTCACAGCCTCTGGTCTCTGTCACTTCCCCCGCCCTCTCGCTTCCTGCTAATGTCCATTCCACTGAATGTCATCGTAATTCACCTGCAGACACATGGGAGGAAATAGAAATGGTCACACACCCAACTAGTGACACACTTCATTTGTGCCAGACCGGCTGTACGATTTTGAAACGTACCTCATCGTCAGAGTTCATGTGCTCCTCTTCGTCACTGTCGTCTGACTCGCTGTCTGGCAGCTCCCTCAGGTCAGGATGGGTCACAGAGTACAGCTCTTTGTTGATTTCCCAGTTATCCAAACCAATGGTGAGGTGATAGGGGCTGTGGCCCCCGAAGCTCAGGAGGTTTGGGTTCGCTCCTTTTTTCAGCAGCAGTTTGACCAAGAGGAGATTCTGTTGGTCCACAGCCAGGTGGAGCGCGCTGCGACCGTTATGCTGCTCCTGTAAAACAGCAAGGAGGCAAAGGCATTAGTATTAACAAAGAGACTAACAAAGACTAACAAAGAATTTTTTTATTTTTCCCATACAGAAGAGGTGTAAGTTACCTTTGCATCAATGTCAGCTCCCAGATCTACCAGTCTCTCCACCAGTGAGAGGAAACCCTGCACTGAAGCCAGGTGGAGGCAATTTTGACCTGCACAACACAGAAAAGGAAAAGAAAAATTAAAAGTTGATTCCAGAGCGAGACTGCAACAGGAAATACAAAGATGTATTTCCATATTCTTTTGTTATTCTTAGTAATTAGCAAAAACTGCTGGGTGTGGGTTGTGAAACACATGCATTCATATCAATGTTCTTTTTTGGATTTGATTTACTGTCTTTTTTAACCCCCCAAAAATACTGAGTATGCACGGCAGTGCTTAACGGAAAAATGTTTACACAAAAGTCTTAAAGAGAGGTGTCCACCTTTTTTATTTAGACATTAACTACTGCATAATAGGTTGGGTTAAGCTCCTCTTGGTCACTTAACTGCAGTCTTCGGGGCTAACTAACAGCAAGTGGACCCAAAAACTAAAATGTTAACGTGTCTCAGGCGAGGAAAGCATCACTTACCGTTATAGTTGCAGGCAGCCATCGCCGTGTGTAGGTGCTCTGGTCGGCTTTTCTGTGTGATGACGCTGAAGCAGTGCAGGTTACCGTGGCGACAGGCAATGTGGAGAGGCGTGTCTCCATTGTTGTCCACCAGCGTGGGGTCACAGCCGGACACCAGGAGGTTGAGACACACCTCCGGCTGTTTTGTTATTACCGCCAGGTGGAGAGGAGTCTGGAGAGGGACAGGTATTTTAGTAATGTCATGATGGCGGATGCAGGTGGGGTGTTAAGAGCTGTGTTGTGCATACCTGTCTCAGGTCATTCTGTCTGTTGAGGAAGTCTGTGTTTTTAGACTGGTCGATCATGGTTTTGATGAATTCTTTGGCCTCATGGATGATTGCCAAGTGGAGCAGCCTGCAGAAACATAAAAATAAAACAATTTAAGTAACAAACCAAAGATAAAAGCAAATTTTACACAACTTCGTGCCTTTTCGTCTACGTCAGATACAGTTACAAAAAAAGTATTAGCTATGAAGAAAACACTCAATTATTTTCATAAATATTTGTAATAATAAATTTACAAGGAAAAAAAACTTATTTTACACCTAAATAGAGTAACTTCCTGTGATTACAGTAAAATTGTGTAACTGTAAAACTTAAATGATTGATGTAACAGCTTCAGTTCAGAAGTGTCCCTTTGTTCTCTAACTTGGCTTTTATGCTTTTGTTTGATTTGGTGTAAAATACTATAGTGCTGCATAGAGAGTTACATTTGTTACACAAAAAAGAAAATGCACTCACTCAACAAGAATGGCCAATAGAAACATGTCTTACATAGGGGTGTCATAGTAACTGTTTATCAACGGTAATCCAGGGTTTTTCCAGATTCTTGTGAGGGTGACTTTGCTTACATGTAATCTCTCTTATCTTAACAAGTCTGCATTGTCCAGATCTTTCTGGTTTACTGATAAACAAAGATGGACTTTTATTACAAATTTTTTCTTTTTCTTTTGGGGAATGCCATTTTTTGGTGGGTACCAATTGCTTTTTTGTGTCTGCTTTTACTTTCAATAATATGTTTGCAGGAAAATAATTAGAATGTTTAAAATGTATTTTGCCTTTCAGAAAACTTAATTTGAATTATTATATATTATGTGTCAGTGCTATACTTTTCTTTGAATTTGTGCAACAAACATAAGTAAACAAAGGTTAAGCATCTACACTTGCATCACTTTTTAAAAAAAAATACAAACCTATTCCATTTGCCTGTATAATTTTGGCATAAAAGTACTTCCATAAATTTCCGGTACTCTGCTTTGATTATTTAACTTATCTCTGGCCCAGTGTTAATGCGCGAGCAGTAAGCCCATTTAAAACACTAGGAACTATATTCATCTGCGGAGGAACTTTGTTAAAATAAAAGTTGGGTTTCGGGGACTGCTTTGTTATTCCCCTTGAAATAAATGTCAATAATAACTCGTACGCGCCTCTTCGAGAATCGGGTTTCGCCCCCAGTGTCCGCTCACTGCATTTAAGGTACTTTTTTCACATTTTTCTTTTCATCCTCTTTCACTTCTCGGGAACGCGCGTCGCTTGGATTCCTTGGTGACGCGCCCGGGACTTTCCCAATCTGACCCGCGGCCATAATAGATTCCCTCCTGATAATAGCCTTTTGTTTACGTCCAGCAGCGCCGTGTCTGACCACAGGTTGACCCGTTCTTAATAAAACCGGACACTCGTTCGGTACCCCTAAAATCTTGGCTACTTAAAAATTAATCCCCCACTCGAGTTAAGGTAGGCCTCACTTGGAGCAGAACTACATTCCCCACAGGAAAGGCATCAAATTACCTCCAAGACCCGAGCTGGGCCTTCTCCTAGCCTCACTGTTGCACCCCCCCCCGAAAATAACTGGTAAACATCCGAGCTCGGTAACCTTATTCCGGGTCAAACTTACGTGTCTCCGTCTTCTGTGATCTGTGTCTGCCACTCGTACAGCTCTCGGGTTGCAGCGGGGAGCTGCTTGTGCTCCGGCGCCTCGCATTCCAGCTGGAGCCGGCGGATCTCGGCGGCCACAGCCTGGTACTCCTCCTCCTTCAGGGAATCCAAACCGCTGTCGAGCCGATCCTCCGTGGCCTGAGCCGTTTTCCCTTCTTTTGAATCCCGACTGTAATCCATTTGGTTTAATATACTGGTCCTGTGAAGATCCATGTTAGTCCGAGGTGCGTTCAGTTGTGTTTTCCGACAGCGCTGCACTGCAGTAAATGCCCTCTGCTCTGTGGCTGCAGCGGGGCGGAGCTAACAGCTAGGTGGGGGATTTCCAGAAAACTGTCACTTAGAATAACACAGCACACAGATTGCTGGCTCCAACAGGGGATTTCTGTTGAGACACATATAAAATACACTAGTCAGTTTGTCACAGGGAGAGCGAAAATACTTCTGCAGGCTGCATGTTGTGCGCATAAATCATACAGCCTTCAGGGCATTTCACATTCCTATAGACTTATTAATTATGTGAGTAATTGGATTTGGATGCATGCAACATAAAGTCATTTCTTGGTCATGCAAATTGATTAAATCAAAGGTTTTGCACCTCACCAGTGAAACTGCCCAACACCACACATCTTTAGATGTAATTCTTCAAGAAAGGGAAATTTTAGTTGGGCATTTGGTGTTATGAAAATAATGACGATAATAAAAAAAATTAACATGGAGCTCGGGGAGGTGAAGAATATTCAGAGGAAAATCTCAGAAATTCCCAGATTAAAGCAGTTAATTTTCAAGCAAAAGTACTTGTGTATTTTCTGAGATTTAAGTGGTAAACTGAGAAAAATACAAATGCACGTTAACCCCCACCCCAAATTTTCTAGGTTTAGAGTGGCACATTTAAGGGGAAAAATTAGAATATTCTGTTTGATTTAGGAGTAAAAACCTGGACATTTTCTGGGATTTAAAGTGGTAAATGTGAGACCACTACACACACACACACACACACACACATATATATATATATTTGTTAAGAATCCACATGGCTTAAGTTTCCAGTCAGGCTTATTATGACTGCAGTTGGTAAGCTCATCAAATTATACTGCAGTCTGACTGAGCAATAAGGAAATGCCAGTGATTTTCGCTCTGAATTACCACCGTACAGTCAGAAACAAGGACTTTGTGATTGGGGCCAACAGATTTGACTTCTGTGCATCAGTTTTTGTTGCAAATCCACTGTGTAACGAGAATCATTTTATTCCAGGTTCTTCTTGTATATTTATGTTTTTAATCCTGGATTATTTTTAAGGTTTTTCTCCCTCTTTAAAAAAGCCCCTAATGCACCATCTTGAATGTGTCCCAGATGTTAGAAGCACAGTTTTAAAAGTTTAATATCTTATAGTTGAGTTCAGATCAATGTGTGTTTTTCTCTTGATGCACGCATGCAAACGCCTTCAAGTGCACCTTCATTAGCATGCTTCTGCTAAACCGCTCGACAGAAGCAGCAGACCTGAAGGAGGGAGCGAGGGAGGGGGGCTGCAGCAGACAGTGGTGGTACAGGAGTTTCCTTCAAAACTTTTGAGTGTGACCGCCCTGTGATTTCACTTCATTTATCATATGGTAACATAGTGTGATGAGCACAAACCAGCACGCATGCTAGCGGAGTTTCCCCAACATCCTCCAATCCTGACCACATGATCAAGTGTTGTTCTTACAGTATACTTTATTCCAAAGTAACACTGACATTTTTAAGGATACTTCTACTTGTTGTGTAATCCTAATTTTAACGCATACATAGGAAAAAAAACAAGTTTCCTGCAAGCATCAAGGTCAGAGATTACAAGCTTGCGCTAATAACTCTACTTAACATCCTGTTAAGTATTTTTAAACTACTGAGTGATGTGTCTGCAGATGATTTTTTTAAGGCGAATCAAACTTCCTCAGACTGCCTCTGTGCCTTCAGTAACTAAGAATGAAATCCCTCCCTCCATTCTCCTGCAGATAAACTGGAAGGACTCCAAGTTCTGGATAAACCCGCGAGACTCAACGAGGCTTCGACCTCTCCCTTTAAAAACAGACGACAGGCTGAACGTGATGTTCTGGAGGCCTCGGGGAAACTCCAGGCTTGTTTTACCTCCTATTGTTCCGTCTATGTGACCAGTTAGACGGGGAACCTCGTGGTCTTTGCTCTCTGTGCAAAAACTGTCACATTAGCAGCTGTTGTTATGCAGCATTGTTTGCAGTGCATCACGTTGTGCATACATATTTTGGTACGTTTTACAAGTGATCTACAGTGCATGTATGTTTTAATGTTCTGATGCGAGAATGGAAAAATTACAGAAACCACAAACAACAAAAGCCGCAGGCACACCCACAGTTGACTGCATGTACATGCTTTTTATGTAGACCACGGCTATTTTAGTTACCTAGAACTTAAATAGATACTAGGCATGAAAAACATCTTTATCAACTTAAATTATAAAGGTTTAAAGGGAGCATTTTCAAAACTAAACTAAATTAGAAATGTGCAGGAACGGTCTTTTGTTTTATTCCTGCATGATGGGGCTTTAATGCATGTGTTTACTGAGAGTGTGAAGGAAACTCAAGGCTTCTGCCAATCCAGTGTGGACTTATTCTAATCTGTATACAGTTTTGGCCAAGATGCACGCCTTACCCGAATGAGTAAGAGGAGTAGACTGGCTGTGTGCCTCGCTTCAAACTAATACTTAGTTGACCTTGTTACATTTGGCCTCTGACAAATACTCCCACATAATAACAATACAAGAGAAGTCAAAGCCAAAGCTGAAACTAAACTGAAAGCAGTGAGTGAGCCCACTCTGGTGTGCACTGTCCATCGCAATCAGCTTTGAATGCTAGTGATAAAAAGTCCCCAGCTTGAACCATAATAAAGCAGATAAATGCAGGAAAGAAATGCACTATAGCTGACACAAAATAACACGACAAAACAAAGCTGTTTTTCACATGTGTGCATGTGTCAGATCACACCTTTTATCGATTTTTACATTTACAAATTTACCGTTTCTGTCACATCCCGGTGTATCAACAGTGACGGGAAGCTCTGAGCTGCTTTTTATTCTTTAAATCCTGATATGCGTAGCTATGATTAGAATGAGTGCAACTTACTCACTTTGACTGGAAATCAGTCAGATTAAACCAGTGCGGCTCTGCTGACTGGAAGCTGTGTTATGTGACACTTTGAGACAAGCAACATTTAAAACAGTACAAAAAAATTCCGAAATGTTTTTAGACATTTAATTAGCCGCCTGAGATGCAGAAGAAGTACATGGAAATGATATTCCTGGATTTCTCCGTGCAATCTGTGTGTTTTTTCAGGCTTTTCTAATTTCAGCAGGAGTTATCAGCATTCGCCCAGATCACCTCCCTAAGGCTAAAATGTACTTTTTAGTGGGAAACCTGGGGGAAGAAAGGTGGCGTCATGTTGTCAAAGCTCTGATAAGCTCTGTTTTTATTTCATTAATGGCTTTGTAAGAGAGGGATGCACCTTACCACAGACCTCCTTCACTATAAAATGGATAAATGGATCATGATACCTCACGGAGACAGAGTTACTGAGGCCCGACCCTGGTGCCAGGTTTTGTGAGTGAGCGCCTGGTACTTCCTCCTGAAACAGCCACGGGGGCCTTTAAGGGTCCAGTGCTCATGGGGGTTTGATGATCACCCAAACTAACTGTTGCCAAGTTGTCGTTCCAGCCTGATTTAACAGACCTGTGTGCAACATTTTTAACATAACCATCATAGTAAATGGTAAACTACACTTTGGTAAATAGTAATTTACTGTAGGTGTTGTTAAAAGGCCATTGTGGTCAAACATTTGCATCCACTTATCATGGGCATGGATTTTATGGTCATTTTGAGCTTTTAATGATTTCTTTTAACAGTTCTTTTTCGAGGGTGGAAAGATTGGTACGCCTTAGCAAGTTGCACTGCCAAGAGACACTTTTGATAGCTATCAACAAGCTTTTTGTATAAGTCTGGCTTATTTGACCGCTCTTCTTGGCAGGATTGGTAGAGTTTATTGAATCATGGCATGGACCTGGCTTTTAAACATAGTTCACAAACTTCCAATAGTGTTGTGGTTGGGGTTTTTGGAAAGGCCATTTCAGAAGTTTAATGTTATCCCATTTTATCCATTCTAAAACCAGTTTTTATGTGTTTGGAACATTGTCCTGCTGGAATCGTCAATTATGGCTGTTTCAACCATCCTGCTGTTGATTTGAGGGGAAGTTGAAGAAATCAGAGGTAGGGGTGACACATCCAAATAACTTACACACAGTTGTTTGAGCTAATGACCGTGGAATCTGTAGTTGTTTAGAAATGGCCCAAAGAGACATTCCCAACTTGTGTAAATGTACAATTCTCCTTCGGTCTTCAGTGAATTCCTTGGATTTTCCAAAGGAATATACCAATTAAAGATGTATGTTGCACTGTTTTCACTCTGGAAAAAAAACAGCCCAAATAAATAATTGACATGCATGCCCACGATGAGTCTACGTAAACTTCTGACCACAAATGTAGGTGGAAATGCAAAGTGGAGTTACAAAATACATCTTGTATTATATACACACAACTCCTTTGGTTTGTTTACATTCTTTTCTTGGAAATGATTAGCCAGCACCTCCTTTCCAATGCCATCAGATGAGGGAGCAACATGTAGTTTATCTTTTCTCAGTCACAAAAAGGCAAGATTTTATGAACCTAATTTTTTTATGAACCCGACCACCTAATCCAACACGTAGTCTGAAAGCCACACAAAAACACACCATCTACAGTTTTCCTCTGAAATAATCTTTTTGAAACTAGCCCTATTCTGTTTGATTAGACAATAGAGATGGCAGAGTACTTCCACAGGTCAAAAGTGGTCCTGCATAAAAGGAAGTGAGATAAAACAGTGCCAAATATTATGGCATCCTCATTTGTCACCTCAGCGTTTCTCTTGGTTACAGTAATGATAACAAAAGCAGACCAAACAAAACATGAATGTGGTGGAAGGACAAGGAATAGTGGCGCCAGTTCCTGGCAATCCAGTTTGGCCTGAATTAAAAGTAAAGTTATTATACACTACTAAAAAAAAGAAAATTAAAGAACCACTTTTCAATGAAGAGTACAGCATCAGTGAAACCTCTAGGGTAGCAGAGGGGGTTGTTAATCAACCACCTACTTTTCTGACTGTGTTTTCAATAGTTTTGCAGTTATTTAGGGTCAGTGTTACTACTGGTAGTGTGTGGTGATACCTGGACTCTTCAGAGGTTGCGCAGGTAGTCCAACTCCTCCAGGATGGTACATCAATACTGGTTATTGGCAGAAGACTTGCTGTGTCTCCCACCACAGTCTCAAGAGTATGGATGAGATTCCAGGAGACAGGCAGTTACTCCAGGAGAGCTGGACAGGGCCACTTAAGGTCCTTAACGCATTGGCAGGATCGTTATCTGCTCCTGTGTGCAAGGAAGAAAAGAATGAGCACCGCCAGCAGTGACCTTTAGCAGGCCACTGGTGTAAATGCCTCTGACCAAACAATCAAAAACAGATTTAATGAGGGTGGTCTGAGGGCCCCGTGCACACTGCCTGACCCTGACTGGCACTGGCAGGTCCACTGGTGCCCTGTGTGAAAGGGTTTGGAGAAGTCCTGGAGAATGTTATGCTGACCGAAACATTGAGATATGATGTATTTTCTGTGGTAAGTTAAATATTTGTGGAGTATAGTTAACTAAAAACTAAACTAGAAATTTCTTTAACTACAATAAAAATAGAAACTAGGCTTTTCAAAAAAAATAAAACTGAAACTATTTTGTGAACCTGGAAAAATAAATAAAATAAAAATATAGAGTAGAAGTCTTTAGTTTTACTCTCTGTCAGTTTGCAGAAAATGTGATCACGACCTGCCTGATGAGGGGTCGGCTGGTGTGCTTATTGAGACTCGGGAAATGCTTGTGAAAGCAAACTGAAATAATAATTAACTGAAAAATACAAAACTATAATAACGCTGATTTCTCAGAGTCGATGATGTTTTAAGACACTTTAGAAAAAAAATCTGTTTTTCTTTATAGAGTTGATTACTAGAAAATGTCACCAGTAAACATGGCTATTTGTATTTTTTACCACCCAGTGTATGATATTTGATACAGTTATTGTGAGTTATTGAGATTTCTACACCACCAGTGGGATTTCTTTCCCGCGAAAAACAAGAAATTGCTCAATTCACTTTCAAGCAATATGTTCCAAAAGAAAAAGCCAGATACAACAAATATGATAGAAATTTAAACCCATATGTGCAAATTAATGTTAAAATAGTTTTTTAAAAATTAACCGAAGGTTCAATAAAGACACAGAAATAAATGTCTGGCAATTACTTCCTGGTTCATACTTTAAAAGGTTTACATCCTCCCAAGAGCCGGAGTGTCATTGCTTTGGGTTTGCAGATGTGTTGGGTGTTACTAGCTGAATCCGAATCCCGAACCATTGAAAACCATTGAATGAACTGAATGTGTAGGAGTGAAAAGCCTCCTTGCGTGAGCCCTTTCTGTTTCCATTCTCTAGGTACAGTCATTGTTATATAAATGCACACCTGCAGCATATTTGTGCTTGATAACATTGAGCGTGTGGCGTGGGAATCCCTGGGTATTCTGAACACGACCAGACATGTGCTGCGCACAATGACTCACTATGAATCACACACCACGCACAAAGCAGTGTGGTAAAGGGTCAAAGTTAATAATTGTGACTCATCAAATCAGTAAACTTGTTAAGACTGAAAGCATGATAGAGATGTGAACTCTGGACTTTTACTCTGCACACCTGTTTCTACCTGCTTCCCCATTTTTCTCCATTTCCTGCTTCCTCTCCCGGACCACAGACTCCACTGGAGGATTTTACAGTCATGTGCTTAAAATGCACGCTGCTCTTCTAGTTTACTCGCTGTCAGCAACCTGTAGTGTACTGTATAACTGTATAACCCTGTGTGAAGACAGACAGCAGCCAAAACAGCTGCTGTTAAATTTATAGATAACATAATAACAATAATGAACTTTATGCATACAACACCTTTAAAAATCCAGTTTCCACTAAAATTGTGCGCTCAAATAGTTGGAAACTATTAACTACAGGAAGAACTACAGTGTAATAATAATGCTGTGCATTGAAATAAAATTGGAATTTTATAAGTTTTCCAGATATTAAATTAAAAATTTACATTAAGGAACCAGGATGACTTCAGATATTTGCAACTAAGGGATTTTTATGATAGGGAAGAAAAGCCCAGTGAAAATTTGGACAAAAGCTGCATAATTAGAACCACTGTAGGTATAATATCTACATTTTACCATCAGCTACTGGAGAGGAAAGAAAATACAACACTTTACATTAAACAGAAAGAGTGAAAGAGTAATTTTCTATTGGTGATACAGACATGTTGAAGACCCCTCTCATGTGTTTTGTCTTTTAATTTTTGGGCGAGCATGCATTTTGTTGTCAAAATTCTGGGTCATGTTTGGTGTTTTATTTAGTTAATGTGGCAGAAAGTATTGTGTCAAAAGAAGATGGGTAATTGTTTAAAATCTCATTGACTGGATGCAACTGACTCATAAGATAAGATTCCACGAGGAAACAAAATAGAGAGAAATGGAGGACGTTTACATGTCAGGGACAGGGTGAGGACTGAAATGTTGATCTAGAGACAAAGCACTCCAGATTGTACACAGGTAGCAGTTGGTCTGTTTTGTTTCGTTTGTGTTATCTCTGAAGTAGAACAGAAAGCAAGACATTAGGGAACAGCACAGCAAGATAAAGTCAAGGCAAAGATGAGAAAAACTGACACAAAAAAAAGAAAATAGGCAACCATTAAATACCAAAACCTCTCATCTGTTGTAGGGTTAATACAGAGAGACAGGCCCCTCTAGAATCACCACTTAACCTAAACTCTTTGGACTCTAGCTCGTGGATTTAAATGCGCGATCTTCTTGCCGTGAAGCAACAGTGCAAACCAAAGCAGTGAAAGTGGAAAGTGATTTAATGAGCCTTCTCGGAGAGTATGCTCCAAAGCTGAGGGGCCGGATGGTACCTTTGGTTACAGAAAGTCAGGTGCTTAACTCTGACCTCTGTATGCACTTTCCTGATGAGTTTATGGACAATCAGATCCCCCGCTCGCTCGTCATATCAAGAAAATGCTCAGCTCAAGACTTCATCACCGGTCTTTGACACGTCTACATCTGCACAACTGAGCACGAGGAAGAACATGACGGCTGGCAGAGCACTCGGGTCTCTCGCTGTCAAACTCACAGAAGTGTTGAAACTATCGTGGAAGACTCGGAAACATTCATCTCTAAATGAGATAAGACAATCAGCTGTCGTGCATGACACCCACACTCCTGATCTACCCGTAATCAGGCTTCAAAAGACACATTCCCACACTTTATAATAACAATTATCAATAATTGGTTGATTGTTAGCTCAGTTTATGGCTTTTTACTGTTAACAAACATTGTATTTATGATTAATAATGTTTACTGATGGAGTGGCGACAGCGTAATTTACTGTGAACCATCATGGTCTGTTTCTCTCACTGGTTAGTTTTACTTTGGTTAGGTTTAAGCACCAAAACTGCTTGACTAGTTTTTTTGAAATTGTTGTGGTTTGGATTAAATGTGATATCAGACTGAGACCAATATCACTGTTGGCAGGACATCGGCATCATGGGACCAACGCCAAAGGACCCGGAAATCTCTGGGAGCAGGTCTGATATAAAATGTTTGTATGGCACAAACTGATGATGTGTACACAGTATATAACATGACTCATAGCTAATGACATTATTTATTACTATTTCATTGTTTCTTGCCCGTGAAATAACTGTTTACCAAAGTGTAGCTTACCATTTATTACTGATGGTTATGTTAAAAATCTTGAAAATCAGGTGTTTTAAACCAGGCAACTCAGCAGCTTGGTGACAGTTAGAATTGATTTTAACATTTTACCACCACAATTTGTCACTTGAAGCACATCTGGCCTTTCAGAGTGAAAGCGTCGATGGTGGTTTTGTTTATGCCATAGGGGTCCCTCGGCTTTACAAGGACCTCTTTGAAAAAGCTCACAGAGCCGGAATCCTCTGTTAAATCGATTTTTAAAGTTTTCACAGCCCTGTTTTGTTTAGCACTGTTGCTTCATGGCGAGAATCCACCAGCTGGGCTCTTTCTGTGCACCGCTTCCTCCCACAGTCCCCC
>NW_005187487.1:662259-690478 GCF_000239375.1 Pundamilia nyererei | reverse complement strand
CTCAATTCAGATAATTGGTTGTGGTTTTAACTTGGAGAGGACTAAATAATGATCAGTGCTGACCCATTTACCAACACAGATCCTAACTCAAACCCTAGGAAGTCAGAATATATCTTTTTTTTTAAATTAAATTGTTCTCCCGAGTCTGGCACATGTTATAAACCAGGGGTGTTGAATTCCAGGCCTCAAGGGCCGGTGTCCTGCAGGTTTTAGACCTCACCCTTGGTCAACACACCTGAATCAAGTGATCAGTTCATTACCAGGCTTCTGGAGAACTTCAAGACATGTTGAGGAGGTAATTTAGCCATTTAAATCAGCTGTGCTGGATCAAGAACACATTTAAAACCTGCAGGACACCGGCCCTTGAGGCCTGCAGTTCAACACCTGTGTTATAAACTACCCACATTTTTTTCAGGTAGGATTAGGGTTATAAGTGTGACTTAAACCTCACAGGGTTTATTAGACTGAGGTTTTGTTTACAGCCTTAAAAATAACCTTTTAAGACATCCAAGGGACCTAACAGAAAAGATACTGCAGGTAAGTAAAGTTTCTGGGCTTTTTTTTAACTTTAGTATGTTTAAAGAAGCGTATTTTCAGGCCCATGAATTACATTTTTACAGCCCTCAGCAGATATTGTCAGCGGTGAAAAGCACAGTTTTTATTTGAAAGGTTATTTTTATCGAAGCCCCAAATCTCTTTGAGCAGATAGTTTTGACAGAGAGATAGAAGATGAGCCTTTCATATGGTATAACTTGTTGTCTGTCCAACCTGCTGATGCCAATGTTTGCTTCTCTTACTGATGTCATAGACAATAATTTGCTGTAGTTTATCCTTGGAAACTATGATGTAAATCAAGACTCTGATGCTCAAAATTGTGCAAAAAATCCTGCTGAATAAAACCAGATTTTGGTTTTACACTGATTAGATTTTAATTAGTTTGGTTGCAGTTTTTATTGGAGCTTAAAGCTGTTTTTTTTAGCCATGAAAATTTCATATGGCTATCTCGTGTACTCAGGAAGTCATGTTGGAAAAAATAAGACAAATTAAAAACGTAAAATTTCCAGCCTATTCCTGTGTACTGCAGGGGCCTGTAGCTTGGTAAAGATTCACTGTATGACGGTAAAAATTTCATTAAATAGTCTAAATCAGATGACTCTGAGGTGGTTAGGTAGGACTTTTCCACTCAAATCTGATGCCATGTTTCCTATCATGATCACAGAGCCGCTGGAAAATACACACACAGTTATTAGCAGTGAAATCAATCTGGAATAGTTTACAGAACTTCTTGTCTGTAGAACATTTTGATTGCTTCCTCGTTTACATGACAGGTTTTCCATGGGCTCTCAGATTTTTGGACCTCACTTGTGCAGATATGTGGAGAAATTCCAGCAGTTGCAGCTTTGTGTGTGTGATCAGTGGTTGTTAACTCTTTTTGTTGATGTCTCTAAATTTTGCTGAATCGGCTTTAATGAGCTGTTGGGGGTTCATACAGTCAGCAGTCCAGACTTCCCCTTTCTACTGCTCAGTGTTTTTAATTCCTTCCATCTCACAATAGTCTGTTGGGAAACTTGCTGAACATGTTGAGCAAATTGTGATGATGCTGCAGAGATTAAATCCTCCAGTTTCCTGCTGTGACAACAAACAACTGGCTTTTATTTTGCATGGAACAAACGTAACAGTGTGCCAGAGATGATCTCAACTATTTTTATGGTCACACAGACAATGGGCCCCACTGTAGGAGAGGATACAAGAAAGAGAAGCATCAAGTAGTCTTACTAGAAAGAGGCAGCCACTAGAGACTCTTTGTTTCGTACAAGATCGCGACTTATCAGGCCACGCTGTATCATAAAGACCTCATCCTAACAGAGCACTTCACTCTCAGAATATGGGCTTTCTTGTTCCTGAGCCTGGTTCTTCTTGTATATTTCTTCCTGTTAAAAAGGAGTTCTTCCTCCCTGCTGTCACCTGTTCACAGCGAATCATCTGATTGATGATTTCACTCTAATATTTTAGAGCCTTTTACCTCACAACAAAAAAAGCACTTGATGAATCAGCTGTGTAAAAAAATAAATAAATAAAAGAATTTAATAAGGTGTTTTTTAACAACAGCAACAATGTTGTCAATAATCAGAGCATATTCTCCGTAACCATGCTTGGTTAATATATACTCACCTGCGGTGTCGGTCTATTAAGTACATGTGTTCACATCTTTATCTAGTATCTAATCAGCGAGTCACATGACAGGAACTCAATGCATCTGGCCCTAAAGATGAAATCAAAACAATCTGCTGAAGTTCAAATGGAGCATCAGAAGGAAGAAGAAAGGTGATTGGAGTGACTTTAAATGTGGTGTGGTTGTTGGTGCCAGGCGGAAATGCTGACCTACTGGGATTTTCCCACATAGTCATTTCTAAAGTTTACAGAGAATGGACCAAAAAGTAGAAAATATCCAGCAAGCAGAATTTCTGTTGAAGCAAATGCCACATTGATGTCAGATGTCCAAAGTGATTGGATAGACTGGTTTGATCTGACAGGAAGGCAACAGTAACTCAAATATCCACTTGTTACAGCTGAGGTATGCAGAAGAGCGTCCCTGAATGCACAACACATCAAACACATTGGATCAGGTGAAGCAGCAGCAGCAGTAGCAGGAGACCACACCAGGTGTCACTCCTGTCAGTCAAGAACAGGAAAGGTCGAGCACCTTTGGGATGTCCTGGAACAGGAGATTCACATCATGGATGTGCAGCAGCTGTGTGATGCTGTCATGTCAGTCTGTGCCACAAAGACATACAGGAATTCTGAAGGAAAAAGGAGGGCCGACCTAACAATAACATTATTGTATCTGAGTGACCACTAAGTTTATACTGACTGATATATCACATCTGCGGGAGCTTTTAGATAGATATATGCATGTGTTATAAATAAGTGTCTGAACTTCAGAGTGCTAGCTGATGCTCAGTGTCCTCTGAGCCTTTTTGTTACATTCTGCAACATTTCATTGTATTTGTTGAGAAATCTTTGTGTAACCTGAGCCGACATCTATACTCACCGTTAAAGAAATTTGCGAGCACCAGAAAAAAACATATCAGTTCAGCACAATCATGGAATGAACAAGGTTTAACGTCACATAAAATTTTACTTAAAAATGAATACATCTAACATCAAACATTGCTTGTTTGTCCAGAGAATCAGCCATTATGCAGCAATCACAGTTTTGCAGACCTTTCAGCATTCTGGCTGTTCAAGTGTTGAGGCAATCTGGGGAAATTTTTGTGCTTACTTCCTGAAGTGCCTCCCACAAGTTGCATTGTTTTTATAAATGCTTCTCCCATACCATAGATATGATCAAGCTGCTAGAAACAACAGCTCAGTACACTTGCTGTCTGAATTCCTAGCTTATTTATTTGTTTTGGAGCTGGTCGTCTTTGACACAGAATTTCTGCTGCAGTTTTTTAATGGTATAGTTAGAATTAGGCAATGGGCTATGCAGATGTATGCCTTCTTTAAAATAAGAACAAAAGTTGCTGTTCTTACATAACTTCAACTTTTTCCAGTGATCAGCAAACCTTTAACATGATGATTTTTTAAGTAACACAATGTGCCCTTTTAGGTGTGAGTGAAGGCTGCCTAGAATTGGTCACTGTACATAAATGCAGTTTCCCTTAAAAATCATAAATATTTATCATTATTGAGTCATCAAATTCCATTTCGATTGATTTATTTTAGAGAAGAAACTTATAAACTATCACAGACTATAGATCGTTTTTCTTTTCAGACGACCTATTTGGAGATCAATATTCGACTTAAATAAATCGTTTGGGTTTTACCAGTCTGCTTTACAAGAGCATTGTGAGACCGCGATCCTCAGAACGGAGAATTCCCTGCAGGAAGTGAATCCAGAAGGATATCTGGATTAGTTTATGATTTTTTTTTTCTTAGGAGTCATAAGACAGTATCTCACAATCTTTGTTCCTTAACCCCAACCCTGACATGTTGGTATTTATGTGTCCAAATTTTGCCCAAAGGGGAAAAAATAAATAAATAAAAATCCTGATCTAATCCAGAAGTATCCATGCAGAAGAGGCACAAAGCGCTCCAAACACCTGTGAAATAAGTTTGTGCTTCTGCAAGTTTGGACCACTAGATGGCGATAGATGACCACTTTACTGAGACGTCCACAGTCGTCCTCTCAGTATGAGACTGAATTGTCTCCATAGAGAGCAGTCAGCATGATTTTGGTGTTTATTTCTCATCATTTACTGATTTGATTTAATTAAACTGACTGACAACAAGACAATGAAAACAACCTCTCTCCAGCATCTAAACTGTTCGTGCGCTCCTGATGTCATTTTACTTACTATATTTTACTATTTTTTTTACCATATTATCTGATTATAGGTTTACAGAGAGTTTCTTTCTGATCTGTAAGGCACAAATAAGACTGGTTTTTAAGAAGCCTACAAATAACTGATGGATCCATGTTTAAATTAGAGAGGGAAATTATTTTTAAAAGGTAAAATAGTAAAAATCACAGGAACCTGTTTCTGTCTCTTCTGTAAGTGCATTTATTTACCTGTTGTTGTTGTTGTTGGTTTTTTAAAATGAAACAGCATTTGTCTCAGTATTAGAGTGTAAACCAGTGTCATGTGGCTTAATTTAACTTTAAATCTAACACTAATATCGGGGCTGCAAACAGTTGTGTCCTGTCATCTAACAGTGATTTATTGTATGTATAAAAAAATAAAACCAAACCCTTTTTTCTTCCATTGTTATACAGCTGCTTCTAGCTAAGAGCCACACAAATGCAAGAGAGCCCAACCTCTCAGTTTAATCTCAAAATTAGATTGTTGTAGAGCTGGTTTCCCGAAACTGGAAACCAGCAAACTCATGATGAGTTAGAATGCGTGCACTGGGTTGTGCATGTGCTCAGTTCCCATCAGTTAAGATGTAAACTCCATGTAAACACAGACAGACAGACAGACGGATCACCCGTATAATACGACAGTACTTAAAGGGATTGTGACTGAGAAGCACAGATCAATAGAGTCATTTTCAGCAGCCTGGAGGATTATCCACCTCACTGCCCACTGATGCGATGCAAAATAAAGAGACACACACACACACACACACACACACACACACACACACACACACACACACACACACACACCCTCCAGCCAGCAGCCTCCTCAGACTGCTGGGGATCTATATTTTTACAGGAGATTGACTGAGAGCACTTACCCCGTTTTTACATCTTTACACCGGCCTTTACTGATTTTATCCTCATGGCAGAACTCACTCTTAGCTTTCTTCGTGTGATTCAATTCCCCCTTTTCTCCTCAAAAGGAAGGGGGGGAATGAAAGTTCAATGTTCACCAGCTGATCAGAGGATAAAATTTATATCATGCAAACCTCACCATAGTGGGAAAATCCAGCAATGTGAACTAAATGTACATATGTTTAAAAAGTTTTTTTTTTAAAGGCTAAAAAAAATTATACCTTAATACACAATTAAATAATGATTTTATTAAGTTAGGACGGTGATATTCAGGATAAAATATCAGAAGAAATATATAATAAAACTGATCATTTTGATCGAGTTTTTCAGTATTTTGTATCACCTTGAATCTTACTACAATCTTAATAAAGGATGCTTCAAAATATTATATTTGTCTTGAATATATTGATCACTTTTGTGCATAAAAAGGAACTTGTTCAGTTTTAAGGTAAAATGGCTATTTATTTCCTTACTTGGTTTCCCAAAACAGTAAAAATAACAACAAAACACCCAGTATGGGCTCTCTATACATTATTATGGTAAATGGCCTGTATTTGTATAGCGCTTTTACTAGTCCCTAAGGACCCCAAAGCGCTTTACACAACCAGTCATCCACCCATTCACACACACATTCACACACTGGTGATGGCAGCTACATTGTAGCCACAGCCACCCTGGGGCGCACTGACAGAGGCGATCATCATATTATCATTTGTATTTATTTTTTTCTATTATAAAATATGGTTGTAGTGATCATAAGGACTTTAAAAATCAAGCGGAGGTCTCAGTCAGGATGATCAGGGGTCAAGGTTTCCTCAGGGTAGCAGCTGACAGTTACAGTGGAGAAACAGCCAAACTGAAGAAACTAGAAGCGCTGATTCAAGTTAATTTTTAGTGTAGGACCCTCCACACAGCTCATCTCTGTTCTCTGCTGTATTCCCCAGGGGACCCTCGTCCGGCCACCAGCCCGGCCCATGAGCTCGTTCCCACGCTCATCCGCTTTGATTGATTTCCAGGCAGCGACGCCGGCTGGCTGGAGCCCCTCTGGCCGGGCTGTGGAGCGCCTGGCCCACTCAGAGGGGCCTCAGCCCATGGAGGGGAGTAGAGGGTGGGTGGGTGGATGGATGGGTGGATCAATCTCCCTTCGACCTCTTATCAGCCACAGCAGTCTCTTGTGGGGGAGGGTGAGTGTGAATTGTCCACACACACACATTAGATCACAATCTCTCTCCTTCCCCGCACTCTTTCTGTTCTGCTGAGGAGATAACGCCACGCTAACGTGCATGAGCACATGCACGCAGAGGGAAAGCCGTGCCTGAGGTATTCCCACCATGGCAACACCAGAGACACGGATAATCAGACACTTCAGCCACACTGAAACGATCATTAGTAGTCTTAAAAAAGATATGATCTGTAACTGAGGGCCCCAGCAGGGAGGCAATTTCTAATTACACCCACTCCAGTGCATATGCACGAACCTGATCAGGTTGTTCTCCTCAAAATGCCTCCTGTGCGTGTTCACTGGTTAAAGGTGCAAACTGAAAACACTAATAAAGAGGCTGCTAAGTTCACTTTTCCAAGAGTGTCGCAGCATTAAACAAATGTTTCATATCTGGTTGATTGTATTTTAAATATTTTACAGTTTTTAAAAAAATACATCAACCAAAGAATGTCAGTAAAAGTAAATAACTGAAAACAAACAGTTGATTTAAATGGAAAAAGAACAAATTATTCATGTTTTATGTTTGTTCATCTCGTCTTCTTTAAACAGTTTTTACTTTATCTCTCACATTCCAAACAAACTCAAAGCAGATTATTTTTTGCACATGATCAACTGCTGCAGCAACTCCATCATCTAAAACTATCAATTTTCATTCCCTTTGTTTTACTTTCGATGCATTTTAAGAATTATTTGGAACCTGTGAGTGTTTTAGGTATTGAAATTTACTCTAAATTCAGAAGAAATGTGAGATAAATGTTGGGAAATTATGCCACAAGTTGTGGTCTTTAAGTTCTGAGCACATTCAGAAAATCACTTCCTCAAAGATTTTACAATAGCTCGAGTTTCATATTGTACCAAATATTTAGCATCTTGCTAAAGCTTCAGGAAATGTTCTGTAAAGGCTCCCTGAGGGTCTTCTGAAAGTTTAAATAATAATCTTCAAGTTCCTTTAACGGTTTCACCAAAAACTACCTCTCAAATTATTCTTTAAAGTTTTGTTTTTTGTTTTTTTTAACACTGAGAACTCCATGTATTTCACACTGCGGGGTGATTGCCCACTTTTTAAAAAGCATTTGACATTATAGATCACAGATTATTAATGGAGAACATAGAGAAATACAACAAGGTATCACACTAAAAAGTTACACTGACCATGGATATCAATATGTACAAATAAATACTCGTAAATCCAACCTCCTGAAGGGTGTTTTTTTTGGGGTTATAAAAGGTTCAGTGTTGGGCTCTGTATGTATATTGTATGTAAAATTAGAAATAAAAATGTATTTTATTTATTAAAATATTGTTCCAGTACATCTGATTTTTCAGTGCCACAAAAAAGCCAGTTTAATTACTTTATATACCTTTAGAATCATATAATATATCTTAGATTTTATATTATAAATCCGTATTTGAAATTTTTTTAAATAAAACTTTCATAGAAATGTAGTGGAGTAAATGCTCTGCCCCTCTTTAAACTCCATGGAGTAAAGTTTACAAGAAATCTACCAGATTTAAAGATCTAGCACTTTATCAGCAGACAGACAGCTTTTATTTCAGCTTCTTCTTAATTTAGATATAAAACAAACAAACTATGAACAGAAGCAGCTAAAACATAATTTTTCTTTAGATTTAAACTATGGTGAAGGAATTTTATTGGCATTTTAATGTGAAAACACCAAATGTAATAAAACACTACTTAAGAGTTAGAGAGTTAATGAACCAATAGGTGGAAACATGAGCCCTGAACCTTGTTTGCTGATGACACTAGTTTCTATCTCTCTGGAAAGAGTTTGGAAGTTCTCAATACAGAGCAAAGTTTTGAGGAAATAATTTAATATTAATAATTAAATAGTAATATTAATAATAATTTGTATATTAATATATTAGGTATCATTAGGAACTAGTAAATGTTCTGGTGTACTAAAAATTAGACCCTAGAGTAGTACACTACTGTGCAAAAGTGTTGAGTCACTCCTCATTTCTTTGTGTTTTGCTCCCAAAGAGCCAGGCTTGCAGATTTGTTCTTAACTGGTCTTGAGCAAACGTTCTCCAGGGTTTCTGGGTTTCTTTTTCACTCACTTTCAGTCCAGTACTAATGCATGACCATTTCCAGATGAATGTTTTGTTGCGTGTTAGGCCCCTTAGCACTGACTTGGTATCTCTTGGTATTTTGTGCGGTGTGTGCTTCATAAAACTGAGAAAACTGGACAAGTGGAAGATAAAAGAAGTAGTTTCAGGCCTAAAAATCTATCTACAGCAGATAAATATTATCTGAAAGTTGTGTCCTTAAAAAATTAAAAAATCCAGCCAAGACCTGACACGTGACTTGAGAGATGCATCTGATCCTTCAGTTGTTCAATGAAACCTCATCAGAAATGGTCTCAGTGGTAGGGCGAGTGACAAGAACCCATTCTTGAAGAAGGGAAACAGGGAGAAAGGACTCAGGTATGCACATTACAAAAGAACTGGACTGAAATGTGAATACATATTATAGAGTGATGAATCCAAATTTGAAAATTTTTAGTTCAAATCACTGATATGTTTAATTGAATTTATTGTTAGTATGTACGGCGAAGGTCAGGAGAGAAGTACAACAGTGAGTGTCTACAGCTGCCTGTGAACACGGTGGAGGCTGTGTCATGGTGTAGGAGATTTTCTAAATTGATAGGATTATGAATCCATAAAAGATTTTGATCCACCATGAAATACCATCTGAAAACCATCTTACAATGGTTTAAATGTTCAATGTGACAACGGTCCCAAACTCACTGCCAATGCAATAAAAGGGTACCTGGAAAAACACACGACGGGACACTATCAGTCATGGATCGGCCTCTGCAGCACCCGGACATTAACATAATTGAAAATGTTGGATCATCTAAATGGAGCCAACACCCAAAGAAGAACTTTGATGGTCCATAGAGAAGCCTGGAGAACTATTCTTGAAGACTCTTCAAAGAAATTACAAGAAAGCTGCTTGACAGGGTTCAGATTGTGCTAAAGAATAATGGCTGGCTTTCATTGTACAAAGTGTATTGCCATGTTTGTTTTCATCTATTTCCCATTTTCCTAGCAAATTTTAAAGGAATAATGGGTAAAGAAGACTTTGCACAGTACTGTAGAATGTGAGCTTTCATTTATAGAAAGGGAGATCATATTGGGTTGGCTTCTGATTTTTGGATGGTAAGAAGAGAAATAGAAATGAAGACGACACAGATCATCGCTGGCTGAAAGTCAGTGCTGTGAGGTGAAGGGATGTTGAAGGGGAAATGTGAAATTGGCAAAAATTGCTTCTGGCTATGTTATTTATTCAAGTCAGCCTGTAAAAGGAAGAGAGGAAATGAACATTAGGACATTTAATTATATTTTAAAAAAATTGTACTGTCAATACAAGTGTTAAAAGTCTGAAAAGCAGGAAAGCAGGAAAGTAAATCCTACTTAATCTTAATCGGGGATACAGCCCTTATCTGCTAATGTGGGCACTGACTTTAAAAGGTGAAGTTTGGCTCCGGCTACTCTGACTTTAGGGGTCTCCTGATCTTCCTGACTAAGTTACCTTTTAAGAAGACAAATTTATCCCCTGAGGTAATCCAGACACTTTTCTTTTACTTAAAAAAGGTCTTGCTAGTGACCTACCTCACTCCAAGAACAGCCTTTTCAGAAGTTATAGGTTTTCTCATTATGCAGGAGGCATTCCATGGATCTTTTAACGTTGTGGCACCAGTTGTGGCACAGTATCTGATCATAAATAAATGCAGTGCAGACAAAAATGGCATAGGAAACACTGAGCACATGTTTTGCAGTATTATGTACTGTAAGTGGTGCTTCATAAGAGTTACAGTGGCCACCCTAAAATGTCCAACGGGGATCTTTAAAATTTATACAGAAATACTTTTTTTCTGTTTATCATACCTGTTCTGTTACCTATAAAACATTATTTTATCATTATATATGTTGTTTATGCAAAGAGTTAAAAACACAATTGATACTGCAAAAAATAAATACAACTGAAGGTTTATATTAATTATTTATTACAGTATCATCAGTACCAAATTATAGATGAAGTGGTGACGTCGTAATGTTTTAATCAATAACTACTTAGAGTGAAGTCATCATGGTTGGGCTGTTTTTACTTTGAAACAGAAGTCTGAAGAAAATCTGAGTAAACATCTTGTTTGAAGACAAGTAATACTTCAAATATTTGTGCAGAACCACTCAAAATATCCCAATTACTGATACCTAATTATGAAACAGTTACACAGGAATTACAATAAAAATCAAAGCCTATATTTTAAAACAAAAACATGCGTATATATCCACTCCAGAGGATAAAAAACTAATAAGGAGATTGCTTTCTACAGAGCTGCAGCCAATGATTGTTTTAATTGTGGATGGATTTGTTTATTATTTTGTGACTGTTTATGGAAACAAAACAATAAGATTCAATTAGAGCTTTCAGTTTAGAGTAATTTGGTTTACTGCTGTTTTAAAAAAAAATTACTACAATTTAAATCAGTAATCAAAACCGTTTTACTGGAAATTTTGTGGCAGGAAACATTTATGATTAAAACTAAACAGCGCAGATAAATATATTCAACACCTGAAGGTTAAACACACTTTAGCATTTAACCATACTTAGATTCTACTTAAGTTATAGTAGGCTACAGAAATTTTAGCATAAAAAACATTTAAAGTACTTAAAATCATGCCTCATGGGGCAGGTGCCACCCTGTGCCACCTCCACCTGGACACGCCCCTGCCTGGCACTATTTTTTCTTCGCTGTTGTGCTTTTATAATTTTTAGTCTAATGTTGAATTTCAGCATTCAGTCAAAGCTATCGGTGTCCGTGAGGCTGGATGGAAAAAAAATGTTAACGCGGATAGGCTGCTCTCTTTCTCTCTCTCTCGTTCACTCATCATACCTGCGCGCGCCCCCCCTCTCTCTCTCTTTCCGCCACTTCAAAGCTCTACTTGAAAGTGGGCTCGAGACAAGAGTTGTTGTCCTTTCCGCTGTGCTTGTGCCACGCGCTGTCATCGCCACAATGCCTCGAGGATTCTTGGTAAAGAGACACCGGCGAGGCTCGGCGTCATACCGGTCACGGAGCAACAACAACAACCCGGAGGGTGACCGGAACGGCGGCGGCGGGGGGTACAGCTGTGAAGCGACCGGAGCAGAGAGCCACGTGCTCAGTGTTTTCCCGTTTCAGCGGCAGGACGGAGAGTTCCCAGTGTCCCGCGAGGACTCCGCTGGTGTCAGGGAGGCGTGGAGCCCGCACGTGGAGTCCGCTCTGGAGGCAGAGGCGGACCGGCGCGCGCAGTTACCTGAGAGCGAGTTGGACGCTTTGAGCCCCGACGGTGACTTCTCTTGCTTCTTCCCGCCGCCACCTCCGCCACTCACCGACTCCTGCAGCCCCGTTAAACCGGTTGGCACGAGACTTCTTGAGCAGCGCGAGGAAGGAGAAAAACAGCTGCTGTTCACGGGCAGGTGTCTGCCGTCCTCCCCAGTACCCGACCTGCCGGACCTGCCGTTCCTGGTCAGCTCCACGCCGACCTCGGTGTCCGCCTCCATCGAGAGGATCCTCGCGAGCAGCAGCCGCCACCACGCGCCGTCCTACGGTCACGGTGACAAGTATGACCCTCCCCACGTGCACCTGTTCCCGCATCTCACCGTGATGAGCCAGGAAGCGGCGAGGAAACGCTCGTTCCTCGAGCCGAGCAGCAGCAGACACAGCAAACAGTCTGCGTGCAGCAACCCCACGAAAAAACCCAAAGTGAACCGGAAGCTGAACTTCGAGGACGAGGTCACGACCTCCCCGGTTCTGGGTCTGCGCATCAAGAAGGAGAGCCCCGAGCTGCGGAGGCACCGGGAGAAGTCGTCCGGCCCCGGCGGGAATCAGCCGCTGGGGGAGTTCATCTGCCAGCTGTGCAAAGAGGAGTACCCCGACCCCTTCTCCCTTGCGCAGCACAAGTGCTCCCGCATAGTGCGTGTGGAGTACCGGTGCCCCGAGTGCGACAAAGTCTTCAGCTGCCCGGCCAACTTGGCCTCTCACCGCCGCTGGCACAAGCCGCGCCCGGTGAGCAGCCCGGCAGGTGAGACCCCGACCCCCAACAAGAACCTTTCGCTCAAAGAGGCACGAGGGCTCGCTCAGCACGAGAGGCCGCCGGTGGAGTTGGAGGGCAAGGAGAACGAGCTGCTGCGCGTGAACACCAATCAGCACCACGCGGCGCTGGACAGCTCCCGCATGAGGCGCGAGCAGTCTCTGCTGCTGCTCCACCCGCGGTCCCGGGACAGCCCGGACGGCGACGGCCTCGCGCCTCCCCGCTACGACTCCTCTTCGCGTTACCGGAACCCGGCCGAGAGCTGCCTGGACCTGCAGCCGCAGGTGAGAGCCGCGGACAGCCCGCCGTCCAGTCTCCTCGTGCTGAACCCAGAGGAGCGCGCGGACCTGCCCCAGCAGCAGCTTCCGCCTCTGCCGTTTGTTCAGTCGTTACCGGAGGAGGTGTACGAGTGCCGGTATTGTGGGAAGAAGTTCCGGCGGCAGGCTTACCTGAAGAAACACCTGGCCGCGCACGAGATGACATCGCGAGCGTCTCCGCCCGCTGCATCTTACGGCCAAGCGCGCGAGCCCAGTTCCGGACAGAGCCAGGTGTGCCTTTGTCACCTGTGCGGCGCGCGCTTCCCGTCGGTCGAAATCAGGGACAAGCACCGGCTGTGGCACGCGATGAGGGACGAGCTGATGGCGGAGACTCTGGGAGGAGGACGCAGAGGGGACGTTTTCCACGCGCACAGAGATGAGAGCGGTGGCGGGGAGTGCGACCACCAGCAGCAGCAGGAGCAGCAACAGATCTTCACGTGCAAACACTGCCCCTCCACTTTCTTCAGCTCCCCGGGACTCACGAGACACATCAACAAGTCTCACCCCACCGAGAACCGGCAGGTGATGCTGCTGCAGATGACCGTGCGGCCGTGAGTCGCGCGCAAAACTGTGGTTTGGAAAAGAGGGGAAAAAAAGTTTATTTATCAAGAAGTCCTTTCAGAAGCAAGTCTCGCCACTCGGTAGCCATCTTGGTAACACCTCCGGGCACTTATTTTAAAATATTGAATTAATTTTAATGGTCACCTGGACACAAAAACTGCTCGTAGATACTAAAATCTGATAAAATAACATCTCAAAATGTCTTTTTTTTTCTCCCACAAAGCTATCAATCTACCACAAACCTCTGATTGTTTCTTCTCTGGGTGCTTAAATAACACATTTATAGTTCTGCTGTAGTATATTTGGACTATATGCTACACCCTGAGTGAGTAAAAGATGCTGAAGATGACCTGTAACTGTCCAAGGTGCTGAAGCCCTGCCTGGAAACTGGCTTCTACACAACCATCCTAGCTCGCTTTTCCTTAAAGGGAAAAGGGGATATTTTAAGTTACCGGACAAAACAAATAATCCAGAATAATGTTAACCGATTAAATTATTTCTTCTTATTACTTACAGTTCAGCTTTTCTTGCAAATAACCTGGCACTAAAGCTCATTAATGCCACCACCAGAGTGAGTAAAACGGGCCCAACAGCCAGTCATTTTGAACTTGGCATTTGTTTTTATGTTCACTAAAGCTTAGGAGTGTAACCATAATGGGTGATCTTCCTCCTCATCCTAAAAAACTAAATTTTCAAACCACAAATGTACAGAGATCAATGAATAAGAGTAAAGAGAAAACAATCATTAATTTCTCAGCTATAAAATATTTTCATACAGAAATGAAACAGTTAATGTTATACTGCTATTAAAAAAAGGTCTTTTGTCTTTGATTATTCATGTTGAGATATTTGCTAAATGCCTTTATGATGCTAAAAATGTAACGTGTGGTTCCATGAAGACTGTACGGTCCTATTTTGATATGGCTGAATGTGAAACTAATGACACAATTGTGAATAAATGTGAGTAGAGTCCAATCAACACTGCGCTGTCAGCCTGCTGCTGTTATTGTTTTGAAGCTGATTAACCACACAACTCTGGCAGTTACTGGTACGAATTGTTTTATTGTCAAACTCCATCGTGGCACATCCATACGCTTGCCGTGTGGCCGGCGTTAACACATGTTCACACAGTTGACAGTTTGTGGAGTGTGTGCGCAGTCAAAGCATGCAGTGTGTGTAATCAGTAGTATCCATCAGGTGGGGGATTTACACTGTTTCTCCTCTTCAGATGAAGAGTGACGCCGATATGACTTATTCATGCTCTTTGGGTGGAAACTAGTTGTAGGGGACAAAAAAAGAACAGTATGTACAACCCGTGGATCTTTAAAGCAGCATCTGAACGCTAATCCACTAGGGCGCGTAAACATGGTGCCGTCGTGTGGTTTCGGTGCTGGGACGGAGTTTGGGGTGTGAACTGAGCAGGCTCGGTGACCTCTAGTATACATACACACATATATATATATATATACACGCAGCATGTAGAGATCAGGGTGCAGTGGGGCCTCTCAACCATTCAATGGTGCTTTGACCTCAGTGACAAAAGTAACAAGAGTAAATAATTTAAAGGGAAGACTCAAACCTCAGCTGACTTCAAGTAAGTGCACATGAATCTGATCTCCTCCTTTTTAAATATTAAGTTTGAAATAAAAGAAAATTGTTACACAATCCCTTTAATCTATAGAGTATATGGCTGAAACGAACAGTAACAAAACTTTCACCAGTAACAGACACGGGAAGAGCGTTCGTTTAACCTTTTTTCCTCTAAACTCACAGAAAGAGAAACTGAAAATGTTAAATACATTAAAAAAAAAAAAAGTGGTAGTGTTGCGACTGCATGCTGATGCCCCCTCCCTCAATGACACCTCTTTTTCTTCCCCTTCTTTGGCGGTGATTCTCTCATTTTTGTATTTTTTTCCCCCCAACCCTGAAAACTGCCTACAAAACACTGAAAATGAAGCACTAAACCAACTCTTAGTGGACTTTTGTGGACCCAGATCCCAACACGCTGAAGTGTGTTTTAAATACCAGTCCCCTTTCCCCCCACCCACCAGCCTTTTACAGTAATTCATGAGAATGATGATTCCCTCCATACAGATTTACAAGCTCCATCACGGGAAGAACAACGTAGAATGAATTTAAATTCCTGGACGATGAAGAGCAAGCTGGTTATGAAAGCTTGAAATCTTGTAGCGCTAACCTACTTTTTGTTTTGTTTTCTAGCAAGTCTGTGGTTTGGATTTCAATCACAGTTTGGCTTTGGCAGCTATAACCGTATTTACACACGCACAACAAGCTTCCTTACACTGTACACATTCTTATAGATATTCATATATCTACTATGTATGTATATATATATTTATACTCATATAGATATACAACATATACTCGAAGGAACAAAGAAAGAAAAAGCTGTGGTTCTTTGCCTCAGATGAAGGACTGACTAAAAATACAGTAACATTCCTGTTCGGGTCAAAACTCAGTTTACAGTCAATTAAAAGAAAAAACCCCAACATGTTAATATTAATATCAGTGCTCGTTTTACAGCATCAGAAGAAAACAAAATGATATATGCAAGTGCCTCCTCTTCCATCGGTCGGTCCTGTTAATGATCATCAGAGGAAGTTCAGACTTTTATTCTGGATTCAAACACGGAGAACTTTTTTTTTTTGGCTTGAGAAACTAACTTTCTTTATCATTTCAGGTCTGTGCTGCGCACATAAAAAAAAAAAAATAGACTTATCGCTTTCTTTACAGCCTCCACTCCCACCTCTGCCCCCCCCCAGCACACGCGCACACACGCGCACACACACACAAAATAGTACAAATATACAGATTCCTTAAAGGACACTTTTCTTCTTCTTTGCAGTCCTGCTCACACCGACTGGCATTGTGTGCACTTTCTAACATGGCACAGGCTGTTATGAACTAATACTGCACTGCTAATTTTACTACTCAACATGCTGCAACACTGGTTTGACTTGTCTCTCTCTGTGTGTGTGTGTGTCTGTTTTTGTTTTGTTTTTTTTGTTTTTTTCCCAAGCAAAGCTGTAGATATACAGAGCAGCATCTGTGAGTATTTTTCAAAATAAAACTTACAGTATTGCCCATAGAATACTTTTATATATGTTTAGTACAAGAGAACACGTGTGCCCATTAAAGCCCAGGGTCCAACCAGAAATGCAACATGCTGGGATGAATCAGCGCCTACTCAAGAGTTTATATTAATTTGCTTACATACCTAATTTTGTGTGCTTTGTAAACGGACCAATTTAAAATGGCTTATTTTTGAGGATCCTGATACCTCCGATTGGCTGATATGAAAGCTTTTTGTTTCCTAATGTGATATCAAGTGTGAGTTCTGGCTGAGTCCTGCAGTTTGGGGATTTCAGGTCTTATTGGCTGATCCGGAGGAGCGTCGCAGCTTCATGGACATGCGGCTCTTGCTAGTCCGAGGAGACATGGGGGACGCCGTGTCGCTCCCGGCCTCCCCAAGAGCCGGACTTTCTCCCCGAAGAATCTCTAGGCAGGAGCCTGAAGAGGAAGAAGAAGAGGAGGAGAAGGGGGGTTTGAGGGGAAGACAGGCGAGGTGAGGAGGTGGAGGTAAATAAGGAGAAAAAGGATGAAGGGACAACAATAAAATTATATTTCAGCCCACTGTGATCTACGAAGCCACACTGCACAGATTCCTACAGTCACAGAAGCAGGACAGTCAGATAAACGGACACACAGACACACAGCTAGAGATAGGAACCTGATAAAGCTCTATTTCCTTAAGTTAAAGGTTCCCCAAAACCACTAGACATGTGCATGACCTATACTTAATGTGAAACAGAAAAGTAATTATTTAAACCAACCAAAATTAAGTGAATCTGAGCTAGACTAAGCCTCACTGATAGGACATACTAACCCTTTACCAGTGACTACAAAGACATTTTAAAGTTTTTCCTGCTTTGCAGCTGAACCTCTTATAGAACAGGTACCACCTCTATCAGGATAGCTTTGGATGATACAGTTTAAAGCAAGGCTGCCAAACTCATTTCACGTACAGCTCACTTTGATGTTAAGTGGGCTGGACGAGTGAAACTCACCGTTGTGTCAGTGTAAAGACGTTTAGATAAACATTCAGTCCCTGAGACATCTTAATACAAGAAACAGAAGTGCAAATTAAATAGGTCTCAGGTTTACTACGTAATAAAGAAATGTTCCAACAGAACGACATCTGGGCTAAAACTGCAAAAAATAAATGTTTAAAATTGCAGAGAAACTTCTGGTAGCTCACTGCACAGACTGTCCTGTAATTTAAAGTATTTTAAAGTGCAATTTAAAGTTCACAATTTATTCACCATCTCTAGTGCATACCATTCACAGCTAGCATGAAGAACCTTCTGCTTAAGACCTTTCCCTTTAACCCTGAGCTGGTTAAAGCTGTCTAGTGGTTTCGGGACCATCAGATACATTGCACTATGCTCCTCTAATGAGTGGAAGTTAGGAGAGGATAAAGGAGGAAAGAGAGAAGGACAAAGAAATAAAGAAGGTATTGGAAGAGGAGCAGTTCAGGAGAGAGAAGAAAAAGAAAACTGAATAAAAACAGAAAAAAGAAAAAGCCACACGTGTAACAGAAAGGAGCAGAAAGACACACATGACAGACTTCACAAGCACATTTACAATACGTACACAAAAATAATGAGTACACATACAACAGAGCATATTCACTTAATTTGTCCCATCCCTGTTACATTGAAAGAGCACAATTGAAAACACAGAAAACAGCGTTAGTCCAACATTCAAACAGCTTTTGTGCACATGTGCAAACCTATGCTTGGTTTACCACTTTTAACAGGGTGTCAGAGTGCATATTTTTGAGCAGCACTATGGCACTACATCATATCACAACCGGGAAGAGACAGAGCGAGAGGAGCATACAAAAAGGTTAGAGGTCAAGTTTCACCAGGTGAGCATGACATCGGAGGTTAACAGAACGACCAAGTTATGGATCGAGTGGACAGACAGGAGAAAAGGACGTCTCACTTTCACCCAGCCTCGGAGAGAGATTTGCTATGATGTTCGTGTTGTGTTTGAGGAACATTTATCAGGATGCAGAGTGGGTACGTTAATAAATCAAGATGTTATTTTCATCCCGACAGCCAGTGAGTCAGACATCTCAAGAGGAAGACAAAATGTTTCCCTCTAAGGTTGTCTTCTTGTGCCTGTGATGAGTGAAACTCACCTTTGCGGCAAAACTTTTAAAATTTGTAGATCGCTCTGTGGAAGGCCCATTCTCACCCCTTGCAGCTGCCTGTGTTAAATCTTTAACTTGAAGTTTAGATGTAGAAGCTATGGGGAGCTAAATCTACCGAATATAGCATGTGGTGAACATGGTGTGGATAAAAAGCACAAACGGTGTGCTGACTGGGTTCACAAGGGCTCACACCACAGGTCAGGGGGTCTGCAATGACTCCTCCTTTTCAGAAGTCTCAGGAAATCTGTGTTAGTTGCAAAAGATGGATGCAACCCATTTCTTGGGTTGCTTGGATGGTCTGTTAGTTCAACTATAACACAGCAGGCCCTTATATTTTTCACTTTAATGATTAACAATTATATAAAAGGTACCAATAGCATACAGATCCAGTCACCAGTGGGGGTAATTACCATTATTAACTGGGGAAATTACTTGTGGAGATCAGGCTGTGAACAAGCGCATTCCTGCTGGAAAGGCGTGCATTTTAGCACGGGAGTCTGCAGGGACTGACTGCAGCTTTTGGAAGCAGCTTAAAGTTTTAGTTTTAGCCCCAGAAAGTTGCTGCTTGGACAGAAAAGGACTTCAAGGAAAAGACAAACAACTAGCACTTAGATAAGGAGACCAACCTGAGTAAGAGACACTTTAAAATTTAAACCAGGTGATGGTTTTGTTTTTAAGAATAAATTAAAACTGGACTTATTTGTGTGTCTGACACTCAAGAATAAAAACAAGTGTCTTGCCCTCTTACTGCCTCTGATAATGATCCATAAAACAAAAGTCACACCAAACCACAAGTTGAAAGTGAGGCTTCCTTTTAAAGTGAAGGCAGCTGTTAATACATGCAGGCCTGGTTAAACAGTCGAAAACACAGGAGGAAGAAGAAACGGAGAGATGGAGAAATCACAGGAGTGTAAAAGCTAGACTGTAACGTCCTTAGGAAGAGCCAGTCAGAACTGGGCGTGTCAATCATGTGACCGGGCTTACCTTTTTAGCTATAGGCAAGTGAGACAATACGATCTAAAGGAGGGGGGGAGGGGGACAAAAAGAAAATAAAATGGGTGGGAAAAATTGAAATAAAACAAAATAAAATAAGAACAGAGAGAAGAATGATTGATCATTGTGTTTGTTAAGAGAGGTGAACCTGTGAGTAAATACAGGAGGGGGAGGGCAGGAAGTGAATTACTCTGGGTTGACTTCAGAGCACGGGATCATCAAAAGTTTGTCAAAAGCAGCATCTCAATTCACAATTTTTAGATGTGACACACTCATCGTGACTAAAGATCAAGCAGGCTTTATTACTGGGATCTGATCCTGTGCTCTGAAAGGGAATTTGGGGCCCAACCCATGACAAACCAAAACAGAGCCTTTAATAAGTTACATTTAAATGCCATTTAATAAGAATGAGTGAAAATTTGTGGGTGGGGTGGGCGGGGGTGTTTTGCCAGATTTATTTAACCTCAAAGCAGGTTGATTATTGTTGTATTATTATTAATATTTTGACACAGCAGCTGGTAAGATGAGGAGCAGGTGGCTAAGGAAAGGAAACAGGCATCAATTATACAAATATTAAGACAAACGCACACAGTCACACCTGTCACGTGTCCCTACAAACCATCATTTGATTACACTACGCACTTCTGCTCCTTCAGGTCACACAAGTCTTTAAGAAGAAAATATGTGGCTTACCTACAAAAATTAATTAATTTTTAATTAGATTAAACTGGAGCCAAAGGACAGACCACCATTTTAAGCAGATAAATTGCAAGGACTAATGATCTGTATCGATTTAATAAACTTAAACAGGATACATATGAGAGTCATATTTAAGTCCCATGTGCGTGCCTGGCATCTCTACGGCTGATCAGATGTCAGCTAATTCCTCAGAGGAGCTCTAGAGAGAGAAAAAAGGGCCCGAGTGCAGCTTTGGATACAAAACAGAGCTCAGCAGATACTCAGGCTGTGAGCTATAGTGTGTGTGTGTGTGTGTGTGTGTGTGTGTGTGTGTGTGTGTGTGTGCTCTGAAGTTCATCCTATCAAATCTGGACAATGAGTGCCAGCAAAATACAATCTGTACACAACAAACACGAAATATGTGGGATTTTTTATTGAGTATGTCACGCTGTTATCGTCGGGGCTCCGGCACCAATTTAAGAATCAAAATCTGCCATTTTAAGACATTTTTAATTAGAAGTGAACAATGTAGAAATGTGAAGTGCTCAGCAGTGCAGCGATCCCTGTAACAGGACAGCGTTTGATGTTTTCTTTGGCCACACTTGAAACTAAAAAGTCAAGCCTCCTGTATGTAGGGAGGGTTTCCATATGTATAGTCCTTTGGAGCTGAGTACTTTTCTTTAAAAAAAAAAAAAAAATTAGCCATTTCATAGGATTTTAATTTTTTCTTGTACATTTAACTTTTTATTTACCTGTTTTTCCTTTGAGAAGAGGACATAAAACAAAAGGACTAGAATAGAATACCAATAGAATACTATTTGGTCCATAATTTAATGCTAACTTTAGTCCTCAGCGAATGAGTCAGAGTGCATTTCTTCTACTATGTCCAGCTACTGATGTGCCAAATATATCCCCTCTAAAATAAAAGAACTTTATCTGAGAATAGTTGCAGTTTTTGGTTTAACTGTTTATTTTTCATATGAGGTGTAATAAAGAAACCAATTAGGCTTTTCCACCCATATTTACCCTGTCGTTTAGAATTTGTTAATTATCGTGAACTTAAGTGTGTTTCATGAATACTGTGGATATTTTCTGATTTAACATTCACAGGGGTGTGCACAGAATTTCTGAGACCTTGAAACGTTAAAAGTACAGGACATCTTACATATTACTGTGTGCTGCACTTTTTTCTGGTACCCTGAATGTTGGACATGTTTCCAGATAATTCACTGGAATGCAATATTTGCATACACTTTAAAGGGTCAGGAGACCATGTGGGACATGTGGCTCCTTTTTACCTTAATTTTAACACCATCTCATGTTATGGCTAACACCCAGATTTATAGCCTATTTTATACATTTGTTGACAGGTGTAGCTGCTGCTGCTGTGGTCTCACCTGTGTCAGAGGGCAGGTGAGTGCAAGGAGCAGGACTGTAGACTCGGGCTGCGTAATCCTCAAACGTGGTTGGCTCCTGGTGGTTCTGCACGATATTTTCTAAGTATCGGGCGCGCTCCTCATAGCTGAGTTCAAAGGTCAAGGACAACTCAAACAGGAGCAGAAACACAGACACTAACAAAAAGAAGCACAATGGGTTAACTTGCCCTTAAAAAGTTATTAAAACCACCACTAGAGGCCGACCAATGCAGGACTTTTAGGAACAATATCAATTCCAATACTGATATTTGGTCATTTAAATATCTGATACATCAACCAATATTTTATTTTATTTTATGTCAGAAATTAAATAGCTTGTTTACGCTCAGCCAGAGTCTGCTTAGATTTGCTGCCTGTTGTTGTGGACAAATATGGATTATCAGCACTCGTACCATGGTTGATGATAACCGATTAAATCTTTAATTATTCCAGAATCATAGTCAACAGAAACAAAATAATTCAAATAACACAAAAACAAGATAAAAACAAAAGCATCCAATCACCTTCCCACAGAGAGAAATACACCAGTGTTTCTGGGTCTTATTGTATTTATTTTTAAATTTTCATTGGTATCAGTCGCTATAAATGCCGATACCAATATACCTAAAAAGGTCCTGTGGTTCGAGCCTACATCTATAACTGCCGCTACACAAAAATGGGACAGGAATAAAACACAAAATAACCATTATGTTTGTTTCTTTTAGTCAAACTTACAAATACACATTTAAGGTGAAATTACTGGTCATGGTGAATATGGAGGTGATAAAGATACAAGATAAAGTTGCACACTGGTGCTGTGGAGCTTGAAATGGGTGGTATTACAAAGGACACCGGCCAACTGGGGGACTGAAGACCAGGATAACCGTTTCTATTGTAAATATGAAAATCCTACAAATTTATGGGGACAATACTGTTCGAGGCCAATCATTACAAAAAAAAAACCAACCAAAAACCTTGCTAATTAACTGTTTGCATACTTCATACGATTAAATGTGAAACTAAAATGAAGTTGAGCTACTTTAACAAAGCTTTCTCCAATTTCAGTCCCCCCTCCTTTTCTAAACACATTGCATGGTTATGAAAAACCTTTGATGTTCCAAGAGAGAGATAAAAAAAAACTACATTCAAGTCTCATGTGCGTCCAAATTTTTTCAAAGCTCAATGTGCTAAATGTGGATTATTTGTCAAGAGTTTAACCCTCAATAGAAATCCACCGCATCTCTTATTCAGGCTGCGTAGGCCGGCAAATAACCCATTGTGAAATAATCTGCAATGTCCTCCAAATTCATGCAGTTTAACATAATTCAGTACTGTGTGCGTCATGTTTCAATTCAGCCCTCCAACGTGAGCTCTCTCACTTATTATGGCCCTCTGGAATAACAAATATCACCCGGTCGTGCCCTAAAACGAATGCTTATATAAAAAGGGAGTAAACTTTTTAAAATATTATAGTTTCTGGTTTAATATAATATAAATGATAAAAGAACTCAAACCCTAATTTGGAGCCCAGTACAAGAAAACTGAAATACCACGTGTTTATGGAATGACCATGTACCTTCATGTCCATGTGACTCTACAGAGAATAATCCAGCCAGAGACAGAAAGAGAGAAAAAAAACTTGCTATTTATCACTTGCTATTATTCAAAACGAGAGGCGCAGCGACTCAGCAGAGAGCAGAGTAAATGGAAACCAGGACTTCAACTGTCCATCTATTAGAGATAACCTCATTGATAGAATGACATTTACCCTCTCTTGCTTAGTCCTTCTCATACATCCCCCCATAATGACAGAGACGCACAGCTGTTACGGCCTCCTGACACACACGCGCACACCCATACACAGATATAAACACACACACAGTTCAGTCCCATCATCTCCCAACAGAATGACCATTTGCTCAGTGAGCTCCAATAACAAGGGCTTTTCAACGAGAAAACAGTGTTTGTGTGTGTGTGTCCGGGTTTGATAAGTTTGGATGTGAGAAAGCACAGTGTGTGTGTGTGCACGTGATGCTGTTCAAGTGTGTGATGGGATTAAGCCAATGAATCTTCAGAATGAAATCTGTGTGTGTGTGAGTGCACGTTGTGAATGGTTCGGCCATCTGTAACAGCACCCATGGGTTTTCTATTGGGTTAGAGAGCTGGTCTATGGGCCTCAGAAGGAGAGAGATTCAGGTCTAATGGTAACTGATTCAGTTACAGACAATGATAATAACAACAATATGGCTGCTTTAAAGTGCGCTGGCACAACAGAGGGGAAAGGAGGGGGCAGATAAGCGGAAAAAAAGCAGGGAAAATAGAGAGGAGGAAATCTATATAAACTTGTGACAGGGTGACGGTTTGTCAAAGATTGTTTCTGACATTTACCAGACTTGACTTCACGGGAACTTCAACGTCTAAAAACAGCTGTTATTGTTTCAAAAAAAACAAAAAACAAACAAAAAACTTGTCGAAACCTCAGAAGGAGGGACGGGGGTCGGAGGTGCAAATGCAGTGAGATGCTGAGGGAGGAAGAGAACTTGTTAAAAGGGAAACAGCGAAGGTGAAGATGAAGGAAGGGTGAGAATCCTGCGGTGAGCCGCAGAGGAAGCGAGGCAGCGACGGCGATGTTTAAGTAACAACACGAGAGCCGGGAGAGGTGCGGCAGGCGCACAAAGACCGTCGAGCCGGCGCCTCGCACGCCGAGTCTCTGTGTGATCTCGCCATTTGCCCTTTCCTGCTTCCCCCTCACCGCCATCGCACCTCCCCCTTTGGTGAACGAAGGTGTGTTTGTGCGAGTCGGAGGGGGAAGAGAGGTGTGCATGTAATGCAATTAGGAGATAGAGGTGCTATTATATAGTCAGGCAAACAACACCTAATCATCTTCATATCATGTTTTAATAATGTGTGTCTGAGAAAGGGGGAGGGGAAAAAAACGGCACATAAAAGGCTCCCATTTCCTCATTTCTGAGGAGGTGAAAAGGTTTAAAGGACACCCGCGGGAAAGAAAGATGTCTGCAGAGACGGGAGAATAAGGACAAATACATACAGAGACGCAGTACCACTGCTGAGATAAGTGACGGGAACATCTCTTTCTTCCCTCGTCCTCCGTCTGCCTCCTTTATACCTCCTTCCCTTTTTGTTCCTCTCAGTGTGGGCTGTGTCACCGTGTCACAAACACCAACTCCCCACTGGGATGAGGCGACATGAGGAGGACAGGGACGACGGACCGATGTGCAAAACATACACGAGCAGTAATCTCACCTTCATCAGCGGTGGAAAGCTTTAAAACACTCTGCACGGAGAATGTCGGCTACACCGGGCTGTTCTAGCAACGAAGATGTCCACATGGGGTCTTTATATCTTTATAATTAATGTCTCTACAACATCGACTGCATATTAAACCTTTTTTCTTGTTTTTTTATGAAAGTCACGTGTGGTCTCGACACCTTGTCCTGCCTTGGGAACCTCGAGAAACCCTGTTAACGCTGCTTCGAGACACTTTGCCATCGAAGCAAACTTTAGCACTTTTGTTTACGTGACAACATTTAGAGCAAAATATTTATCTTCTTTAAGCCAAATTAAATACAGGTCCTGTGTGTCTCTTTCTACTTCAGCTTTTACAAACATTTTCCTCTTATTTGATACTGAAAATTAAGTCTTACTAACAGAAACTGTGACTGAGATTTAACGATTTTAGGTTTTCTTGTTATTTATTTTCCCAAATTTTTAATCCTCCTCTGTGAAGCATTTCAGGAGGCCGGTCTGCACGAAGCACGGTACTGAAATAAAGTTATTATTATTGGTATTAAAAAAAAAAAAGAAAGAAAAAAAAAGTAGAAACCATTGAGAGGTCATAGAAAATAGAGTTGAAATGCGCTCGCACATCTCTGCCTCCATCCCTCTGTCCCTCTATCCAAATGGCAGTCGCAACTATGAAATCTGCTGTAATTGAATTTCAGATGGCTCCTCTTATTAAGTCATTAGCAGAAAAATATCCCTCTTTCAGTGAGAGAAGGGGAAAGAAAGAGGGAAAATTATAAGGGGAGGAAGAGGGGAGGAAGGCTGGTGAGGGAGAAAAAGAAAGCAGAGCAGAGAAAGGCAGACAGGAGAAACATGGAGGAGAGAGGGGGCGGATAAAGAGGCTCTTTTGTGTCGAGTCAGAAACTCATTTTCTTGTGCGTGGCTGAAAGGAGTGGAGAGAGTGAAGTGTTCGTGCTTTCCTCCTGCTCTTTCTCCCCCTCTTCTGTCGCTCTCTCTCTCTCTCCATTTCAGACCTTTTCTCTCCCGCAGCGCCGCTCATTGTGGCGGTGTTCGACTCCTGTGATCACTTGAGACGGAGGGAGGCTGGAGGAGGAGAGGAGGCGAGGGGAGGAGAGAGGGAGCTTGTTAGCGCATTAGGAGCTGGGCCCACTGCTGGGATGTGTGTGTATGGCAATGTTTGTATGTAGGGGCTGTGTGCTGTGAGACTATATATAAAGTCTGTAGAGGTAGAAATGTGACTGTATGGTGTCGACAGAGAGCATCAAAACCCGGTTGTCAATCAATAATGTAATTAATAATTATTAATGCAATTATTCTTACACAGCACGTCTTTTATTCTGTCTTCCTTCTCTCTCCCCAACCGGCCCCGCCCCTCCCTGAGCCTGGTTCTGTCGGAGGTTTCTTCCTGTTAAAAGAGAGTTTTTCCTTCCCACTGTTGCCAAAGTACTTGCTCATAGTGGGTCATATGATTGTTGGGTTTTTCTCTTTATGTAGGGTCTACCTTACAGTATAAAGCGCCTTGAGGTGACTGCTGTTGTGGCACTGTATGAATAAAATTGAAATGAATTATTTAGTATTGTTTAGTTTAGTGGTTCGATTCCTGGCCACTCGAGTCTGCATGCCAAAGCATCCTTGGGAAAGAATGGCTTTTAGATAAAGTGCTTTGAGTGTAGAGTAGAAAAGCACTGTACAGGAACCAGTCCATTTATCTTGTTTGTGCATTGAAAAAACATGAAACTTTTAACCCAAGACATGAATTTTACTACATGAGCTTTTTTCCTATAACGACCTTTTTTTAACATCATGTGAGATAAAGTTTTGTTCTAAAGGCATACTGGGCAAGAGGTAATTGAAAAAAGTAATAAAAAAGTGAAAAATATGTTTGTCGATATACAATGATGAGGCACAAGCTCAGAATAACAGAAGGACGAGCTGCGTGGATCGTCATGGATCCTCAGCCAGGTAGTCTTGCTAGATGTTAAGTGGCGCAAGTACACCCATGGAAATAAATGAACTGGTTCCTGTGTGAAGTTTGCATGTTCCCCCTGTGCTCATGTGGGCTTTGTCCGAGTAGTCTGGATTTACCCTGCAGTCCAAACACGTGCGTTAGGCTGATTAGCTGTTCCAAATATGAGTGATGTAACAAAAGGTTTCTGAACTTTGTGTTAAAATACAAAAACATCACAAAGCGACCAAAAAAAGAAATGCAAATAAACCACAAAGAGCCTGAAGAGAAGCGGAATAACCACACACACACACACACACACACAAAAAAAAAAAAAATCACAAAAAATTAAGATCTTTAAAAAGAAAAAAGAAAAAAAGTAAGCTGCAGCAACAAACGTGTTATTACATCCCTAAAGGACGTGATGCCATTGGTTCTCTTGTCAGCAGAAATGTGGCTTAACCCCACTTATTGAGCTGATATTGAGCTATATCTGCATCCACAGCAAGAAATGGGGGCCCTGCTGTGGCACACTTGGTTGAGCAGGTAACCCGTATGCCAAAAGATGCAGGGGCTTTGGGTGAACTCTGCTCTTTTCCAACTTCCCAGGCTAAGACTGGCACTGTTGTGTTTTCCAGCTACCTTTACTTTCTCACTAAAAAGAAGAAAGACCAACAAGCCTTTAAATACACTTTATGACCTCCCTGCTTTGCACTTTGCAACCCATTAGTTCAATCTGAGGATGGGAAAAAATGCCTCCGATCAGTCTTATTGAATAGGATTAAAGAGGGGGAAAACATCTGAGCAATGTTGGTTTTAAAGTGTTAAAAGGAACAGGCAGTGTTTGCTGAAGGTCATCTCTTCCTGTAAATGAATAAAAATTTGTTGTTTTAATAAGTAACAGAAATTGGAGTATTAAATCGACTAAAAATAAATTAAGAAAGAGCAGCACAGCCGGTGAAAAGCTAGAAACGTTCTTTAACCTTTTGATGCTGAATCTGAATAGCTAATTTCCTCTGGTCAGACAAGTGACTCTAATTTACACTCTAATTTAAAAAGGGTGAACATGAAGTACGGCTGCCCATCCTGTTTTTCCTGCTGTACTAACAACTTTTTATGATTTTCTATTTTGAGAAAATTGCATTAAAAAGCAGCACAACTTGTCCGTTTTCTTGTCTACGAGACACCTCTCATCAGAGGCGCGC
>NW_005187487.1:633988-661731 GCF_000239375.1 Pundamilia nyererei | reverse complement strand
GAGGCAGAGGAGAAAAAACAGACGTGATACATTAATTGTCCCCTTGTCACCCCACTATTTCACCCTTTGACATTTGCGCACACACACACACACACGCACACACACACACACACACACACACACACACACACACACCTCCCTGTCACCACAGGGGAGCCTTAAAGCTGCCAGTGCAATTACAAGCTTTATTTAACCAGCACAGAGACACTAAAGTTCACACAGGCACAGCATGGGTGCTGGTGATTGCCACCAAGTCCGTAATAATAATTCCCTTATTAAGGAGATACATCCGCTTCTTATCTGCAGGCGGTTACACACTAAACCCCCCCCCTCCTCACACACATATATCTTTACAATCACCGATATGAATCCTCATAATATGGATATAAAAGCTGACAAAGAAAGTAATTCCTCACCTCCCGCATGCATCACACAGATGTTAAATTCAAAGTAAAGGACTAGTTTTTGTATATCTTTCTGCTTCTAGCGGCCGATATAATCTGTTCATAATAAGCCTTGAAAGGTGAAAAGTAAAAGCCTGGCACGTTATATATAAAACAGAATGAACATTTTAGCTGAAATGACAAAACACAGCTGACAGGAAGTCTCAAAAATAAAAACTGCAGATCCTTAAGTGGCCGCTTGAGGCCCACTACAAAAGCGAGTAAGTCCCCATAGGCTCCTCATTGTTTTTGTGTAACTTAACACTAATTAACAAGTATCTGTATCTGTGAAAGGAACCCGACTAGTCTATGCCTCGGTAAACAAACTTGCTAATATTCACGGAAAGGTATGACTTCACATTCTGGATGTGAAAAAACAAAAAAAAAAAACTACACAGAAACAAAAACACATGTCATGAAAACTAACACAACAAATGCAAAAGAACAGCTCAACAGCTGTGTCCATCTTTCATTTACAGTCTATGCAATAAGGGTGGATTGACTGCCAAATATTTGTCAACCAAAAGAATTACGCTATTTTGGACAAATAATTAAATGCTCCTGCTTATTAAATGTGAATATATGGAGCTTGTCCTTCATCTTATTTGAGGCTTTGGGTTACTGATTGGACCAAATGTGCAATGCCAGAGGTTGTTACTTCCTTAGAAACACAATATGATTACATTCAAACCATTTTTAGATCATTTGAAATCTCAAAAGAAGATGCTTATGTTTCAGACTGATGTCTTTCTGCAATCCAGAATTAAAATGTCAAAAAAATCAACTTGACAGAACAAGGGGACTTAAAGTTACTAAATAATTTGAATAAAAAGTCTGAAAACTTTATTGGTAACACTTAAAACACCTGCTAGGATGTAGCAGGTGCCCTTGAGATACACAAATCCTGCCCCACTTAGCGCTTATTAGCTGGGTAAAAATATTTTTTTTCCTTCTAATCCAATTATCACCAGTAATTAATCTTTCGCCAACACCCCCGTCTGTGCTCACGAACACTTTTTTCTTTCTGCCTCTTTAAGGCTAAATTCAACACGCCTGTTAGAGCTGATGACACACAGTCTGCTGTTCTGCACTTTGTCTCGGTCATCCGTGAGGGAACCCACCCTGAATCTTAAACACCTTATCACATAAAGAAACTTACATTCACACACCCGGCCACAAAGCGCATTCACGCACTTACACACTCGCATACACACAACTGCAGATTAGCTTGTTTACCAGTCAGAGGGGGGCCTGCTCCAGCAAGGTGTGATCAAGCCACTGATGGCTGCGGCTCATGTGTCTGCACAGCTCTCGGTGACAAGCATGTATGCTTGCACACAAACACAGACACTCGCCCGCTCAGTCAGTCACGACATGAATCATGAATGTTGGAAATTAGGCCCAAAAACCCATCACGAGGCAGGAGTAACATTAAAGTAATGCACATCAGCTTTGATAATTGACACCTATGTATTGACTGCTAGTCACGCTGCTCTGTGGGGGCGGAGAGTTTACTAAAGAGCTGAGAAGAAACATCACTGCTTTGTGCTTGTGCAAAACGCTTCAGCTTACGAGCGCAAGAATACAATACAAGAATACAAGAATACAGTCTTCATGCTTCATGGTAATATTCAACTTGCTGCAGTAGCTGCAGCTTCTTAAAATGTTTAATGAGAACTGCAAGTTAATAAAAAAAAAAAAGACTTGTACCCAGGTATTATTGTTTAATCACTACATTTAAAGAGTTCAATTATGTTGTTCATGGGAAAGTAAAATGCACTCGAATATGGTGCTATGATTCTCTGATGTGCTGTAGTGAATTTACCGTGTGGCCATTCACTACAGGATGGTTCAAGTGGACCGTGAAGGTCTGAAGGTCTACTAGAAGATGTGAATGACTACGGACAATCCCTACTGTGACCATCATCAAAATCTACACCGCGACAATGCTCGGATGACCTCAAGATGACCTCACAAGGAGCAGTACCCTCCATGGAGAAGAAGACTAGAGATGAAGAAGGTGCCTAAGAAGCACAGCAAGCTGCCTAAACCTGAGGCCTTAAAAACCGCCAAACACTCACAGCCTTGGCCAGCAGCTTAAAGAGGTATACTAGAAAGTTGGAAGGCAGGACAATAAACCAGCTGTACTCTACTAAGCCATCTATGGTGTACTCCCAGTAGCAGGGGAACACTATGAGAACAACCCCACCAAAGCTGGAGACAGAGCAATACTGGAATAGCATATGGGAGAAGGACGCAACCCATAACGGCAATGCTTAGTGGTTAGTGGATCTACAAGCAGACCACAGAAAGAAACTCAGCAGATACACAGGACGTTGTAGTTTTATGTGATCTGTCTTACTTACAACTGACTGTGAAATTTACTCCCTCCTAGAAATTCTACAAACTGACTTGTTGTAACACTGGCATCTTAATTCAGTACCACAAAATTCAGTGAGCTCTTTTAGAACAAATCATATCTCCACCAATGTTTGTAAAGGCAGCTTGCATTTTTAGGTTCTTAATTTCATGCACCTGTGGGACTGAAAAAAAAATCCAACTTCAAAGCATAAGCGGTTCATCCCAAAACAATTATTCATTTGGTGTAGCTTAAAGTGTGAGCAGCCTTAAAGGAGGAGGAACTAAAACAGCTCCTAATCAAGCAAACCTAGTTTAGTCAAGGTCTAGAATAAAAATATAAAACGTGTTGAAATATGCTCTTAAGTTTAAAGGCTTTACTGTAAATGTGTGAATGTGTGTGTGAATGGGTGGATGACTGGATATGTAAAGCGCTTTGGGGTCCTTAGGGACTAGTAAAGCGCTATATAAATACAGGCCATTTACCATTTAAATTTAAACGTCATCTAAATAAGTCAAATTTGCTAAAAGCCACCTAAACTGCTGATGTAAAGATCATTTTATCCCTCCACCCATAGGGAGAAATACCACATAGATTTCTATATTTAGGAGTCTCTAAATGTTTTTTCTCTCATGCATAATATCATAGTCTATGAGGTACAACCACAACCAGCAAAAGTATGTGCCTGAGATGCAAAAGATTTCTGGTTCGAGACTAGAAGGAAACACACATCCATCCTCAGGGGGCCAGAACAGCCTGAGTCCAGATAAACGGGAGGGTTGCATCAGGAAGGATGCAAAAAATCAAATATGTGTATCCATCCACCGTGGCGACCTCTTGGGAAATAAGGAAGCAGTCAAAAGTACAAAATTAAGCTTTCAAAATAATCAGTGAAATTCAACTGAAAAACACCTGGGAATAACTTCTCTTTAACTCAAACACGGCCACATGTTAACTGAAACATCTGTCCACTTTCAAGTGTTTGGAAATCATAGCGCTAATATGTGACTGTGAAGCAGGCAGTCATCCTAGAAGCAACACACACATACACACAGACTTCCCCAAGGAGATGGGAAAGAGATTAGCCGTGACCCCTCCTCCTCACCCCTTTTCTTTTCATTTCCTCTAACTACCCGACGGGAAACAATTAACCACCATCACCTCCCCCTCTGCAAGCATACACACAGACTTATATTCATTTCCTTACCCCTAACCCGCACTAATACACAGACCCTTAGCCTAATCCTGATTGTGTATGTGCCACTCAATGTGTGGCACTGATTTCTGTCAATCTGCCAGCAGAAGCTCCTCATGCACCGCAGAGTTTTATGCTCATTTACATCCAGATTTTAAATCATGGAGCAGCTTTACTCATGGAAGACTTTTTCACCAAGTGTTTTAAATGTACGTTTGTGATGGATTTATCAGTGAGAGCATGACGCAGGCATTGGTGCAGCTTTCTTTTAGATCAAAAGAAATGCTTCTCCAGTGTCTGACGGGTGCAGCGGAGCCTGCGGGAGGTTAAGGATAACATGACCCCATTTCAGCATCAGCAATAGGAAAATGTCTTCAATTTGTAAGGCTCTGCCCTCACCTTTCTACCGTGGTGAGAAACACACACATCCTTGTCACACACAGCAGATTGTAGCCTTACTGGGACAATAGGCTCTATTGTGGGAGTTGGCAAAGAGAAGCCAGGCAGGCCGCTAGGCGTTTGGCTGCCCTCGGTGTGTGTGTGTCTGTGTGTGTGTGGATATGGGGGATAATAGCGCTACATGCCCAGAGCTGCCACCATTTCAGTGGGAACAGAGTGTGAAAGCGAGAGAAAGGCAACGACGCTCACACACACACACACACACACACACACACACACACACACACACACACACTCACAAACAGAGCATCGCTATCATACTGAGCCATATGCTGACCCCAGCCTCAGTGCAGCTATCTCTGCCAATCAACTACTAGAGGGGACGTCCCACACAACCAACACACACACACATACACACACACACACACACACACCCTTTAATCCTGAAAGTAACGTTTATACACATGCACTTCATGTTTACATTTTGTGTAAGTGTAAATGGTTAGGTGATATATTTGAAAATTCATGCACACACAAACATTTGCTGGCAGCCTGTGTGTGTGTGTGTCCGTGTGTGTATAGCAGCTTAGTGTCTCTCCAACATTGTTCCCCAAAAACCACAATCACACAGGAGCAGATGGAGGATGGCCACAGCCTACTCTTTCTCACACACACACACACACACACGCACACACCGCAGCGCAACACGGTGTTATCAGATGGTAGAGCAGCTGTAGTAGTTGCAGCTAGGTGACCAGTGGGCCAGCATGATGACTCTGCTTAGACCGACTCACGGTCACAAAACTCAACTTTAGCTTGAAAAACAGATTTTACTCAATAAGGTAAAGATTCAAGTCACCTCTTATAAAAAGCATCAGATTTAGAGATCAAGTTTCCACTTTCACACTCAGCTGATTTTGTGTTTGGTACAACAAACAAAATTTTACCTTCCTACTATGGTTTGTTTTGAAATTTTGTGCTTTTAAAAAATAATTCATGTCAGTTTTTAACATTTTGAGGACTCGTAACTATAAACACAGGAGACTGCTACATGAAAGCTTCAGGGCTGAAACACTTTTTAAGATCTTTTAATAATGAGAATCAAATGAATTTTACACCCACTCAAAGTGCCACGATCTAAAGGTTTACTTCAACTTTTTGTCATGAAATCAACATTACTTTAGTCAAGGACAACCAGGCACATAAAAAAAGCAGGTTTTATGCTGCAGGCTGACATATGACTTTCCCACCTCTAATGGTGCATGCTTTCTTCATTCACAAGGGTAATATCAAAAGCAAAGCATTCTTGCAAACATGCACTGTAACCCATGTTTTCAAGTCTTAAAAGTAATGGTAAAAAACATTAAAGTTAATTACGAACAGCTTCGCAACTTTCCCCAGTAATAAATCCAAGGGAATTGTGATAGAGATGATCTACAGTAGGGCTATGCAAATCACATCTGGATCCCGACACGCTGGTGTCGCTTAAAGAGCGATGATACCCAGCAGTCTGCTCCTCACTTTTATCTGGTCTAATCTATAAGTTCAGGAGGACTGATTCCAATCTGATGGGCTATTCTTTACGTGACTAAAGATTGGCTGCGTGTGTGCTAACACGAGTCATCAGCGGGAAGAGAAGGGAAGTTTCTAATACCAGCTTTGTGTTATTGTTCATCGTGACACGTGCGAGTGTAGTAAGGCCTATATGAAGAGTGTGTGCATGCATGTGTTGGGGAGTTTTGGACTGCTTCTGCTGCTGCAGTGAGCTGATATGTGAGATAGAGCTGTGCTTACACACAGCTGCCCCAGCAGCCTGGCACCCTGTGTGTGAGTGTGCTGTGTGGTTTTGGATGGCTCTGGTCACGGTGAATGAAAGATCAGAGAGAGAGAAAAGGCAGATGGACTTCCCTGAGGGCCAAGAGACAGAGAGAGGGGGAGAGAGGGAAGAAGGCAGACAGAGAGAGAGCGGGAGAGAGAGAGAACGGGAAAGAAAGACGAGAAAAATGCCAGTTAACACTGACATACTTTGTCTTGCCAACCTTCTCTCAGTTTGCTTCTGTGTCAGCCCCTCAGCGAGGTCCTATCAGTCAATGTTACAATGCAGCACTCAGCTGAAGCTTTATGCAGAACTGAAGGAGATTCATACACAAGGACATCTAAGCCTCATGTATTCCGTGTTGCCGCATTCACAGGTATGTCAGGAAGATATGAATCATTCATCTCTCTTCAAATCTCAACTACTCTACAGTCAGAAAACCAGTGTACACATGCGAGGGTTGGCCCCAAGCTCACACCAATGGGAGGGTTGGGTTAGGAAGGTCTTCTGACGTAAAATCTTTGCTAAAACAAAAACATGCAGATCAAGAATGAGATTACCATACGATGACCGCTAGCAGTACTTACTAGTGCTAACTGACATTAGCCTTTCTGCTAAGCTGGACAAACTGTTTGATGCCCAACCACATTCAGTACAAAAGGTCAGAAAAGGGAAGCCAATGAAACTGGTCTTAAACCTTTAATAAACCTGTAATCCTTTCAACAGCCACCAGGGGGAGATACCTGTGGTTGCAAAGAGACTCCTGCTCCTGTAGAAGAATATGAGGACAAAAAGGCCTCGGGCCCTGATCTCTAAACACTTTCCTGATGAGTTTTTGAGCTCAGACACTCATTTCTGGTCATAATGAACAGAATATTAAGTCCATTTCATAGGTTTTGGTCCCTCATATATGGGGCAAAAATTTGCCAACAAATGCATAATCTTCGATGTAACATATCACAAGCATTTTAGTTTCTTTTAATTTTTTTGACATTAGGAGTCTCAAATGATTTCTATAACACTGAATGACAGGAATACAAAGCATGGGCTACTAATATTATTTTTTAAATGTAGTTCAAGTTGATCAGTGGTCATGAGAATTTGCATAATCATGATGAAGGAGTGGGCTGGTTTCAGTCATTAGGCAAATGTACTGTTTATAAGATTGGGGAAACCTGCAGTCAGCTGAGACTGAAGAAGTCACTTGGATGAGTGACGAAACATTTCTCCCACTGAAAAAGCTACGTCCAGATGAACAGAATCAACGTTTGGAGATGTAGTTCAAGTTCCACAAACCACATGTTAGAATAAATGTTCCAAACAGTTAAATTCACTCTGAGCAGGAAACCACTTGCAAATATTCAACAACAGCTGAAAATCAGGGGGGAAAAAGGAACCATGGTTGAAACACAGAAAAAGACATGATCCGTGTATTTGTGTGAAGCTTCCTTTTCTGTAATAGCTGAACAAAACAAAGCAATGAAACCAACCGCAGCTGGAAAACGGTTTGATCACTGCAGCCGCCACAGAGAGATGAAGATGCTCATCGTAGCACAAGCTGTTGTGTCGTTTTAAACACAACTTATCACAAAGACCTGGGTCAGTGCAACAAAACAACTACTGTACCCATGAAAAAGTGTTTCGCTCTGATTTACATTTGATCTCACGTGGCAAAATGTAACATTTAAATGTTTTAAGGTTAGAAATGTGCTGTATTACGCCATTTCTAACCTATTATAGAGGCTTTTTTTAAGACCCAAGATGTCGTTGCTTGGCCAGGTATGTTGTAATTGTTGTAAAGCCCCCCTTAAGAACAAATAAACAAGACATTAAATGGATGAATAACAGTAAAAATTAAAAATATGCATGAATTAATTTATAATATAAATTATATATTCATACTTTTTAAAAATGCACTGCATTTATTTACCTTTGTATTAATTTACCTATATATATCGAGACTCCTGCTTTATTTAAGAAATTATTATTATTTTTAAGTCTATGCCCTTATTTCTGCATTAGCTTCTGAACATAATGCATTCTTTTCTATATCTATCACTGCATTTCATAACGACAGGGCCTTCAATTGCCCTAATGATGAGAACTGAGGCACGTAGTAATTAAGCTAAGTAACAATTTATTTACACATTTTTTACTTTATTTATTTTTTATTATTGCAGTCCTTCATACTTGAGGGGACCTAGCTGGAAGAAAAATGCCAACAGGGAAATATTATTGAGAAAAGTTTGTCTTAAAGGGTTGCTATTACATCATGAAGCGACTTTCCCTCACTTTAGGACAATGAGAATGAACAGACAAGAAAAAGATCTGGGGGAGAAAATCTGAATGAAGAACGAAAAGTAATAAATGTGAAAAAGATGAAAAACAGACAGTACGACAGAGATAGAAAAAAAAGGATTTGCTAAGATAAAGGAATTAGAGTGACAAGAGAGACAATGCAGGGACAGAATTAGGGAGGAAGATAGAGGAAAAGATGATGAGGGCCACAGATACGAGATAGAAGCAGGAGGAGGTGGAAAAGGCCACAAGAAGACGTACAGGGATGTGAGTGTAAAGATAGATGGTCCCAGAGTTTGAGGGAGGGAGGGAGGGAGGAAAGGAGTGACAGAAGTGGGGGACACAAAGGGAGGGAGAGGTGGAGAGACAGATAAGAGGAGCAGAGTGGTGTGTGTAGCACAGAGATGGGGAGTCAATAATGACTGATTACTGTAATTCAGCCTGTCAGAGACATCGGCCTGCTGCTACCACCAATCGATACGCGCCAGGACACTTTCAGACACACACAAACACCCCAAAACAAGCATGCGTGACACAAGTGTGTCACCAAGTGCACATGCTCACAAACAAACGTGTGCAGTGGGTAAACGGACGTGCACACACAGTCTCGCACGGAAACGCAGGACATGTGGACGCTAGCAGAGGTGTCTACATGTCTGCACACTCGCTCAAGATTGCTGGAGTAACACAAAAAACACAAACTGAGACATGAAGGTGGGGAAGAAGCAGTGGGCGCACAAAAACGCACATACACCTACACAAAGCTGTCGGGAGGGGGGGTGTTTGCTCACGAGCTACAGCCCCACACTGAGCCTAACAGCCTGTGTATCACTAGCAGAGCGAAATGGCTTCCTCGGCCTGTCCTTTCCCTCGTCTATCCACATGGTCCACCATCTTTCATCACCTGCACTATGTACAGGGCAGGTGACAAAGTAAAGGTGGGGGGGAAGTGACGCCACATGCCACCAGAACAGCTCCAAGCAGTTTTGACCCTGAATCACAGAGGCTCTGGAACTGTACTGCATGGATGAACACCAATCTTTCAAAGGATTTTCTCCCTCAGAATAATGTCTAACACCTCAGGGCCAAATCCCCCACATGTGTGCACCTTCCAGGTGAACTGGATGACTTGGACAAAGTCTGAAAACTGAAGCTGCCTGATACCAAAAGGCTCTACTCTTGGGAAACATAGGAAACACAAGTTAGGCTGCAGTCTGAGAGCAAAGTGGCTCTACACCGATACCAAGGTATCTTTGGGGTCTTTGAGATATAATGGGGATATTCGGGGATTGCATGTGAAGAGAAGGATTTCAAATTTAATACTGAATTAAACACTTCATGTTGGTCATCTCACTGCAGCATTCTGGTAGAAATAAAATAATAATTATAATAATAATAATAAGGAATTACAATCGTTCAGCCTAGAAGTTAAAAGCACCTGTTTTTCAGCATGAAGGTGATCACTCAGAAAAACTTTGTATTGACGATTCTCTTTCAAAGGGACAAGTGGAACCAAAGCATGTCTGCACAAAGTCCCTCACGACAAAACGGAGCCACCGGATCCTCTCACTGTAGGGAATAGGGATTATGTTTTTCCTTTAATTGGTCATCAGGCAGTTTTGAACACAAAGAAAAGAGAGAACACAAAGATATGCACACAGACATGGGGGACAATTACTGTTTTGGTTTTTGTGTTTGTTTGTTTTTTAGTTTCAGTCTTTCTTTAAAAAAATATTGGTTGAAAAATGTTAATTAATCTGCATGTTTTTATATTGATTCACTTGGATTTCTGTACCTCTTGTGTCCATGTAAGTGTAATCAAGAGTGTGTATGAATGTGGATACTTATCTGGCTGTGTGTCTCTGAGACCAGAGAGCAAAGCCTCTCATTTAGGAACAGCATTAGAGAGGAGAGTCATCGATAATTATCGACCACGGCTTCTTCCAAACCATCGCTTCGGATCAGGCAGACAGACTGCATGCACACCTGTCTGTCTGCCTTTCTCTCCTTGCACACACGGATTCACAGACACACACATATACACACCCTCCGAATGTGCATCCCAATCTTCTCTGCCTGGCCACGCACGGGTAAACACGCACACTTGATATATAGCACTTCAGAGGCAACTAAATGCAGCTCTATCAAACGAGCTCTCATATTCTGAAAGCTGCACAGCACTGGACATTGATTTGCTATTCTTAATCCTCCAACCCAACATTCTCTCTCACACTCACACGTGCAACGATTTCAAAAGCTCACACAGCAAAACGACATTCTCACAACTTCAATGTAAGTTTTTAAAACATCTCGTCATTTGAGAGCATGTGGAATTGTGGATGACAGGGCAAGTCATAAAAAATTAAATAAATAAATAAATAAATATCAAGGTGATGCAAAACTGCTAAAAATAGTTTTAGACTGCATTTAGTGGATTTAAGAGTTTAATGTAACACTAAAAAAGCTACAACCACAGTACAAAAGAAAAAGAGATTGAAGGCCTTTTCTGCACGAGGCTGCAAAGGACGATATGCTGTCAGCTGTCAGCAAGCCTACCTGTTTCAGTGAAGGTTAGACACAGTGATATTTAAAGTGTTTTGCAAACTCTCTCAGGCCAATAATAATAAAATACTCCCCTGAATTCTTCTGAGCAATCATTTGGAAAAAAGAAAGAAAGAAATTAGATATGTATTTGGTGTGACTCTCGTTCACCTTGATACTTAAAACTTTGCAAAGTGCAGGAATAGCTGAAGTCTTCAGACCTAAACAGAGAGCTGGTAATAGCATAAATCCACGTGCTGCAGACCTTTGAGTTTTGAATGAAGTTTTTTTCCCTGAAGTTTGTGGCAAAAGAGTCTTGTGAGGTTAAATATCTCTTAAAATGCAAACATAATACACAACAATATAAATAATATGCTAATATAACACAAGAAAAGAGAAAAACCAGAGAGAAAACTCATTTTCAGCATCCTACCTTTGCCTTTTTATCCTAAATTTTCATATGAGGGTTTTAAAGGATACAAGTTCTGGTAGAGAGGGATGAGGGATTTAAGGGCCCGGCTCGCGTTGATAGCTGTCGCTCTCACCATGGTGGGCAAAATCTTCATGTCCACAATGGCTCCATCAAACAGCGGACCAAAGAAAGGAACCTACAGAGAACAAAACTGGCATTAAATCCACGTTTATTCCTTTATATAGTTCAAATTAGATTTTTTTTAAAAGAAAACCCTGAAAAGTCTAGATTTTTATGAAACAGTGGGAGTTACTCAGTTCTACTGAATCGACCCTGACAAGTAATGATTGACGCCACAGATTTTTGTAATGATACAATATTTGATTCAGGCTTTGACTTTCCCATATAATTCAATGCTTTGCTTGTGGAATCCACCAAAGAAACTAATGCCGGACTTTTATTGAGTTTATTTGTGGACCAGGTCTCCAAGCCATGCGCTCTGTGGCCGAATACATGTGCTTTCAGGACAACAACAAAGGGAATATCTTATCTAACTTGTTTTTGGATTCATGATAATTCAATATTTTTCCCTGCAGAATGAATGAAAGAGAATACGATTATGTTATTAGTGCTGTGGTATCTATGTCACAGAGAAAAAAAAAGCAGCATTTTATTGTGTTAGGGCTTGTTTGAAATAGAGTTATGCCATCAGTGCTGTGGTATTAATGTCTGTGTGCTTTAGACTGATACATTAACCAGATCAGAAAGACTTGGGGCAAGACTCTCTCTAGGATTGTTAGTCAATCTGGATGCATATCTGTGGGGTCTGGTAGGAAACATAAAATCATGGACCAAATATTGTTCTCATTTTTTTTCTCCAACCAAACTTTCCCCAAATCCACACAAGTCTAAGTATAAAAAAAATACAAAAATGGCTAACTAAGTAAGACTTTTAATAAGTGAACATTTCACTTATTTAACATTTCATTGTTGCTTTGCCACAAATACAGCTAAAAAAGGCTGCATTTAGAAAAGTGTTTCGATTTTTCCTTTAATTTGGCACTGCTGCCACTGATAATGGGAAAGATTACATTGATTGGCCAACAATTCCCACAAAAGGTGACACAGATAGCCATCAGTGATAAGCTCAGGGGGCAGTTAAATTACCATGCCAGGTTTTAATAATGAGCTTTAAAGGTCTGTGTGTAAGGAACAACTGCCTAGTCCTGCGTGTTTACCTCTGGTTTTTTGAGTATGTGGATGGAATACATGTGGTTCTTCATGGGGTAGATGATGATTAGCACATCTCCGAACTCAGTGGGGATGATCCCGCGGCGGTAGTCCCTGGAATGTTCTGACCAGACGATGTGGACTTCGTCGTTGCCAAGATGTCTGAGCTGGAGAGGCAAAAAAGAAAGAAAAGAAATTAATAGAATCAAAATGGAAGAAAAATATACATTATTACTCAAACACCAACATTGACCGAGAGGGATCTGCAAATGGAGCTGGATAGGCTGTATCCATCATAACCCCAAGGCTTTGAAGTCTGTGTGTATATGTGGTTTAGGTGGCCCTGGCTGTGATGGAGTGCGTGTGTGAAGATGGAGAGTGGACAACAAGACAAAGTGAAGCCCCGGAAAGATGGAGTAGGGGCTCGAAGACAGATGGGATTGTGTGTGATCCTCTGACTGTGTGTGAGATTCACACCCACGCCGACTACAGTCGGGGCTGGTGACAGCTCAGTCATTAACCTTGATGTCTGCCAAAACACACACCCCCACCTGCCACCTCCCAGAGGTGGCAGGTGGGGGTTGTCCTCCAGAAGGTGTGTACAGAGGTCTCTGTACACACCTTCTGATAGCTGCCAGTCTTGTCCTCGGCCATGAGACAAACACGCTGAAGACAGATCCTTTTAAATGTTTAACTGCAGTTACTTTTATGACTAATTAAATAGTGCACCGGGATGCAAAGTTTAATGATGTAATTTGGTTTGTAGACATCACATACTGTATTTTACAGATGGTGGGATTTATGTTACACTACCCGTTACATACATTAGTGCCTATAACTTATCAGCTAGTCCAGTTCAAAGACTGGAACTAGTGAAGGTGAGGCCTTACAGTCAACTGTCAGCTTACTGCTGCCCATCAGAGAGATGAGTTACTACGGAGCCCCGCAGGGGACATGGGAGAAAAAAAAATTAAGACGGACTTTTGCGAGATCTCGCAAAACAAGCTCAGGATCTCGCAAAACTTTTGCGAGATCTCGCAAAAGTTTTAGCCGCATTCTTCCCGTTAGCTCGAAGCTAACCGGAGGTCGAGACCCACTACAGCCGGGAGGAACATCGCTTTCCCGGCAAATCGTGCCTCGACCTCCCGGTCGGCTTCGAGCCGGCGTCCGAAGAATGCGGCTAAAAGTTTTGCGAGATCTCGCAAAATTTTTGCGAGATCTCGCAAAAGTCCGTCTTAATTTTTTTTTCTCCCATGTCCCCTGCGGGGCTCCGTAGTTACAACAGTACAGTTGTTTCGATGGGGATATTAGTTATTAACTGGGTTATTTTAGTCTTTGTGAACTGACTCACTTGTTTAGCCAGCATCAAGTGGCCACTGGAGGAATTGCAGGTTTTTGCACTTTTGCATTGACCCTGGAGTTCATCGCTTGGTCCTCAGCTCGTATACAAGCTTGGGGTCAACTAAATTTTTTTTTAAAAATGTAAGCATTATTTAACACATTTGGACGTGATTTCGCCAACATCTAGCACTGACTTGAATTTACCTGAATACAGTGAGTTATAGGCTTAATTAACCTGACAGAACTTGATGGGAAAAGCATAAAGTTGATATATCTGTGAAGTTTTGCCTTGAATAAATCTAAACCCCCTCCTGTGTCTGCAGGATACTCACAGTCATCAGTAATACTGGGAACCGATGCTCTTTCCATTACTGCACTTTAAGAAAGAGTTATGAGCCTCAAGTCGTATTTTTTGGGTGTCAGAACAATTAGGTGGCACAGTTTAAGGCAGTCTGGAGTCTTGGTGTCTGATATGCCTCTCTGAGCTGTACTTTTATTTTAAAAATGTTTCAGTGACGAAGCTCAGAGTGATGTCATCTCTGATGCCACGATCACCTGGTGTAATGCAGCTTTAATCATTTAATCGTGTTTTGCACAGATGAGACAGACCACGACGTAGACCTGGAAAAATGTCCTGCGATGGACAACACTGTTTGTATTTTCAGTGGGTGGCAATGATAAATCTCAGTTTAACCTGTTTGTGGACACGTTTGTCAAACTGTGTCTGTAAGCCTGTGTACACTCGCTTTGTCCAGCATTAACACAAATGTATGGCTGTGCGGTTATTTGGGCAGATGGATGTGAATGAAACCTGCCGTGGATGTGTGTTTGTGTCACGTTAAACGGGTTCACAGTGGCGTGTGTGCGTGTCCGTATGTGACTATGCGTGTTTGATGGGGCCATCAGCTGATCAGGGAGACTGATGGTGTCGGACCAGGCGGTGATAATCCAATCAGGAGCCTGAAGCGACGTGATAGGCCGAGAAGCAGGAAGTATGATCTGATTATGGGGACATTATGGCCATGTGCAGAGCGCCCAGTGCCTGGGGGATGACAGGTGTGTACACAGACACACACACACACACAACCGCACACACGCACAATAAACCTGGCTGCCTAGAGGCTGATACAACCCCACACGCCACACTGCACAAATACAGGCGTGATTGCTCCGAGGAATTATTGAATGCATTGGTGTGGGGTAGAAGCACTGACATCAGAGTGGTGTGAGTGTGTACCTATGCTCATCAAAGAGGTGTGGGTGGACGAAAAGAAGGACTAAGGAGTTCTTGTCCCCTCACTACATAAAAGAAGTGAAATTAGAACAATAAGCATGCTCATTATTACTAATTACTCTTTTCCACAGCACATAAAACACAGTCAGATGTAGTCTGGGAGATGTTTCCATCCATCTATCAAGCAATTTTGACAATTTTTGAAATGTCACAGTGGTTTTTTGTGTTGCCCAAAACAGCAAATAAAGTGCTGCTAATGACATATATTTCATACTTAATTGCGACTGGTTATAAATTTACTACTGCTACCGTGGGGAGCACTATTAACACTCTATAAGAAACAAAAAAACAAAAAACACCGAAGAGGAACTAGCACCCTTCACAGAGAGCCTGTATACATCCATCTGCATGTCTAGATAAACTGTGTCGAGTGCGTTACCTTCTTGGTGAGGTTAAGGTCCTGGTCGTGGGGCATGCGAGTGGAGACGTGGTAGATGACCTCAGTAGTGGAAGTGGCGTAGTAAGGAGTGGTCTGGCCTGTGCTGCGATTTCTCTGAAGGCCTCCCATGAAACCACAGTGAGTGGGCAGGTCCACCTAAATGGCCCAAGCACACAAACAATATCAAGCGAGGTCCATTTAGCAAAATATAACCTCTGCGTTCAGTTAGCTTATTTCATATTATGTAAGGCTATAAATGCTGTGGATTGTGTTCACGCTATATTCTTGTCGCTAAACATCTAATCAAAGTGCTAACATATTATAAAGAAAACAAGTTTTTCTCAGTAGCAGTAAATGATCCTAAATAACCAGCTAATTTCCCAAATTTCAAACTTCCTTTCTCCAGATTTTAATTCTTGAACTCTGCTGGAATAGCACTGCATGGATTCTAGTTCAAAATATAAGTATTTATCTTTTACTTCGGCTTAATGAGACGCATCAGTTCCACCTCTGTCTGAAACGAGCCACTTTAGCTCCTTCCCCTTTAAGCCAGTGGTTCACGCCCTTCTAAGCCCCCACAATTTTTTATCAACAATCACCAGTGAAAAACAATCCAAGCTCTGAGGCATAGCATATGAGTATCTGCAAACTGTTTTAACTTATTTTGGCTAATTAAAATGTGAATTTTCCTCCTGGCATCCTCCTGATTGGCTGCCATTCACAAACAGAAGGTTTGAACAAGGTGGGCCACAGCTGTGTGCCAAAGCTGATCATATTAAACCTTAGAGTACATGTATTCACTAAAGATGACTTAAGCAGAATTCACAGTATTTGGTTTCATAGGCTGAAATATTACTGTTATTGCATTAATTATGTGTTTTGCTTCATCACACACTGCTAAAAAGAATAAAACATACAGGTGACTGTTTAGGTTTTCATTACTTTGAAATGGTCCTGATAATGCTAAATCCATAATAATGATAAGTAATATATGTATAAATGTGTTCTCACCTCCCACCCCAGTCCAGAAACAAAGTCCTCATATGCCTGGCTGCCAGCTGTGTTAGTCAGTATGGAGTGTTTGTCCTCTTGGCCTTCAGCCACGTAAAATACTGCAATTTTATGGGTTTCACGGCTGGAAGAGAATGAAGAAAAAACAAAACAAAACAGATGAGAACCTATTAAAGCTGCAACACCAAACCGGTTCAAAGTATGATCCGACAAAAAGCCGAATGAACAGAAAAGATGGATTTTTTTTCCAGGCTCCTCACCACTGCCGTGAATCCAGGTTCTTCAGCTCTCTCAGTAATTTCTCATTCTTCCTCAGCAAGTGAAAACTACTCCTGTAAGACAGAAGTGCACAAGTCAGGAACCATTAATCATCATTAAGATTGAACTGCCTGATCACTGCCCGGCTGTCACTCCTGTCTCTACTAATTAGCTGGTTTTTGTCACCCTCACACAATGGCAAAATAAGAAGTGCTGTTTAAAGTCCACAAGAATTTAAAGCATGTCAATGTTGTTTTTTCCCCTCATTTTGGACCATACTATCATACTATTGAAGGGGATTTAAAAATAATAATAATCAAACAATCAAGGTGAGACTGAAATGGAGACTTTTAGCTTTAATTCAAGGAGTTTAACAATATTACCTGTTGCACTGCATGATCTATTTAGGAATTATAGGTATCTTTAAACATAGTCCCTGATCACTTCTTGCCTCTGAATGGACCTTTTAGCCTTTAACTATGCAGTAAATGTCCTGCACTAGCCTCACATCTGTCACTTTTGACTTCCCCATGCAGTACCACAGTTCTTCTATTGACACCCTATAACATGCTTCTTCTAGATCCACAAACTCAGCGCTTGAGGAAAAAAACCTCATTTTAATACAAGACTATAGAGAGGAGGAGTGGAGACTGAGGAAGACGCACACTGACAGATCACCCATAAATGACCACAACCCAGATTTTAAAGAAGGATTTTAACATTCAGTCCCTTGTGGCTAATCTGTTTGGGTCCTCTAAATCATTTTAACGTGGGCTGGGGGTTACCAGCTGTTGTTGACAGCTGTGGTTGTCCAGTAATTGCTACTACTAAACACAATCACATAGCATGTTGGTTTTCCTGTAGGTCTGTCTAAAATGGCTTCAGGGGGTATTTGCAGTCCAATTTTTACTATGTTTTGTTCTCAATATAAAACAAAATGTGTGTAAGAGGCAGGGGAGGTGCTGGGTTTCTGAAGCTGCTGCCTCAACTCTGGCCTTACAAATACAGATTACTGGGTTTTAATATAAATGAGCAAATGCAGCCACACATCACAGGGCCTGCAGTTTATGTCGACGCCACTTTCAGGGTCCAAACGTAAAAGAAAAGGGACATTATTATTAATGAAAACAAAAGCCTTTCATGCAGACTAACTTGTCCTGAGGCCGTTCAAAGTGTCCCAGCGACCAGCCCCCAACCTCTGCACCGCTGATATAAAACCTAGACTCGAGCGGTGAAGCTTGGAGTGGACTGATAATGACGCGTCACTCTTTTCACTCTTAGAGAAAGGGGAAAAACGGGATAGAAAGAGCAGGAGATAAAGAGAGAGAGAGAGAACGAGAGGGGGACAGCAATTTGGTCTTTATTAAACTGATACTTGGTAATGGCCTCATTCTCTGCTCTCAAAGACTCCATTTACACCCTGGATTATAGGGAAAAGCATAAAAGGGGACACACACATGCACGCACGTAGGTGACTGTCAGTATCTTAGTATCTGTAATGCCCCATATGAATACCTGGAGAGACAATAACACATGATTAGACAATCTCTTCTTTTCTTTCATCCTTGTCCGTCTATTCTCCCTTTTCTCCAACATCCAAATTTCTCATTTTTACCTTCCAAATCCACTCACCTTTTCTGGCACCATGTCATTTTTTTTTAAATTCACTGTCTACATTTACATGTGCCTCATTTCATCCTGTTTTCTGATTTGCCACTTCACGCTCGATCATTCTCTCCTCTTCTTTTATTCTAACTCCAAATGGGTTGAATTTGATCAATAGAGCACTATACTCATTATCACACACTCTTTATACACACACACTCACACACAAGCACAGTGTGTTAAGAAGTCTATTGTGCAGGCTGAATGCAGAAAGTGTAATTCCCTGGATAAAGTATAAAGAGCGATGAGGGTCCATTAGATGGCTGGGCACTTTTAAAGTGATACCCCGACATTGTGTATTTTAGCCCAGAGTCACTGAGAAGATGAAATGCTGTGCATTATGAATGGCAAAATGTGAAGTGTAATGAAAAAAGAAAAAAAAAGAGCACTCTGTTGAATTTGAATCTTTTTTTGTTTCATTTGCATTAAGCAAGAATATGCTTTGCTCAAAGAGACACTCCAGATCGAAAACAGCCTCTTAGTTAGTATAGCTTGTACAAAAATGATGTTTTATGGCTTTTAAATGACAGAATAAACCATCGTGTCTTAATGGAAAAAATAATATATTCATAAAATTAAACTAGAGAGTAAAAAAAATATCCATGTTAAAAACTAAAACTCATTTGGAGTAACATTATCTAAGGGCTATAGATATATTTTCATGAGATACGGGATGCAACAAGGTTGTTTACATCAATATAGTGTGATTGTGTGTTATATTTTTTAGTAAAGCCTTTGTGACGGTACCATATAATAACTATGTTGCACTCACACATCTAGCAACAGTTGGTAAAGTCCGCTGCGTTGTAGAAACGATAAAAGAAATCACCTCTTTTCAAAGTCACCACCATACACTGACAAATATTTTTACTGTAGTAGAGTTTTAATGCGACTACTGTGTGCTGTGACTGTTGTGTTTCAACCAGGATTAAAACACAAAGCTAAAAACTGCAGTTTCCCTACTGGCCATTTAATCCACATTAACTCTGATGTTAAAATGACAGTTTTAAAAGTCTTTAACAAGGCAGGCTGAAAATAAGCTAATGAGAAGTTCCTGAAGCCTGCATTCTTTTTAATAGTCTCCAGGGGGCGATAGCTGTGGCTGCAAAAATACTTCTGGTCCTAAAGAAGTCATTGGGAAATTATCTCCTGGCTCTGACCTCTGTAAATACTTTCCAAATAAGTTTATGCTGGGTCATAATGTTTAAAACATTAGGTCCGTTTTAAATTTGGGCCATTTTATATTTTAGAAATGAGGATTATCCAGGTTTTCTTTTGTATTTGAATTTTAACTGAACATTTAGATATTACCCTGTGGACCACAACTCATCTTAAAAACAGAGGTACATTACACAGCCTTAATAATTCCTTTTAAAGTGATCATTAACATAAAGTTTAGAAGTGGCACAAATACTGTTGATAAAAAGCGAACATAAATATCATTAACCCAAAATTCCAGTTTAATTTCGGATTGTCACAGCGTGCAGTGCTCGATCTTACCTCTTCTCCCAGGAGTTGAGCCCCAGTATGTTGATCAGTAGTCTGCAGTAATAGAAGGCCGACTGTGGCGTCTGAGTCTCTGGTTCAGTCTGATGCACGGCTCTCATGTTCAGCTCCTCACCTCTCTGAAACATTCGATCGCTTCATTTTAATGCACAAAAACCAAAAAATTTAATAAAACATGGAAACTACAACAATGAGCGCCAGCCACCACTGAGGCTTATGACAACAAACATAATGGTGGTGCTTTTAATCACGCTACACTAAACCAAGTGTTTTTCTCAGATTATTTTCAAATCAGAATGATGTAAAATCAATTTTAATACACTTACTGGCCACTTTGTTAGGTACACCTGTTCAGCTGCTTGTTAATACAAATCCCTAATCAACAATCCCATGGCAGCAACTCGGTGCATTCAGGCATAAACATGGTCATATGACCTGCTGAAGCTCAAACTGAGCATCATAATTCAGAGCAAAGGTGATTTAAGTGGTTGTTGGTGTCAGATGGTCTGGATATTTCAGAAAGTGCTGATCTGCTGGGATTTTCTCAGACACCCATACCTAGAAGACCACACTGAGAGACACTCCTGTCAGCTAGGAACAGGAAAATGATACCACAATACCACAAAGCTGTATAACAAAAGATTAGAGAAACATTTTCTGGTTTGATGAGTCTCAATTTCTGCTGTGACATAACAATGGTAGATCCGGGATTTGGTGTAAACGTGAAGGCTATTCTGTTTTTTTATCACTGGTCAGGCTGCTGGTGTAATGGTGTGTGGCATAAGATTTCTTTGGGCCCATAAATACCAACTGAACATCATTTAAATGCCACAGCCGATCTGAGTATTACTGACAGGCTGACATGCCCATCTCTATATGACTACAGTGTACCCATCTCCAGAAGGATAACATATCATGTCAGAAACCTCATATCACCTCAAATAAGTTTTTTTTTTTTGAACATGACAAAGAGTCAGTGTACTCAAATAGCCTTCACAGTCATCAGCTCTCAAACCAAAAGAGAAGCATTGGGATGCAATGGAACAGGAGACTCACATCACAGGATGTGCAGCTGACACACCTGGGTGATGCCATCATGTTAACATGGAAAAAAATCTTTGAAGAATGATTCCAGCACCTTGTTGAATCTATGCCATGAAGAATTAGGGCTGCTCTAAATGCAAAATTGGGGAGCCCTCTGTGGCATTAGCAAGGTGTAACTAGCAAATTTACCAGTGAGTGTAGATGAACTTTTTTCCTTCAGAAATGCTGGATTCACTGATAAAATAAACAACAGTTTTGGTATTGAGTTAGCTTCTCTGTGTTTAGGAGGCATGTTCCTTTGATTCTGTGCAGTAGGGACAACAAAGCTTTTTCTACAATAGACACATTGACTTATTTTAACAGAAAAATCATGACATGTATTAGCAATGGCTGAAAAAAACAAAACAAACAATAACTCTTAAAACAAGTCTGACGATAGAACTGTAATAAATCCCCACATAGGGAAACACATGCTGTACTGCATGTGTGAAGGTCCAATAACTAAAGGCTCAGGAGTTTAATGATTGCTATTGATGTGAACATAGGCAGCACGCACATGAAGGACGAAGTCTCTCTCAGCAGCACTTTGTTTCAGGATGGCATTGATCACATCGTTCTCCTGCTTCTCTGAAACACACACTGGAGGTGGTGCTGGGATGTTGAGCGGCATACCTGTGGGAACCAATCAGGAATCAGAGTTGCTACTTAGGAATGTGCTGAACAGCTGTAGAGTTCAGATTAAAGAAAATACCAGCTCTCTGCAGACACTCAGGACTCGAGTATCCCAGATACTGCAGCATTTCATCCAGTGCATCATCTCCTTCTCTCAGTGAGTCCCACGCTGGCACCGCCTCCCGACACACGCGTTTAGCCAATGGCGGAGCCAGATGCTGCTCTAAACTCGACTTTGCTGGATCTGCCTCACTATCCATTCGATGTTCATCTTTCTCCTCCTCCTCCTCTTCTTCTTCTTCCCTTTCAAATCCACCTCCACCTTCTCTCCGATCTTCTTTCTCCCCCTCACTTGCTTTCCTCTCCTCTGCTTCCTCCTCTCCCTCTCCCTGATACTCCTGCCTGTCACCATCCGTTCTCACTCCCTCCTCTGCCCCCCTCTCCTCTTGCCCGTCCTCTTCGCCATCTTCTCTTTTCGCTCCCATCTTTTTCGGCGGACCTCCTGGTGGGGTGCGTAAATGAAGATTTGTAGTGTGAGGTGACTGCGTGTGTGTTAAAAGTGTGTGCGCTGGACTGTTAGGAGAACATGGCGGAGGCCCATAGAGGACGGCGGAGTCCCACGAATGTTTTCCAGCTACATCTCGGATGATGACGCGAACACAAGCGGGAGCAGAGGACAAACCAGCCGTCATTCCGCCTCCTGGCACACCGGACTCTGATCGGATCTGGAAAATAGCGGCAGAAGAAGCAAAAAATAAAATAAAATAGTAAAGAAATCACAAAATAAATATTTTATATTATTTAAAGATTGTTTCCCCACTAATGTGTTAATAATATAATAAATGCAGTAGTCATCATTTGTATTCCAGGTGTAAAAGTAATTATTCAAGTAATAAATTCATGTACGTTTAACCCTGACAAATACACTTAGAAGCAAGTGGAACATTTATGAAGATTTACCTGAAGCACAGACAGCAGCGTGGATCCATTCAGAACCAGGAACTGCAGGTTTGGTGAATGGAAAAGTTCTGGCCCAAGATCTGCACTCTCACAGAACGGGTTGTCCTGGTTTTCACACACCTGCAAAACATGACGTTATATTTACTACAGCAGCAAAATAACAACAGCTTTCAACATTTCGCAGAGTCACCTCCCTTTAACATAACTTAGTTAACCCACCAAACTCAAAGTAACAGTACCTGACTGGACAGAGTAGCGGGGCCTCCGGACATGGGATAATGTCCCAGATGGTTTACCAGGTGGGTAATAACTGTTCTGGCTGCAATGGAGACGAGGCCATGCTGAATACGGCTACGAACTGCAGAGAGAATACAGATGATAAAAGATATAGTAAGGAGGTAGCAGATCGTCATTTCATCACCTATAATGAAAAATAAAAATAAGGGATTGGACTCTCAGGATTTAGAAAGTAAACTGTAAGACAAAGGTGTTATTGCTCTGGAGAAAATTTAAAGGGAAGCTGCAGCAGGTGGGGTGGGGGGTGGGGGTGGGGGGGTTAAGCAATAGCAATGCCGAATTATATTTATGGTTTTTGGAAATCATAAAGAAACTGCTTGGTATCATCGCAGAAACAACACACTGAGTATTAGTAATTAGAAATTCTATTAAATGTAAGTCGATGCATATACCATTATTACAAATATAATTCATTGCTGTTACACTTTAATACATTTAGAGATGAACCATTAAAACAACAATACATTGAATAGTTTTATTACTTAAAATGAGAAACAAGTAAGGCTGTTTACTGTGAGAACACTGATCCAATGTTCTTTAGAGAATATAATATAAAATATATATACAAAAATTTAGCTCATTTTAAAATAAGAAAATAAAATAAAATATTAAAGCAAGAACAAAGTCCATCCCAGATGATGTACAAAAAGCTTAAAGCTATATTTCTGTTATAAGGGTTAATTATGGATCGGTGCTGATATAAATATAAAAATATATATTTAGCTTTTGGTTGTCAAAAGATAAATTTTATTGATGTTTAGAAGAGTTCATGCTTGTTTCTGTTCCTCATACAAGACTGAAGACTAGAGGGGCACAGAGGCTTTCAGGCTGTGGCAGCAGGGCTCTGGATCAGTTTGCCACTCCAGCTCTGTTAAGCTGACTCTGTAGAGTCTTTAAAACAAAACATTTTTTCAGGCCTTCTGCTGAAATTGTTTTGTTATTTATGTTTATTTTAATTCTATTTTCATATCAATTGTGTTTTAAGCATTTTTGGGGCTTGTCTGTGAAAAGCACTATATAAATAAACTTTAATCACTTTGCAGAGAGTGTTGCCTTTGGCTGACCCTCTTCAGTCTCTATTCATTACACACACAGCAGGCTTTATATCTACTGTTTACTCTCTGATTAATGTGCGCTGATTGAATAAAAATAAACTAATTTTCTCTCATTATCTTTTAGCAGAGGTTTAGCAAAGTAATTCTTCTGCATTGCAGCCTTCTGTAGGGCTGATTGGGCTGGAGTGTTACTGCAGAGAGGCGAGTAGCATCCACCGATAAAATAAACAACAAAAGTGTTAAACCTGCAGTTTCACAGTGACAGAAAAAGTGTGAAGGGTACTCTGACTTGTTCTTTAGTTTACAAGTTAACTTAAGGAATCACTGTAGAAACTAGGAGAAAGTACAAGCACACTTTCAGCTCGTACATAGTTTGCACCATGCTGAGAAGAAGCCAATGCCATCACACATTGTGCTGCCAGCCGATCCTGGTTAATCAACATCATTACACACACACTGTGAAACACACACGCGCGCACGCTTTACGGCAACTCCTTATTGACAGGCTGTGCACAGAGTACAGATATGTATTGACCAGATTTTCAATGACTCCCTGAACCTCGTAGGGTGCTCTAAAAGAGGCAGACAAGGCAAAGGGAAGCAAAAATAAATGATAAATGAAGCCAGCAGAATGTAATAGAAGTGAGAGGAACATTAGCAGAAAATAGTCTTAGGATATTAAAAGAATAAAAAACGGAATTGTGTAAGTGAAGATTAGTGGTTAGACGAGAGAAGACAGGAGAAGAGAAGCATGGCCTTTCGGGCTACTCCAGTCATTAAACTAGACAGAGTCCTAGTGAACCACAGCAGGAGATGATATATACTCCGACACAGATGCAGACAGGTGTGTACACATGTAAAGACTAAACCAAAAGTTTTGCAGAGACCTTGGTGTCATAGTGGAAAGATTTTCTATATGCATCTGGACCAACGCACCACATTGCATGGATTATTAAAGCGACAAGAGGAAAAAACAGAAACGTAATAGGTGTTAACCGCGGATCAGTGCATTTCCACTGCTTGATGCATTACCTTCGGTGACTGGCTGCAGTTTGCTGGATCGCTCAGAGTCCGGACTGTGTAGCGGTTCTGGTTCTCGGAGGTTCTCTAAAGGCAAGAACGGGTCGTAGTCTGGACTCAACAGGTCCGACAGTTGCAGTGGGAAATACTTGGGATTGCTGAAAGACTGTGCCCCATACACACAGCCATGTAATACCTGGACACATTTTTAAAAGAAAAAAGCGGATGAGTGGATTCATTTGTGTATCGTTTACAGCTCCAGTTGAGCCAAACTGGCCTAATACTGACATATATGCAGTGGCGGTCCTAGCCTATTTGTAAATTTTAAATTGTTATTGATCCCTTTACCCCCAGTCCTAAAGTGTATATTTATTTTCTTACTCTTCTTATATATATTGTTTGTTTACTTGCACTGCTGTAACTGGAGCCTCGTCGTTTCGTCTCTCTATGTACTGGACTGTATGTAGCGGAGATGACAATAAAGTTTACTTCGACTTCAGCAGCGAGAAGGTGCACCGAGCAAATTATAAGTCTGTATCATGATGTCTGGTGTTTTCGTGTTTGTTGGTTTGTTTTTATTTTGTTTACTTTGCGAGTTGGTTATTAGATGCTGCTCCAGCCAGTCAGAAAATCCCCCGCCCTCTCCTCTCTGCGCCGCAAGCAGCAGGCGCACTTCGCAAACGAAGGGTGTCCTTACTCCCAGCAAATGGGCGATAGAAAACCGATCGGTGCCTGTACCATTCCCAATATGCGCTGGCTGACGTTGGAGCAGCATGAGTACGAGCATTTGTTGTTGTTTTTTTTTTTTGCAGAGGCCCGTGATGCCGCCCCCCACCACGATGCCGCCCCGGGCAACTGCCCGTGTCGCCCGTATCTAAAACCGCTACTGCATATGACAATGAATATAAACACAAGCATATACCTTATAAATACAGCTGAGGAGCGTTTTGGTAGGCTGGTCCCTCTCTGGGGGGCTTCGTGTTTGCACAGGCTGAAGAAGAGTCTTTGGAGGCAGTGCCATCACCCAATCCAACAGACACAACAGGAGGGAAACTACCAGCTGCAACACACAAGTACAATTTTTAAAAACTAACAATCCAGCGAGTTTTTAAAAAAGTGTTGTTAAGTGAATGTGAGCAGCTTACCCTTTTATCCAGTTCATGAGGTGAAGACTCAGTAGTAGGCAGCAAGTATGTGATGGTGGCAATCAAAATCTGAAAGAAGAGAGTAAGATTAAAATGAGCATAAATCCCTCAGCCACAGTTTTTAAAACCTCTATAAAAAATTTGTTAATGTCTACCAGCACTGTGAGGCCTTGGCTTTACACAGCATGACTTCAGTCATTACGATGTTATAGCAAAGCAATAGCGGTCTTAACCAATATTCAGAAATATTAAAATATTAATGTTGCTCAAATGTTCTCTGTATTTTATGTCTCACCTCTACGATCTTCTTTGGAGTGTCGGGTGGGAATTTCTGCAGATGATCAACGTAACTGATCAGAAGGTGCAGGATGTCTGACGCCACCAGCGCTACACTCTTATTGGGGTACTGAGGGACAGAGGAGAAAAAACATTGATGTTAATTCACCGGTCTGGGTTAAATTCATACACACATTCATTTTTAGCAAAATCCATCTGTATCAGTTATCAAACATCTGTCACTGGCACGTCTTGTATTTCACAAAGCCATAATGAGGTTGCTTGTTAATACCAAATCCTATTTCAGGCCAAATTATTTTGAACCTTCTCTCTAGGAAGTGAACATGTCCAGGAAAGAGGATGAATGGTTCCACAGGACCGTTAGAAGGTTTAAACAAGTAGCTTGCGCATTTTTTCTAAGCTATTAATAACTTTGGCTTAAATTAGTCAACAAAAATATAAAATATAAAAAAATGATATGAAGTCAGTAAATTATTAGTCTAAATATCATATAATAAATCATCTATTTTTATTATCTCTAAAGCTTCTCTTTGAGTTGCCTGCCAGTCTAAAAACACACGTTCTCCTTCACATATTGGCACTGTTCAAATTAATACTGGCAGGTATCGTATCTTATCTGTCACAACTAACACATCAGTTATCCGTGCTGAAATCCCACAGATAGTGTTTGCTATACTTCTTTAAGGTTAACAAGGTGTTTACAGCATAATAAGTACAAAGAAAGAGAATTTATAGATTAGTCGGGCTGTAATGAGGATCACGGACGACAAGGCAAAAAATGCTTACAGATGAAAGGCAAAGAGAACAGCAGGAAGAGCATGGAAATATGACAATCCCTCAAGCTTTGTGTGTGTGTGTGTCACAAAGCCAATGGCTGGAGCTACTGGCTGCTGGTATGAAGGCAAGAGATTCAAAAGTGGACAAGATGTGTGTATACATGCAATAGTGTGTGTGTGCGAGAGACACAGCTTGCAGCATTCCCTCTGGATTAGTCTCCTATCTGAAGAAGGACCAAACATATTGACAGTCCAGGGTTTGCTCCCAGGAGTGAGTGAATGCGAGTGTGTGTGTGTGTGTGTGTGTGTGTGTGTGTGTGTGTGTGTGTG
>NW_005187487.1:622601-632900 GCF_000239375.1 Pundamilia nyererei | reverse complement strand
AAAAAAAGTGTTGCTTCTCTTGAAACGTGTCAGTTGCAGTGGTAAGACACATTTTTACTTTGAAAGCGAAGGTACTTAATTTCTAGTTTCCATTGCAGTTTTATTGCCACTCAGCCACTAGTTTGCAACCATCTCACAGCGACTGCCAACAACCTCCATGGGAATACACATTCTCACCAGGGCCTCGCTAACTGGTCTCTATGTTTATGTGTCTTTGTTGCTCATTTTTATTCTCTTTAATGAAGTACACTCATGTATCCATACTTGTCTAGTGGGAAGGGTATAGAACAGAGAGGAGTGAGAGGCATGATGACAGCGACCCTTTAATTTTTATAACCGACACATTTTACAGGATTTTACATAGGAGTTTCCTATCAAAGGCTATCTTAACAACAACAGGAATATATCAACAAAGATACCAGTTCTATAGTTTGGCTTGGCAATCCGGCTGCAGCCAATCATTTTCAGGGTTCACAAAGTATTAAATAGGATTCACATTCAGATGTAGAGAAGGGATCATTGAAAATGTGTCTGTCTTAAAAAGAAAGAAAGAAAAGGATAAAGAACAGACGTACGTTCTCTCATACACTACATTAAATTTATTTGTCTATGTAAGTGGTCTGCACTATACCATGGCTTGCCTCATGGAAACAGTATGATAGACTTTCAGCCTAAAAAGGAGCAGATGTTTTGGCACTAGTGTGTTGAGCAGATCTGTGCAACATGCGGCCAGTCTGCTATGCCTTTGAATCAGAGTCACTGCTTTGGTCTTATTTCACTGGACCACAGTCAGAAACTGAGAGATCCATGGTCAATGGGGACAAAGTGTGAGAACAGACAACTATAACACAACTCATAATGCGATCAGACTGGTCTGACATTTCAGTCTTAATGAGTCACAGTTCAAATATAAAATTTAGGTTGCTTTTTGGAAGTCCAGCTGAACAGAACTTAATTGCCATTTATAGATGTACTGAGGTGTAACTGACCTTCAAGGTAACACAGATCACATTGAGAGCATCTTTAATCTGTGGATGTTGAGTCCCGTGGGCCAGCTCCTCACACAGCCATATCCCCAGACTGCACAAAGCCACACACCTGACAAAAACAGCACAGTGTGAGCAAGCAGTTTTGCAATAAAGGCCTCTACAGGGAGTGCAGAATTATTAGGCAAGTTGTATTTTTGAGGAATAATTTTATTATTGAACAACAACCATGTTCTCAATGAACCCAAAAAACTCATTAATATCAAAGCTGAATGTTTTTGGAAGTAGTTTTTAGTTTGTTTTTAGTTTTAGCTATTTTAGGGGGATATCTGTGTGTGCAGGTGACTATTACTGTGCATAATTATTAGGCAACTTAACAAAAAACAAATATATACCCATTTCAATTATTTATTTGTACCAGTGAAACCAATATAACATCTCCACATTCACAAATATACATTTCTGACATTCAAAAACAAATCAGCGACCAATATAGCCACCTTTCTTTGCAAGGACACTCAAAAGCCTGCCATCCATGGATTCTGTCAGTGTTTTGATCTGTTCACCATCAACATTGCGTGCAGCAGCAACCACAGCCTCCCAGACACTGTTCAGAGAGGTGTACTGTTTTCCCTCCTTGTAAATCTCACATTTGATGATGGACCACAGGTTCTCAATGGGGTTCAGATCAGGTGAACAAGGAGGCCATGTCATTAGTTTTTCTTCTTTTATACCCTTTCTTGCCAGCCACGCTGTGGAGTACTTGGACGCGTGTGATGGAGCATTGTCCTGCATGAAAATCATGTTTTTCTTGAAGGATGCAGACTTCTTCCTGTACCACTGCTTGAAGAAGGTGTCTTCCAGAAACTGGCAGTAGGACTGGGAGTTGAGCTTGACTCCATCCTCAACCCGAAAAGGCCCCACAAGCTCATCTTTGATGATACCAGCCCAAACCAGTACGCCACCTCCACCTTGCTGGCGTCTGAGTCGGACTGGAGCTCTCTGCCCTTTACCAATCCAGCCACGGGCCCATCCATCTGGCCCATCAAGACTCACTCTCATTTCATCAGTCCATAAAACCTTAGAAAAACCAGTCTTGAGATATTTCTTGGCCCAGTCTTGACGTTTCAGCTTGTGTGTCTTGTTCAGTGGTGGTCGTCTTTCAGCCTTTCTTACCTTGGCCATGTCTCTGAGTATTGCACACCTTGTGCTTTTGGGCACTCCAGTGATGTTGCAGCTCTGAAATATGGCCAAACTGGTGGCAAGTGGCGCCTTGGCAGCTGCACGCTTGACTTTTCTCAGTTCATGGGCAGTTATTTTGCGCCTTGGTTTTTCCACACGCTTCTTGCGACCCTGTTGACTATTTTGGATGAAACGCTTGATTGTTCGATGATCACGCTTCAGAAGCTTTGCAATTTTGAGACTGCTGCATCCCTCTGCAAGATATCTCACTATTTTTGACTTTTCTGAGCCTGTCAAGTCCTTCTTTTGACCCATTTTGCCAAAGGAAAGGACGTTGCCTAATAATTATGCACACCTGATACAGGGTGTTGATGTCATTAGACCACACCCCTTCTCATTACAGAGATGCACATCACCTAATATGCTTAATTGGTAGTAGGCTTTCGAGCCTATACAGCTTGGAGTAAGACAACATGCATGGAGAGGATGATGTGGACAAAATACTCATTTGCCTAATAATTCTGCACTCCCTGTATAAATGCAGTTTATCGGAATCACTGCATATATTAATTTTACACACAGGAACCAGCATAAAATAAAGAAATACTCGCCAACGGTGAGCACAAACAGATGTGGTTACATACTTAAGGAATTTATTAACAAATGATAACTTTAGGTAACCTGGGGCACCTGCGCAACACTGTAAAAAATAAATAAATAAATAAACTTTATAAACCCTTTACCTAGCAGGAGCAGAGGGTTCATCCCTGGCAGAGGTCAGGATGGTTTTGACGATATGCTCCTTAAAAAAAGAAAACAACAAAAAAACAAAAACATACAGCACATGAGTTTTCAATAGCAATATATCAGCTGACCACTAGTATTGTTATTATAGGCATTAATATAAAAAGTCATGTTACAGAACTCAGATCAAAATACCGATGATGATAATAATTGGGATTATGATTTTTGCCATAATTGAGTAGCCCTTAAAGGTGTGTATAATAAATAATAAACAGACTGCATCCTTAAAATGGACCTATTAGAGTAGCTTTGCATGATTCACTGTTCAAAAGAATCCTTCTCCATCTTACACAAGGCCTCGATGTAGTCCTTGAGTTTGTCCAGTATCTGAAACAAGCCATTTTAGTTAATTTCCCCCTCCCTTTAAGTTAACCTCATTATTTGGCAATGTTTGATATGAGCATCCATCATTTCAACACTATTTATATGTCAGAAAATGAGGACAAGCTTAATAGTTCCCAGTCAGACAAACAGGAAACAGATTCAAGGAACTACACCGTGTGGTGTTAATGCATATCGTAGACAGATATGCTGGACTAAATATGGACACATAGTCACAGTTTAAACAGGTCAACACACACCCCAGACACGTTCACACACTCCCTGGTCTTGTCCCTCTGGTCAGTGTTAATGACCGCTTAGTGATTCAAAACAAGCTTCTGCCACATAAGAAAGCAGTGAGTGAGCCTGAGGCGCTGCCACGCATGGCATTAGCAGTTTACATGGCACCAACAACAATAACAACATCACTCCCATCGCCCTTAGCTCAAACAAGAATGGTTGATGGGACATTAGCCTATTAGTTTGCTTTCGAGATCCCCTATGGACAGTCGATGTTTGAACTGACCTGGATTACAAACAATGTAGATAAACTTGAGCTGTATTGTATTAACTGTATTGTCCTGCTTTTCCCTGAACTTACAGGAAGATTAAAGTAATTTCTTTAAAAAATAAATAAATTATTTTCTCAATATTTTATTGCGGTGTATTGTAATACTCTCCCAGAGAAGTGCATATGAGGTATGATGAACAGTTTATCCACTGTGAATACACTGAACCAGGCTGCGCTGCATATCATTTGCAGAAAGGATGCTGCAAGATTAAAAAAGAAGAATTTTCTGTGCATTTGTAACTGCTAGGATGGCTATAATTCCCTATTATCCAAACAAGGGGAGCCTCTGGTGAAGAATAATTTCAGCCACCTAAATACACTGCTACTGAAAATATTCCATAAACTACATTTACATACATTAGAAGGACAGCTCAGGCTGGAGATAAGGTTAAGGTTGAGATAGTTTGGACATGTGCACAGGAGGGATAGTGGATTTACTGAACAAAGGAAGTTGAATATGGAGCTCCCAGGCAGGAGGAAAAGAAAAAGACTTAAGAGAAGATTCATGGATGTAGTGAAGGAGGACATGCAGAGAGTTGTTGTGACAGGGGAGGATACTAGGGATAAGGTAAGGTGGAAGATGATGATCGGCATTCGCGTACCTTGACATCAGGGAACTTGGTAAGTACCACGTCAGCTGTGGTGGGGTGGAGAGCAGGAAGCTCCCCGTAAAAGTTGGGAAAGCATACCAGAGATCCGAGAAGAATCTGTGCTTCAACTCTTGGAGCCTTTGGAAAATAAAACTTGTTAGGAGGACAGGAATGAAAGAATCAGCTCCTGTAAAGCTGGAAACCAACACTGCAAATGGGAGGATTTCTTACATTGAGTGATGAGCAGGCAGTGACTCTAGAAGCTGCGATGATGAAATCCAGGATCAGCATGGTGGCTCCAGGTAGACCGATACTAAAGAACCTGGGACTACAGTGTTTGATGATGGTGTTCACAATGTCCTGTAAAAGTAATACAGGTTTTTTTAAAACATTTAGCTTCAAAAGGTGCATTCACAGTAGCACAGCATGTTTGCCTGCATGACTATCTTTTCTCCCCATTTCCTTGCTTTCCTGCACTTACTCTGTGCTTAAAGAGCTGGATTTGAGTATTTAACATTAAAAAATGTTTTATTAACAGCTGCAAGATTAAAGAAATCTGTAAAATATACAGTGGGGCAAAAAAGTATTTAGTCAGCCACCGATTGTGCAAGTTCCCCCACTTAAAATGATGACAGAGGTCAGTAATTTGCACCAGAGGTACACTTCAACTGTGAGAGACAGAATGTGAAAAAAAAATCCATGAATCCACATGGTAGGATTTGTAAAGAATTTATTCGTAAATCAGGGTGGAAAATAAGTATTTGGTCACCTCAAACAAGGAAAATCTCTGGCTCTCACAGACCTGTAACGTCTTCTGTAAGAAGCTTTTCTGTCCCCCACTCGTTACCTGTATGAATGGCACCTGTTTGAACTCATCATCTGTATAAAAGACACCTGTCCACAGCCTCAAACAGTCAGACTCCAAACTCCGCCATGGCCAAGACCAAAGAGCTTTCGAAGGACACCAGGAAAAGTATTGTAGACCTGCACCAGACTGGGAAGAGTGAATCTACAATAGGCAAGCAGCTTGGTGTGAAAAAATCAACTGTGGGAGCAATCATCAGAAAATGGAAGACATACAAGACCACTGATAATCTCCCTCGATCTGGGGCTCCACGCAAGATCTCATCCCGTGGGGTCAAAATGATCATGAGAACGGTGAGCAAAGATCCCAGAACCACACGGGGGGACCTGGTGAATGACCTGCAGAGAGCTGGGACCAAAGTAACAAAGGTCACCATCAGTAACACACTACAACGGCAGGGAATCAAATCCCGCAGTGCCAGACGTGTTCCTGCTGAAGCCAGTGCATGTCCAGGCCCGTCTGAAGTTTGCCAGAGAGCACATGGATGATACAGCAGAGGATTGGGAGAATGTCATGTGGTCAGATGAAACCAAAGTAGAACTTTTTGGTATAAACTCAACTCGTCGTGTTTGGAGGAAGAAGAATACTGAGTTGCGTCCCAAGAACACCATACCTACTGTGAAGCATGGGGGTGGAAACATCATGCTATGGGGCTGTTTTTCTGCCAAGGGGACAGGACGACTGATCCGTGTTAAGGACAGAATGAATGGGGCCATGTATCGTGAGACTTTGAGCCAAAACCTCCTTCCATCAGTGAGAACTTTGAAGATGAAACGAGGCTGGGTCTTCCAACATGACAATGATCCAAAACACACCGCCCGGGCAACAAAGGAGTGGCTCCGTAAGAAGCATTTGAAAGTCCTGGAGTGGCCTAGCCAGTCTCCAGACCTCAACCCCATAGAAAATCTGTGGCGGGAGTTGAAAGTCCGTGTTGCTCGGCGACAGCCCCAAAACATCACTGCTCTCGAGAAGATCTGCATGGAGGAATGGGCCAAAATACCAGCTACTGTGTGTGCAAACCTGGTAAAGACCTATAGTAAACGTTTGACCTCTGTTATTGCCAACAAAGGTTATGTTACAAAGTATTGAGTTGTATTTTTGTTATTGACCAAATACTTATTTTCCACCCTGATTTACGAATAAATTCTTTACAAATCCTACCATGTGGATTCATGGATTTTTTTTTCACATTCTGTCTCTCACAGTTGAAGTGTACCTCTGGTGCAAATTACTGACCTCTGTCATCATTTTAGGTGGGGGAACTTGCACAATCGGTGGCTGACTAAATACTTTTTTGCCCCACTGTAAAATATGCTGTTTGTTCATATATTATGTTCAAGTATAAATTTGAGACCACTCTACCTGGTCTTGGTGGAGAAGTCCTTGATGCATGATGTTATAGAAGTGTGTCAGATAGTCTGTGTTTGGTGAAACGTCTTGCCGTCTCTTCATGATCCTACAAATCAGCTTGTAGGCGTGAAGTTTCCCCTGCTTGTAACGCTCTGTCAGCATGGTGGCCTAAAGAGAAAAGATTGCTTAACTAACACTGAAACACATGTTATGTTATAACCCTTATTGTTACCTCTCTATTACACATACCTTAAAGAGCCAAGGGGTGAGGATTCTCAGGGGTGGGATCAGAACAGGGGGTGGAGGAGACGACTGGTTATCCAGAGAAATGCCCAAATTATCCCTGATCTGCAAACAGAAAAGCTCGTCATTGGAGAACATGTTCACTGACACAGGAGTTGCGGGTTCACTGTATGTCTCAATTCTCACCTTGGCCAGGTTTTGCCAAAGTTCACACAGGTAGTCAAAGACCTGAGCGTGGATTTCTGGGTCCTTGATGCTGTTCACATCTCCCAGGATACCCAGCATCCTTCGCCACATTACCGTGGCAATATCTGCGTGCCATCCGGTCAGAGAGCCGCCCGCCATCACGCTACAGTCCTCACTGGGGAACTCACTCGTTTCTGGAATTAATGAGTCAATGAGAACATGACTGAGTCATCCTACAAAGTATTTCATATTCACAAACATGATTAAAGTACTACACTTTGTATGAACAGGAAAAAACATCTCAAAGTGAATGCCTCTGAGTATTACCCAGGTCATCGGGGGTCTGTAAGACAGAGTTGTGGAGTTTCTGGTCCAGCTGTAAATGGGTGTGGGTGTGGGAGTGGGAATGCGTGTGCTCAGTGTGCTCTGCTGTCAAAGTGGCAGGAGAAGGAGTCTGGGAACGAGAGCCCCCGAGTGAATGCATGGGTGATGCACTCTCCGAACCTGGGAAAGAATACAGAAAACATCAACTCCTGATAAGGCAACGGGAGGATGAGATTCATGCTTTATGGTGGAATGTGAGGCTGAGAGGTTGTTTTTATTCTGACTTATATCAAAGAAGGACACTTAAAACCTAAGTGCTAAGTGGATAGTAAAAAACGTCATTTTAAAGATCACATAGAAAACCAAGACCATCAGAAAAATACTTTCTTATGATAGTTTAGTCCATTTTTCTCTTTGTTCTGGATCACACTAATGTGATTTATAAGCATGTTATTTGCTTCAGCTATTATGTATTTTATTACACTACTCTCATGCTTTTTATTGACACTCATCACTGTGATATTTAAAAAAAAATCCTGAAAACATGATAGATGTTCTTGTTAATCAATAACAAAAGACTGCATTCAAAGTATCTGTTGATCTTGTACCTTCAAGAGTATTTCTAAAAAGGTTTACTCGACTGGGTTTCTTTTGCAGAGTGCCTATCATTGTTTGGGTCCTTTTACATCATTTTAAATGGATACTCAACATTGTGGTAAATGAGAGCCTGCACTCAAATTTCATATAAAATGTTCTTAGGGATGCACATCGCTGTAGAGAGGTGGTAAAGTAAAAAACGGGCTTAAATTTAAAAAAAAAAAGGTGATATTCTATTCAGAGTAGGGCTGCTTGATTACAACAAAAGGCATGATCACTTAGTTATTTAAAGTTGTAATCTTGATTAGTTAATATCTAACAGGGATTCATAAATCCAGTAGGGAGTTACGGCAACTGCTGTTCTGAAGATTCAACCACTGGATGTCTGCAGGTGCGGGGAGATGAGCTGGTGAACAGCAAACTTCACGGCGGCCACAAGATAAACGACAGAGACCTGAATGGGACAGCCGAGCCTTCGAAACTAGACTCTTACAAAGGAAAAGAACGCCCTCGATTCATAACGGAAGAAAAAAACAACACTTTGCAGTATTATTAATGCTTGTATCAATTTTTTGCAGCAAAAATAATGGATAAAAGCATTAATTTTATTCCATCTTATTCTATTATAATAACCACTGGAAGCCGAAATTGAATTTACATTTCTATTAGATGCCCAGTCCTACTTTATCCTTCATTAGTGTTACGAGGATCTGTTTACAAAATAGGTGCTTATCGCAAACACCAACAGGAACTGATAAATCTAAGAGGCTACACAGCCTACACACAACCATTTGTTTACTAGATTAAAGTAACCTTGCATAGAAACACTTGATAACCATTGTTAGTTTGTGTTTGTGTGTGTGTGTGTGTGTGTGTGTGTGTGTGTGTCTGTGCTTGCATGATCGACGCAAAGAACCTACATTTCAGATAGACTTAATTTACAACGCGTTTACCAAAAAATTTGATAAACTGTATCAAATGGCTCCTAAATAAACAAACGTTATTTAAGCGTTAAATCAGTGTTACATAAGTGTTATTTATTTCAACTTCTTTTATCTTTATTAGAGTAAATTCTCACAGTTTTTGGGATGTTTTCTGAATATTTGTTATATTCCCCCCCCCATTTAATCTACTGGGAGATTACGCACTGGGAAAACCCCTTAGATGGCATAAAAACACAGTATTTAAGGGTTCTGGTGAGCAGGCATTGAGCTGAAGTCTGTTATGTCCCTACCTGTAACCGTGACAGTGTGGCTCAGGCTGCTCGTCTCTGAGTCGATGTGAAGTGTCGTCAAACTGGCCACCTCCTGCTCTTCACAGGCCACGCCCCCACCGAGACTGTCCTGATCCAGCGAGCTGCCTCGACCTCCTCCCCCTCCTGCTGCAGATCCAGCTCCCCCTGCAGACGCCTCGGAGCTAAAAGTAAAATCTACAAAAGAAAGAAAAGTCAGCATTGTACAGTTGTTGATTTTCCTCTTTTAATTTCAGCAGCCTGACAAACTGTGATGCATTATTTTTAAACACTTCACAAAAACTTCTTCAAAGTTAAACAGAAGATGAGATGGCTTACTCCTACAGATTAATTTACCTTAAAAAAAAGAAACTCAATTTTGTGTTTTTCTGCTTCTCTGGGCAGAAAAAATGATTATTTAATAACATAAAACTATTTTACACGAACTAATAAAAAGTTTTGCACAAGATAACAGTTTTATACTTTAATATTGTTTTAAAAAGAGGATAAATGTGTGCCGTGCAGCATAAATAAACTGCTCATATCTTGTTCCTTACTATCAAATTTGCAGGTGGAGTACTGAAAGGCATTAAAGGAGTCTGACTGGCTGTCGGAGCTGATGACATCAGAACCGCTGGCACTAGCGGGTGACGTCCACTCAGAGGGAACCCCCGGATCATCGACAGGCCGAAGATCATCTAAGGGTCGCGATCCATCACGACTATGACTGGCCTCCAGGAGCTCTGGCAGATCCCTGGGAACTTCCAGGCTTCCCGGGCTGCTGCCACGGCGACCCTGTGTACAGAGGAGAAAGTGACGCTCGTATCTTCCATCTTATGACACAATCTGAAATTAGCGTGCGTGTTGTACTAACTGAAGTTCCTTTGGCCCTCAGTCTCTCCTGGATAAACTCATCCATGAGGTCAGAGAAGTTTGGGTTGCTGCTTCCAACATCAGTGGACACTGGACGGGCCTTCTGGACCACCTCCTCTTTATTGGCTACAAACACAAATGCATAATGAGGCACAGAGGTAGACAAGGTTATAATA
>NW_005187487.1:569975-622540 GCF_000239375.1 Pundamilia nyererei | reverse complement strand
AGAGAGGAATGATAAAAACCAATGAGCATTCACAAGCATAGGGAGCCATATAAGTAAGCAAACACACAAAGACAGACTGTGAAGCCCCTGTCAGACATTGTATACAAAACTATTAACCTGTTAAAGTGACAGCATACTCCCATTCAGACATTGTCCCCATCTTCAAACAGGCCAGCTCACTATTCTGATCCTCAACATCATGCAGCTGCTTCACCGGCAAGTCTCTCTTCCAACTCCACAACCCTGAAGTCCAGCTGACAACCGCTCTTAAGGAAATCCAGGAAGAGACTCACTGGAGAGGAAGCTGAATGACATCATTCCCAGGCCAGCCAGCAGGTAGTAAATTTACATACCAGAGCCGAGCCTGGCTGGTTAGCGGCAACTGGACTTTCAAAATAAAATACTTCAATGCACACCTTTAAAGTTATTAAGACGTCTCAAAGTTTTATTTGTTGTGCTGTCCATGATGTTTAAGGTGCATAAATATCCAGTTTTTAGGTAGTTAACAGTTCAAGTCTTTTCTTGAGTTTTCTAATGAAAAAGTGACCAGGATGTGCATTCAGACAGGACTTGCTCAGATGCTGTCACAATTACAGAAAGGAGCAGATGCCTGAGAGGGGCTTGACTGATGCTTACCCACGCAAACAGTTTCAATGATAGAAAACTTAGACATACCAAGAAATAAGGAATTGTGTAACATGACTATCATCAGGTCTGACTTGTTGATAATCTTTGTAAACATCTAAAAATCAAAGATATGGTGACATTTTGTTTTTGATCAGGAAACAGTAATCCCAACATTGCCCACAGAGCATTAAAAGCACCATTTAAAGCACAGTGATCAGATGTTACACTGAAATGTCACAATATCACTAAAACAAACTAGTAACTGGTAAAATTGATGATTTAAGAGCAGTCCTGATGTGTGTGTATACTGTAGGCCTGAATGTTATTTAAAACTGTATTTTTTTAAATAAAGAAAAGCCACAATAGCAGGCGCATCAATAACCACCAGGAAAGCAATGCAGGAGTTAATACACACCATGCAGACAGAGCAAGAGAGAGTATCACACTGTTAGCTCCAAACAAGCAGCATACCACAGGCCCACATTAGTGCAGTTATGTTACTATGAGTTATACTGCTGTTAGCTTGGATACAAAAATAGCGACCAGTGGGAGTTTATAAATTCTGATAGAGTGCATCTCTCCAACCCAAAGTCAGATGGGATTAAATATGCTGCTTTCAGTATTAACTAACTAATATTTAATGTCTGCACCTGTGGTTGACAGAAGACAGCATGAGTTGGTTGCTTCTACCCCTGAATACCAGTTATTTCGTCAATAAAGCTTAATCCACAACCAAATTATTTACTGTGCCACATTTAACACAGAATTTACCACCGAACAAGAAAAATTCAAAAGGGAATACCCTGCAGGTACACTTGTATATCACCCAAAGACATCATCTGCTCCACCTCTGCAGTAGGTAACGTAAGCGCAACCATAAAAATTTAAGCAGGATCAGAATACTGTGGCCGTGATAGTACAGAAAGAACTTAAGTAAACTTAATGTTGCTTCTATTGAAGCCTTACAGATATCATTCCTGAATACTCAAAAGCAAAATTAGTGTGTTATTCAGACATGTGCCCTTGCCCAGATGTTAAATAATATTTTACTGTAATGGTTATTTGCCATGACATCACCAATAGCAACACAAAATGGAAGGAAAAAGAAAAGTGTTTTTAGTCTCATTAATGCACCATTAAAGCTAACATATACAATGCATTCTCTATTAGTACCATAAACAAGCTGTGAGCTGACCTTACACAGACTATGCCATCTGACAGACTTGACAACTCATCTCTAGTGGATTTTTTTCACATGTTTAGCCCATTCGGTTGAGTCATTTCAACAATTGCAGTGTGTGTCGTCTGGCACCTGATACCAAAATCACCTCAATAAGATAAGAGCTACGGATGACCTTGTCTCCACTGGATCAACACTCTTAGCGAAGAGATCCAAAAATAAAAACAATTCTGGATATATTACTCTACATGGAGAGTTACCAATGACTCACTGCACTCCAAGCTTTCTCTCACTCATGCTGCAGTTCAGTAAAGTAGCAGCTGCTGTGAATGGACAAATACAGTAACAATGATGCAACACACTAGACCTAATAAAGCCCTTTTTTAAGGACTTCAGTGTGGAGAGTTTACAATAACTGCACAAGCTCATTCTAATGGACTCAGTTCAGTCATGCAAATTCTGCACAACCGATCCATAAAAGAGTGTGGTCAAGTGGCGCCACTTGTGCTCATGGATTATGCAAAAGCACCATCAATCTGAGTTTAACCAGCCACAGCATATAATATCTGGTATAAGAAAGTACCAGGTGAAACCGTGAATGCCCAAAATTGCTTATTTACACTAAAATGCAATTTCTTCCTTAGTGTAATAAAAAAAATTAAATAAAAAAAAAAAAACAAATAAATAATGCAGGCCTCAAACATCTGGAACATTAGTAGACAAACCAAACAAGTATATTATTTGACACAAGCTGCCATGCAATACTCCTGAATAATGTAAGAACATGATTTTAAAAAGTGGTTTTGCAACAGTAACTCCACATCAAGACAGATTCAGGTGATGAATCATTGTGCTCTTATCAAAAATCCAAACCCGAAGGTAAAATAGCCTCACTTCTGCACCAAGGATTAGAATGAACAGAAAAAGGTGGCATTTGTGCTGCTGATTCAAATGTGCACTTAACCATTCAGCATAGCTGATAAAGGCTGTAGCAGTGTCCAAGGCAAATAACCATTACCAATTTGAAAGTGCATACCTTTTTATATTCATTCAAATTCTGTCTAGATTACTACAATCAATTTATCAAAGGGTCTTATGCTGCACTCTAGTGGTGTGAGAATGAACTACAGCTAAATGCTTACACTCAATTTGTAAAATCACTGATATTCCTTGATTGACAACAATGAATCAAAGCCTGAAAGTGCTACAAAATATCTGGGATCTTTCTCAATAGTATAGTGTATGTCAGCTGTTTTCTTTTTCTACACAGTTGTGCTTGTCTGTAGATCAATTTCCTTCTGTAGAGCTGAAGAAGGGCCGGAGTCCGGGGGAGGAGACGAAGGAGGCACGAGGAGGCTGCATGCAACATCAAGGTGAGGATGGAGGTGGAGAACAGGGTAAGGAGGTGAGAAGGTTAAAAATCCCGAAACCCTTAGAGGAAGCAGAAAGGAGAAGGAGGGAGGGAGCTTCTGAGCTAGAGAAGTGGAAAGGCATGGGAAGTAGAAGGGTGAGGGTCCTTGATAAGAGGCAGGCTGGAGGAGGGGCTACGTTCAAGAGGAAACACATCAACAGGGAGTTTGAATTTCAGTCCAGCAGCAAGATGATGAGTTTCAGCCAAAAATGTCATTCCATCATAACAAACCAGTTAAAAAAAAAAAAAAACAGCCAAAAAAGAAAAGAAAGTTGCTGGTGTTTGTGTGGTGGTGAGTATTTGTCTTTCCACAGCTGTTTCCTTTGTGAGAACTTCGTTCGTTGCGATCCTCACCTGGCGTAGTCGTCTTTCGTCCAAAGTAGCCCAGGACATGGGAGTAGAGATCCCTGAGTGATGCATCACCCATGGTGGCCCGGGCCTGCCGCTGCGGCGACGAGCCTTGGGATGACCCCTGACCTTGGGGCCGAGGCTTGGACGACAGAGCGTGAACCACAGTCTTATAAACACCACCAAGAAGAGCCCCCTGGTGGTGCCGTGAGGCAGTGCTCCCTGGCTCTTGGGAGCGTGAGCGGGAGGCTCTAGATCGCAAGGCGGAACGTCCTAAACGTCCGCGCACTCCTGAGGAACCTGAACTGCTTGACAACACCTCAGAGTGAACCTCTGGGCCATGACTGGATCCCACACAGGATCCAGCATGCTGCTTGTCTTTGTCCCCTCCAGTCCCAGACCGGGTTTCCAGGCCTGCTGTGCCCCCTGTCCCACTGCTATCCGTTATAGTCCCAGATGCTAATTTCTCATGTACGCCTGTTCTATGGCTGATAACAGCCACAGAGCCAAACTTACCTGAACCCCCTGTTCCCAGCTTCCCCCCTGACCCTGCCCCAGCTCCAACCCCAGGTTTCTCTCCAGCCGAGTGGCTGTGTGTGTGGAAGTGACTGAGCCGGCGTAGCCGGGCTTTCCAGTGGGCCTCCTTATTTTCAAGAGGGTTATGGAACTGGACAGATTCAGTTGAGGGCCGGAAACTGACATGGACACCCCCAGAATGATGCCTCTTAGTGCTACTACGGGACATCTTGGTCTTAGTGGGTTCTGAAGTTTGGGGAACTGATTCACTGCTTCCTTCACCCACAGTAGTATCTTGCCTAATTAAACTGGACTTGTCATTTGCTGCCGTTTCTTTATCATCTTGTTTCTCTTCTGTATCACCCCATAAGTCATATTTCCCTTCCAAAACGGTTGCCTTTCCACTATTTCCTCCCACAACCTTCTTTTCAGCAGTAGTTCTTTCTAAACTAGAGCCCACCTTAGCACTGGGTGATGGCCACTGACACTGCAGCTCCAAGCATTCATAGATACTCGGCTGCTCTGCCTCATTCTCCTCAATAGAATCCACACTGCTATGTCTCACTGATTTACTTACCTGTCTGTCCTCCCTTACCACCTGCTTTGCTTCTCCGAGCTGCCCTCTGTTTTCTAAATGTGTTCTTGCCAATCCTGTTTGCACGAGTGCGGGTAAAGCAACGCTGTTTTCTACCGCTCGACCGGGACTATCTTTCTCGCCTGTCTCGCCCTTCCTCTCAGCTTCTTTGTTAATGAGGTAGTCCCTAATAGAAGAGAATAAATCATCTTCCCCAGTTTCACCCTCATCTGCATCAGCTTCCTTTTCAGGTTGAAAGGCGAAGGCTGAGTCCCAGTCACTCACCCAATCGGAACTAGAACCTCGGCTTCGAGAGACACTTTGGTGCCAGAATTGATCGCACACACTACCATCATCTTTTACCTCTGAGGACGAGGAAACAGCACCATTGGAGAAGGCAAAAGGGGTGGGAGAAGAGAAGGTGAGGGACTGTGAGGGTGGTTGAGCTGCGTGGCTGTTGGTTACGAGTAAGGAAGAAGTTGTGGAGTGGTGGTGATGGGGAGAAGGATTTGGGATCAAATTTGGATCCCTCTGGGGATCTTCACCTTTGACCCGCTCTGTGATGAAAGGCTCCATGATGTCAGAGGCACTGCTGCTCCTTGCAAGGGAGGATGGGGCTGGGGTATCCAGATCACAAGCCCCACCCTGGAAGACCTCAGAACAGGAGATGGGAGGAGTCTCGTCGCTCTGGGATGAGTGGCGCATCCGAGACGTGCGGGATGTCAGTGTGATTGGTGGATCCTCGAGGTCTGGAAGGAAAAGGAGTGGCATAAGCTGGAGCATAAAGGGGAGGAGACACATTAAAAACTGTGCATGCAGGCATGTGCACATGCACGCACGCACGCACGCACACACACACACACACACACACACACACAGATCTGAAAGAATGCATTAGGCAGAAGTTATCTAAAGTCTGGTTCTTTATCAGATTGTACTCACTGATGTTGCTTACAAAAACAAAATGTATTCATAGCAAACATCCTATGGCTATTTATCAAGCTACTACTGGTGCCAACCATGACCTTTTTTACCTTGTTTTAGTAGAAAAAGAAAAAAACATTGGATACATGCCTGAATGCTGACTGTTTGGTAGTTACATCTTCATAAATATTATTATTAATTAAGTTTTAAACTGCGAACTATCAACAAATAAGACTCCCCGAGTCAAAAGGTCTGGCTTCAGAACAGTTTTTTTCTATGTTTGGCTCAAGATGATTTTAAAGAGAGTAGATAATTCCCTAATATGACTATCTCAGGCACATAGCTCTGCCTGTGAGCACAGAAGCCCAACCTACGTGCTAAGAGATATTGCTTCAGACAGAGGACAAACTTAGAATTGCAATAAGGTCCAGAATAAGATAAATAAGGATAATTCTGAACTAGCATAGTTTGATGGCATGAATATGAAGCTGGAATTTGATTTTAAGAAGATAAAGAAGATGGACAAGATCAAAATCATTTATGTAAAAATCTCTTTCCCCTCATATGCTATACCAGGGGTGTCGAACTCCAGGCCTCGAGGGCCAGTGTCCTGCAGGTTTTAGATATCAGCCTGGGTCAACACACCTGAATCCAATGATTAGTTCATTACCAGGCTTCTGGAGAACTTTGAGAAATGTTGAGGAGGTAATTTAGCCATTTAAATCAGCTGTGTTGGATCAAGGACACATCTAAAACCTGCAGGACACCGGCCCTTGAGGCCTGGAGTTCAACACCTGTGTGTTATACTATACACCATTTCGCTTGCAACAATGCAGCAACACAGCTGACTGCTTCCCAGTTTGGCTGTTGTGCACTTGCAAGAGCAAGCCATGTTGTACAACCATCATGTTTAATGTCACAGAAATTCCCCTTAAGTTTCATTTACAATTATTTCAGTGGGTTTTCTCTCTTGCACAATAACCATCCATTAGTGACCACCACACACAGACACACGAAAAACAACAAAAATGATATGCGAGTCATCATCCTCTCATACTAAAGAGAAAGGAGAGCTGTCCGAGTAAAAGCCACTGCAAGAATAAAGCAAATCATATGAAATTTTACACCCAAAAAATTGGTGAAAGGAAGATCAAGAAGAAAGGTAGAGAAATAAAGTGACTTATAACAGGCAGAAAAAAATGCAAATATGTAGAGTTAATGGCAAGACCTCGAAGACAAATGTGTGTGCAGGCAGATAAGAGTAAGGTGCAGGTTAATAGGCGGGCGGGCAGGCAGGCAGGCAAGCAAGATGATAAGCAAATAACAAAGAAAACAGGTATGTCGAGTTTCATGCAAACAGGTGTACAACAAGAAAAGCAAATCCCACTTACATCTAAAGTCTAAGTGAAATGTTTGGAACACAGACTGAAAATGACATACATGTTTGTTCACTACTGGCTGGCCCAGAATGAATTCGATTTATATAATAAATATGCATATATAAACTAGTTCTAGTTTACATATGCAGGCGTGTTTAAAATAGCATTTTAGCAAGCTGCTGAAGACATTCATTGATCAGGCATAACATTATAACACTGGCTGATCCAATGGATGAACCGCTGTAGCTCAAAGCAATGAAAAATTTAATGCTGAATACATTAAATACAGAATACACAGTGCATCACAGTTTCTTCTATGTGTGGCTACAGAACTGCAGACCAGTCAGGGTGGCCAAGCTGACCCCTGCCCACCACTGAAAGGTGACCTGGCCTGATGACTCCGGTTTCTTTTATATCGCATAGATGGGTGCGCCTGTCTGTTGTTTACCTGGGGAACACCTACCGCCAGGATGCACTATGGGAAGACAGCAAGCCAGCAGTGGCAGTGTAATGTTTTGGGCGATTTTCTGCTGGGAAACTCTGGGGCCTGCCATCCATGTGGATTTTACTTGGATACATACCATCTACCTAAGCACTGTTGCAGACCATGCACTCTTTTGTGGAAACAGTACTCCCTGATGGCTGTGGTCTCTTTCACAAAGCAAAAATAGTTCAGGAATGGTTTGAGGAGCACAACAATACAGAGTGCGTGCCCCTGCAGGTAAGAGTTGACAGCAAAAGGTGAACCAACACAATATTAGGCAGGCAATCAATGTTACGCCTGATCTGTATATATTGAGGTGATTATTTAACACATCCTACAAATACAATCACAGTTGAGTGATTCCAACAAACATACTTGATCATCTGGGTGACTGCCAGATGTACTAACACCTGCCAAAGCATATCAGCACTTCAGTGTTTTGTTTTTGAGTTTTTTTCTATCTGAGAAACAAGGCTATGTATTGGTTGCTCTTACTTTAATGTTCAGTTTCTGCCCTACTCCCCTCAAGTCTTCTCTCAGTTGGCTCCCTGGATAGGTTACTGCTGTGGTACTCCTCAATATCAATCAGCTGCACTGGCTGCCCTTCTGCTGTCTGCTTTGTGAGCTGTCACTAACCTCTGTAACCACAAACTTCAGCAGGTGGACGAAGGATTCTCACCATCTGCAGAGCAGAACCAGAACTAGCACTACCACTGCCAAGTGCAGCCCAAGACATCAGAAAAGGAGAGTCACTTAGAGAGGTAGCTCATGTTACGCCACCTATAATCTGTCAGCTGATTAGCTGAAAGACCCAATCGGCTCCTTTTTTTTTTTTTTTTTTACTGTTTACAGAAAAAGAAAGTTCTTAATTTAACTTAACAATGTGATTCTTCCTTTAAAGATGTAAAGAAACCTCTGCATACCTCCTTGAAAACATTAAGTCTGATAAAAAAATAAAAAATAAAAAAAAGACCTTTAAGCACCTCTGTTCTTCCAGTGGAAGATCTTGCATATAAATATTTTGTATTATATGATTTGGGAATATCTTTCAGTTTTACAAAAATATGCCCCTTTTGCATCTTGCAAATAATCATTTTAGGCCATCTTTTGACATTTTACTGAACAAAGACCGTATTTGAGAAACAACTTGCTTGTTAAACGATGAAAAGAATTCAGAGATCTACACTTGCAACATGCAAATTTTGCGCACTGCTGATCAACAGCTTTTAAGATTAGCCAAGTTGCAGTTGAACTGGGAATGGGGTCAATGATTGTTGATGGAGCGGATGAAAACTGTTGATCCAGTGATAACAAACAAACAAGAAAAGAGAAATATTCAGAGACAAGACAACAGGCAGAGTTTCAGTTTGTGTAGACGACTAATCCAGGCAGGCAGGCAGCAGGCAGGCAGACAGGTAGTGCAAAGAGTGTGTACCTGCCAGCTGGTCGGCAAGGGGGGGTAGTAAAGGGTGGTGGTGGTGGTGGAGGAGGACAGGAAGAGGTGGAGCCAGAGCAGGAGCACTCTTAGCACTGCGGATAAAGGCTGAGGACAGCAGAGAATCCCCTGTAGAACAGCTACGCAGGGCTGAGGAAGTGGGAAGAAGAGAAACAGAAGAGAGGAAGAGTGTGGGACAGAAAAGGGAAAAATACAAAAAAGAGGAAAAAAGTATAGATAAAGGTTAAGAGGTGAGTGAGGAAGGAGAAGTGGAAAAGAGTACATAAAAAATGAAGATAATAGAAAGAGAGAGCAAGTGAATACGTTTAGTAAATAAGACAAAAGCATAGAAACACAGCTTGGAGGAAATTAGTGGAACAAGAGACAAGTGACAGGATGGTATTGAAAAGGTGGGTTCCATGATGGGCATGGAGGGACAGAGACGGGAAGGGAAGGTGAGGGAGGGGTGAGACAGGGTTAGTTTTGCAGGAAAGTTGGTGAGTGAGAGAGTGAGAGAGCTGGTGGGAGTTCTGCAGCTCAAGTCTCTTCATAAGCCCACGACAAACAGGAACGCTACATAAAATTAAATGAAAATGGGAATCATCATGTTGACATTCAAGAAAATATCCTAAACTAATCCGGTTGTAGAGACCCTTCTGGAACCAAACCTTCAATCCCTGCAGAGTGTGGAGGAACGTCCTTTGTTGTGGTTAGTTTCAATCTACTCTGGCATTCACAACTGGAGCAGAACCGTCTTTATCGTAATGCACAACACTGAGATTATTCAAACCGGCTGGCTGCGTGTATTCACGTTTGAAACATCTTTGGTAATATAGCTTAAAAAAGGAGGAAACAGTATTATATATGGATTTCAAGGTTAAAAAAATTCTCTACCAAAAGAGTCAAATATTTTATCAAATATTTAATAGTACTACTCAAATTTTTGGCATCACAGTTACAATTTTTAATTGGGGTATTTAGAGCTGTGAATGTATTTTTAAAGTCCCAACTTGATTTTCGGATTTGTTTTATTCATCATCTCAGCTGATACTATTCAAGCATTGCTGTAACTACATCTTTCATACTAATGGCCACAGCTAAAGATTTTCCATAAACATGACTCCAGAGAGGAATGGTAGTGAGCATATGCCACAGCTTCCTGTCAGGCTGACAGATGGGCAGGAGGAGGGAAGCAGAGGAGAGACATTAAATCAAACAAAACTGACTTGAGAAGAGCGTGACGGTATCCAAAATCTACTGAGGAAATACAGCATGCTAGTTTGGCTTTGTTGCGCACCATTTATTTCTCCAAAGTATGCATAGACAAATTCTGGGAGTCAGTGCTATGAACATTTACATTCAAAGGGAGCAGAGTTGTAGGAAGAGGGCACACTGACCTACAGTCTTCTGCCGGACAATACTGCGGGCTTTTTCGATGCCTGGTGACCCAGCGGTGGTGGCGCTTCGCTGTCTCATGGCGGCTGCCTGGCCTGGTTGGTCTCTGCTCCAGCCTTTAGAGAAGGAACGATCGACAACCTGACGCTGGCTCTCCGGACCAATACCTGTTGTAAGAACAGAGGAATGACTTCTCGGTGAACTGAGCTGAAAACATGTGTGCTATTTATATCTAGAAATCTGCTAAATTTACAAATTACTAGTAGTTTTTCTGTGACCTCAGTTTTTTGCAGTCAAAAAATAATACATGAACAGACCAATTTATATTCCCGAGCTGCATTTGGTTCCATCAGTGCGATGTGACAATCAGCCGGCTGTGTTCCAGATATGCTCTTAGGAAGTCACAGGAATGTCTTTTGAAGGTCGGTAAAAGTGACTCACCTTTTCCTTTATGTTTCTTCTGTTTTTGTTCACTGAGCTTGTCGAGAGGCAGCTCATTCAGATCGACACTGTACAGGTTCCTTGCCAAAACCTAAGACACAGAGACATAACAAAGCTTTAACCTTTTACCACACTGTTTTAGGTGGTAACAGTTGGAGGACTTGGATAAGTGTTGAACTGAATTTATCTAGTTATATTAATAGCAGAGCGGAGGTATATGTGGTCCCTGTTCAGTACCTTTGTAAGCGTCTCCATGGTCAGTGACCATTCAGTGACCAGCTCCTCCCAGCAGGTTAGGGAGGAGAGGACAGAGAGGAGGTCATCCCACAGCTCTCTGCTTATGTAGACGTTTAAGTTGCCCTTAATCCAGGCTACTATCAGTGTCTGTACAGAAAGAGAGGGATGAAGTAAAATAAGTCATGCTGGCAACCCTAGAGTGTGGTAACATATTAGAACACATGATTATATAATATTGAAATATAGAAGTCTTTTAGATGATGACCGGGTTTCCAGGCCTGCTGTGCCCCCTGTCCCACTGCTATCCGTTATAGTCCCAGATGCTAATGTCTCGTGTACGCCTGTTCTATGGCTGATAACAGACACAGAGCCAAACTTACCTGAACCCCCTGTTCCCAGCTTCCCCCCTGACCCTGCCCCAGCTCCAACCCCAGGCCTGTCTCCAGCCGAGTGGCTGTGTGTGTGGAAGTGACTGAGCCGGCGTAGCCGGGCCCTCCAGTGAGGCTCCTTATTTTCATGACATTATTATAACGTACCTGAAAGATGGGTCCAGCTAATCTGCCCGACAATGTGTTGTTCTTCTTGCCCTGAGGCATGATGGATGGAGGCCTTTTCATTACTGACTCTGTCACCCTCAGCAAAATCAGCAAGATCTGCTCCCTACAAATTCAGGAACACTCGTTAAAGCTAAACGGTTCTTCTTCTTTAATCAGAAACAGCAGGTAGTTGAGAGCACACAAATGTAATTAGATGGCATTTTACGCTGCTGTTTGTGTTTTTACCATGTCTTCTGGTCCATGGTTTCATGCATGACAAGGCTGCGGTAGATGTTCAGGACTCGCTTGCACATATCGACATGCTCCTCCAAAAGGATCTTAATGTCGTTGGCTGGTTCCAGCAGGAAAACGTTAGAGGAGTGGGTGATAAACACCTGTAGAGGAGACAGAGACGGAAGAAAGGCAATCAAAACCACAAGAAATATTTAAGAAATAACACCAAGATTGTGGAAGTTTGGCAGTTTTTGTGTGTGAGAACATACCTGTAGTGTAGTTTGAACTCCAGCATGAACACTGTATTCCAACAATTCACTGTCAATCACTTTATTCATTCCCTTAAAAAAAAGAAAGTACACAAATAAACACTTCTATTTACCTCAAGCTGGTCTTGAGAACTGAAACTTGTTGGCTGCTAATGTACAGAACGTTTACCTGAGTATTTCAGCTAATTACACGACTGATTTCACAAAATTTCTCACCTCATCATCTTTGTCTCCGAATTGCGAGCCTGTATCCATACTTGTGGCCGTGACTATAGGATAAGGGCCCTCCTCTGGCTCCTTCATGAAAACTGGTTTGTCTTCCATGGAGATCCACTCCTGGTAAACTCGGACCACCTTTCGCATTGCCGCTGCCTCGCACATGGGAAGAAGAAACGCCTGGAGCAACCGGGAATATGAACATGTCAAGAAAGATACAAGGAAACTGTTCTCACTTTATGATAAATAACCATTTTTCCTTAACCTGTCGAAAGATCTCTGTGATGAAGTTGACGTTGGTTCTGGAGCTGGTCAGCACTCTTCTCACCACCTCCATGTCTGTCAGCTGCTCTTCATCCATGGAGCAGAGTGAGGAGGAGCTGGGCTCTCTCTCTGTCAGTGTAGATGTGTTCGAGTGGCTCTGTTCAGGTTCAGTCCCTGCACCTCCGGAGAGCTCCATGCTTCCTCCTCCTCGCCCACTTGAGCTTCCGCTTGCTTCAAGGTGGCTGTCAGATCGAATCCCTCCCCCACCGCTGTCCTCTGAGCTGCCTGTGGAGCGAGCTGCAAATCCAGCTGCTGCTCGCTGAAGGTAAGCAGAGACAGGGTCAGAGGTATTTTAAAATCTTTCGCATTTGCTTCTGCAAATTGAGCAGTTAAAACACAAGAGCCAAGTGATGCATAATAATGTGCTCATACTTACCTGTATGTTCTTGGGGACATTCTCTCCCTCTGTTCCTGGGATGTGGGTATGTGTGTTGGGTCGTGGCTCGAGCCAGAAGGAAACCAGCCAGCGGATAAAGACAACTCGAGCCTGAAGGAAACTTTCCTTAGTGCAATACAGCGTTTCGCCGCTGTCCTGCTCTCTGCGCACAACACTGTAGTACGGCTTAGAGCGCATAGGAGGCACATCTATGGATGACGGAGAGAGGAATATATATTTAAGGGGCCCAGGATTAATTATGAGGTACGATCACCGAGTTTTGAGTCTGTTCTTGTTGTGCACAAAGTGAACACATCATAGTCATGTTGCATAGCTAATAAAAGCAGCACAGTGTGGAACAAACACCAGTCTTCTCAGAAAAGGACAGTGCTTACAACACAGCATCCTTCAAAGTGAGACTGTCAGAGCAGAGTTCTACTGTAACGTCCAGCAATGTTTGTAAACTATTCAAACGGCGATGCGACGACAGCTGGGTGCTCCACCATGATAATGAGCCAGGTCTCAGGGGCTCATGTTTCTCCTGTTCAGTTTTGGTAGGTAGAGCAGATCATTAATTAACTGGAGTCCATGCCGAATGTCCATTGGTGTAATGTGTGTGTGAATTGGTGAATGCAGCACTTTTAGTACCATAAAAGTGCTTTAAGTGTTTAGAAAGACCAAAACATGAGTTCATTTATCATTACTCCACTCCAGATTTGGCTCCCTCTTGTCTAAATTGAAGGGTCATTGTTTTCCCCAGTACACATCACAAATAAATAAATGTTTCTTTGGTTAAATAAGCTTATTTAGTAGATCTAAATGACTTAGTAGTACTAACCCAGCATGGGGCTGTAGAGGCTGGTTTCCATGGAGAAGTTGGGAAAGATGTGAGGAAGGTAGAACTTCCTGAAATGACCAAAGAGGAAACTGAAGCCACGTTCATGGTTCTCTTTACACCGCCACTCTAGAGACTTTGCCTGTTTGATAGAAACATAAACACACAGTTAGACAGACAGACAACCAAGCCTGTGTCGCACGGAGAGCAGAATAGGGTCAAGCAGAGAAGAGCACCATTGTTTTGGGGAAAAATGTTATCAGTGTGTGATGGCAGCAAGCAGAGGAAATACAAGCGCCAAGTTACTGTGTAGCAACAGGGGATGCAATTTGTATTTTAGGGGTTAATGATTCCAGTAAGGAACTAGGTCAATACCTAATTCACTGTCAGATGTGGCCACAACCAAATCAGTGAGTGATGCACCCAAAACTCGGTTTCTCCCATGCTTTTAGCGTGAGTTGCATTAGTAAGGCACTGCAACATGTGTAGTTATGCTGTGTTAACTGTGTTAGTAAAGAATCAAGATAATACCTGGTTTACCATGTATTTCAGTAGAGCTTCTAGGAAGTAGGCAGTGAGATCTTCCTGGTTCTTATCACCTGACTGGGGAGGAACAAGTGGAGTGATCTCTTCTGGAATCACCTGAGCTGCAGAGAGGAAAAGAACAGAGTATGGTATGACATTAAAGGCTGTGAAATATCTTTAATATATTAGAGGTGCAAAAAAAAGAAGTAATGTATCTATGAGTCTAATGCACTGTGTTTGAGAGTGTGTGTTGATAAAACTAACTCTCTGTCAAACTCAGTGGTGGGTTGATTAGAGTATCCAGGGTCCGTGGGGTCCCGTGGCAGAGCGGAGCCGGGAATCCAGGAATCAAACAGGCAAACATGCAGAGCTGCTCACGTTCTGCATTACTCTGTAAGGCCTGCATCCATAACAGGAACAAGCGCACACCTTCACGGCGGATCTACAATAACAAAAACAAACAAAAAAAATGAGAGGACGGGAGGGATAAATGAATGCATAAATGAATGACCAGCAAAACTCAATGAACTCAGGCAACGTTGCAAAAAAGATTCTAGGTCCATAGGACTATCCAGTCCTGTGGACTCTGGATCAAGAGCCATGACTGACAGGTAAAGGAGTTTCACTGAATCACTGAGCAGTACCTTCAGAGAGTTCCCAGTGTGCAGCAGCTTCTTCAGAATCAGCCCTGAAAGAGAAAGGCATGTCAGCTTCATCACCTGCAGCGCACAGCTACTCTTACCTCTCTTTGAACTCAAGAAGTTGCCAGAAGCACTAAGATGCTTTGAGAGGCTGTTTGAGATTCAACATTACATATGGAGTAACCGTGTGAGTGGCCACAGTGTAAAATACTGGTTAAAAGTGAGTTACCAATGCTGTGGAACTGCCATCGGCTCTGGATTCTCTCGGGTAGGAGCTGAAGTATTTTCTAAATAAATGAAAAAGAGATTCACGTTAAGAGTGAGTCTTGCTATATTATTGATATTACCCATTCACTGATGAATTCACCGGTCGGCTGGTTAATTTCTCATTCATGCAATGCAATAATGGAAAAATTGTTGCTATGTTTTCATTACATAGTTGCACTCTTATGGTATTATTGAAAGTTAATATCACTATGTAACTAATCAATGAACTGTTTATTGTTTGGCCAAAGTTCAAGAAAATCAGCATTAAGCATTTTCCTTTATCTTAATTTTCACTGGAAATGTGCTCTGCCCAGCCCTGCTCTGAATTGAAAATATGTTGAGGGGCAAACGGAGGTCAGTAACACACACACACACACACACACACACACACACACACACACAGCTATCTTATCCTGGCTACACTAAGCACCACCACATGCCAGTGTCTTTTATTCAGTGGAATGATAGCCAGTGTTATGGCATCCATCGAGAACACCAACAGAGAGGCCGAGCGTTTGGAAGCACAAACACCTCTGTGGTTTAACAAAATGTCAGGGATCCACCGTGCAGCCACACTCTGTCCTGTTATTTATTTCTACCAACAAACCCCGACATTTTGAGGTCAGCTTCGTAGGACTGAATGTTGTAGAAAAAATATCCCAGATATAACAGTTAGCTTTAAGATTCTGGCAACGACGTGCAAGTGCAAATGTGACATATCCTCAATGAAATCAAACTGTACAATACTTATAATCTCAAAATCTGTAAGGTTTCAAATACCTCAAAGATGAAGAGGATCGAGTCCAGCTCTTCCCTCTGAGATTTATGACCTGAAAAACAAAGAATCATTTATTTATGCCTACAATACCCGTTAAACCACAATTTTATACCACCTGTAATACTTACCTTTTTGCTTGAGGCTGACCTCAATGGTGACAAAATTCTCAAAGAAAACATAGTAGATATGAGAATAGTTCAGGTCGAAGAATTGCTTCAGCTCGGCCGGCTCCGCATTTTCTAAAAAAATTAACGGTACAAAGGATCAGAGGGTCAACGAACATACACATTCAGGAGAATAGGAAAAAAATTAAAACGCAATAAATTCCTCTACATCTGCTTCAGCGTTTACACCCATTAACATGAATGTAACTTTACATTTTCTTAAGCACATTTAATCTCTCATCCAAGAGGCTTAAAAATCCAGCCGCTTTCTTTCCAAGCTCCTTAGACTAACATGACTTGGATGACAGAGAACCTACACAGACATTAACCAAACATCACACACTCAACAAGACCTGGATATTCCTCTTAACAATCCCACCTCTGTACAAACAAAACATCACATGTGCATCTTCAACTCGACCCCTCTAGTTTAAGAAATCAGAGATTTTCTTTTTACTTTGACTCTGTGAATGACCAATAACTGGGGAATAACAAGTCTTATAGGACACTGGCTTCAAGTATCTGATTTTAAAACAGATATTAAATAGTATTAAATAGTCAGAAATATAAAATGCTTCACAACTATCTTTTTGTCACAACTCACACTCATACGTGCCTGTCAAACTAAGACATCCTGTATTCCTCAGAGACAAACTGGGGTTGGAGCTTTTCTTGTTTATTTCCCAAGTCTCTGGAATAGTTGACCTAAAATGTCACGAAAGGAAACTCTACTGATTACCAGAAACCCATAAAAAGACACTTTAAAAAAAAAATTGTCCGTTTAACTTGTGTTGTTGGTTTATGATGGTAACAGGAAATGGTGCTTTTTATAGTACCGCTGCAGAGGGGTACTAACCAGCAGGTTCAGCCGCATTAGTGATCGAACACACTACAGATACAGAGAACATTTGTGTTATCAATATCAGCCTGTATGTGCACTGTATCACTTCTGTGTGATTTCGTTTTAAATTAGCTTTCCTATGCTTGTTTCTTTTGTCTATTGTGCACCCCTGTAAAGCCTCTTAAACCTTTACACATGAAATACAAACACAAATCGACTCAACTACAAGTCAAAATTCATGCTTAAATGGAGAAAATAGTGGTGAGAGGACAATTCTCACTCTTCTTCACAGGAAGCATATTTAAATAAAATAACCCTACCACCATATATGGGCGCTCTAAATATACCCGTGTTATGTAAAGAAGCTGTAAAAATAACACGCAGCTCAGTTTGTCATGCAAACAGTCTCTTTTCAAGAATAAGGAAGTTTACTTGATGTGTTTTGCACCTCACCATTAATGGCAGCAGTTGAAAGAGAGACACACACAAACACGCTGGTTTAAACACACTCATATTGAAACACAACCACCACTGTGGCTGAAGGTCATGCACAAACACGAATTTGGTCCCCATAGCCTAAAAAGCAAAACCGAAACACACCACAAGTTTTAAAAAGGCTGTGGTGTGATTCTGAATCTCTTAGCAACTGATGCAGAGTCTTTTCAGCTATTTCATCTGATTCAAACAGCAGGGATATATTTTCACTATGGATGACACACGATAAAACTTCGACCCTCTGTGCCCCATAATTTAACACCAGATGACCCACTGAGGATCCTGCAAAGAAGTGACCTTCTCAGAAGTTGTTCATTAAGCTCAATAACACAGTTGTAAGACGCACAGCATCATTATGGTGAATTCGCGTATTCTTGAAACAGACAACATGTTCATAAATAATATTTTTTCTTAATTCAGTGGTGCAGGTCTACAGTGCAATACTGTTAAAGCTCGAGTTCGCTAAACAAGCAAAAACAGAACTGAAAAAATTACTTGCGTTAACTCATAACAGGCCTTCATTTGTTAGTGGACAGAACAGAAGTTTAAGCATTTTGCTGATATTTTTGGCTGTTTTACAAACAAAAATGAATTTTATGCTTAAGTAAAACAGTTTTAAATCACAGTCCTTGTGATTTTGCTTCTTTTGAAGGCCAACACCTTTTTGGTTGTCCCAGAAATTTCCATATACAGGACAAACCCACTTTTGGCTGCTTCCTTATTCAAGGCGGTCGCCACAGTGGGTGGGACGGCTTGTTTGATTTGGCAGATTTTTACCCCTGACACCCTTCCTGATGAAACTCCAAAGGAATTAGTGTCTCCAAAATCTGTATCTGGAAAGACAAACCCTTATATTCATAAATGTAACGACATATTTGTACAATATTCTCTTTAATCATTTATGCAGGCATGTATGGCTCTAGGAATTGTTTTTTTAATTAAGAATTTTCCTTGCAATGTATGGCAATTAAATGGCATATTAAAACAAATAAACAAAATCAGCTTTTAGGAACCATTCTATTTCCTTAAAAACATTTGTATAACAAAAATGCTTCTGTTAAGTAATGCCACACAGTCTCATTACCTTACAGATTCTTACTACAGACTGTAAAGTGGCTGCACTAGTTGAGGACATCAGTTAATGTGTGATGGAGCACCAATGCAGTACAGCTTCAAGTTAATATTTTTCCCAGTCTGTCTAAACTTTAATTCTCCTCGCTACTTGTTAAGTTATCGTTCATGCATTACTCCTAGTTGGATGGTCAACACATTGTTTGAATGTTTGCAGAATCTTAATGAGCTTGAAAGTCAACATTGGCACGACCACCTTTATTCTTAAACACAGTCTGAACGCTCTGAGGCAGCTTTCTTTTAACTTCTTTAAGTAGCCTTTAGGAATAGTTCTGCAGACTTCTTGACAGACATTCAAAGCTCTTCTTCGGATGTTGGCTACCTTTAGATGATCCCACAGTGGTTCAATAATGTTGAGGTCCAGGCTTTTGCGAGGCTAATCCATGACTGATAATGTTTATTTGTGTGTTTTTCTATCCAGATATGATTTCCTACTGTTGCCAATCCAATGGTGGATCTGATGGCACCTTTCTGTGTTTATTATTTATCAACATTACACAGCCTCCATCGTGTTTTACAGATGGCTACAGAAGATGATTGTTGTACATCTTTCATGACCTCCTGCATATTTAATGACAATGACTTAAAGCAAAAATAAAAAAATTTGGATTCATCACACCATCAGACTTGTTGCAGCTGATTTTCAGTTGGCTTCTTAACACCCACCCTTCCACTGAGCTGACTTCTAATCAGGCTTTCGGACACAGCAGATGAACTGATCCAAACACCTATTACAAGTCTGTAAAGTTGTGTTATCTTTGGCATTTTTATAACTTCGACTTGAGAAATGTGAAGAAATGGTGTGTTTTTGTTACAGATACAATTTAAAATTGGTTCTTTGCTAAGTTTTCTGTTTTGTGTATACACAAAGTTCATCCCTTGAGTTAAGTACCCTTTGTAATGCTTGAAGGTTTGCAGGTCAGTTTTAAGCGACATTAACCATAATATGAAAATGACCAGGAACAAAGACTGGACTGAAAATGGGTGAAAAAGCAGCCAATTTTAAAGAAACAAAAGAAAACAAAACAAAAAAACAACAACTTTGAAAGACCTTTAGAAAGCCTGCAAAACTTTACCTCAGGACCAAATTTAGGAAAAAAAAATACAAAAAAGCAAAATATAAAGAAAGGGACAGTGGCTCGGGATGTTTGCACAGTACGCTGCAAGTTAAATCTGATTTTGTCCATTTTGTGAAAAATCTAACTTTCAACATCATCTGGACATCCTTTTTGGACTTTTAAACAGAGAAAAGTTTTTATCAATTTGAATAAAATGAAACAAACAAAACTTTCTTCATCAAGACACCAGTAAAAAATAACAAATACATAAAAAAAATAAATAAAAAAAATCACTCATGACTCACTCTGAGGACTTAACTGGAATAATCTGAACACTGTTTCTTGCCTTGTATGAGAAAGTCTGACTGGACCACTACTGAACTCACAGTAAACATCTGTTCATCTGTAGTTAAGTTATTAGAATAGTAGAACAGCTGGTTTTAACTGAGGAGTTTATCACCAGGTTTCTTTTTTAAATAAAGCTCGTTTATGTAAAGAGAGAGGGGGTCTGGAATGAAGAAAGCCAAAAGGGATTTGGGAACAGTTGCTTATTAACCTGATTGCATAGCAGTGCAACAGCTCCTTTTACTCATTATGCCATAATAGGTGTGACCAGTTTTGAAAACCTAAAAATTGCTCAAGAGTCTTAGTGCTCCTGTCTGCTTCCCACAACGGCTGGAACAACAACAACAACAACAACATGAACAAATACTTAACTGCTGCAGTTAACAATTCTTCAGTGTTGTGCAAATGAAAACCACTTTCTTCATTTCATATGGCAACTTGACTGCAAAACATGTCTTTAGCCATTATTCAGTCATCTGCTTCCTTTCAGACCATTTCACTTCAAGTGTGTTTATGTCTCAGCCTCTTATCATGGTCCTGTGTTCCCAATAGAGAACAGGGAGGGGGCACACCCCTTTCCTTTTCTGTCTTGCACACACATACACAAACACAGACACCAGTAACTTTTACAATAGAAACAGGAAGCCGAGCTACTGGACACAGAGAGGAAATAGTAGAGGCTATTTCCCTCTCTGGTCGGTGTGGGAGTAAGTGTGTCAGTGAAAGACACTCATCCATCACTTTAATACCTTGCTATCTTCCTTTATTCTCCCACGCATTCATAACCCTGAATGTGGTGTTGTGTTGCAACACATCTTAACACATGTTAAGAAAACATTCAGCATTTCTCACACATCAGGCCTTTCCCCAAAACTCACACAGGCACGCCCCTGCAGCAACCAGAGAAGCCTGGCAAACGGCCTGAAGCATCACTGAGGTTGTTTAGATGTTCAATGCGCATCACACCTGATTTTGTTTTATCCAAACACCCCATGCCAAACTCCATTCATAAATCTGACGATGTAATGGTATTGCTAAACAATCAATATAAATAGCAGCCTTAAAGCTTCCCCTTTAACTCGACAGCAGAAGCAGCCAGGCTCCTTTAAAATTCACTTCGTATATTGAGAGTTACATATCCATCATTCTGACGGTAAAAGGGGGAGAAACTATGACTTCAGAGATAAACAATTCAGAAAAAATAATATAACCTTACAAAATGTTTGATGAAAGAAAACGGACATGATGCCGAATTAATGAGACAATTTCAAAATATTCTTCTGTGTTCTGGTTTGTGAAAAGAAATCCGGCGTGTCTCTCTACAATCGAGTCAACTTTGAACTTGGAGATTTTCTGACTTGAGTTTGGTGTGGCATGCACCAAGGCAGTAAACTGAAATCTAGAAGCTAAGCTGTTCGCCCTTTAATAATGCTTTCTAACTTACCTATGACTATTCTGAGATGCTTGAGCCTCGTCAGCACGTCCTTCTTTGGGTCCAGCACTTTCTGTGTGGATTTTTTAACGTCCCCATGAGGTTTTTTGGAAAACATTCCTGAGGCAGGAGACGCAAGAATGCGATGGTAGACAGCAAGGAGGAGCTAGCCTGTGTAGCCAGCTAATCTTCAAACTATAACGAAAAACGTGTCTCCCGGAGCATTAGCAGCCCTCCGCAACAGCGTGGAGTATTTCTACGGGTAAAAAATTATCAGAGAAACTCATTCTCTTTAAACTAAGACAAATATGTACAGCGTAGCGGGGCAACGCATCCATCCATTGCACCTCCCTTCTCCACAACAGTCACTAGCTGCTTAGTTAGAAAACATCATGGCGGAGGAGGGGAGGGGGGGGAAACAAAATAATAGATAGCAGATAAATTCAACGCAAAAATGCCACAGTAATAAGCAAAATTTCTATCCCGTTTGTCATAAATATCACACAGATCTTACATACTTTGGACATACGTGGATTTTAATCTTTTAATGTTTTAAACGTGCAGGATTCTGTTCGAACTCTCCGCCTCAAGCTAGAGCGGTGAAACATGGGTAATGTAGTTTAAGCTTCCACAGTGGTCCTCTATTCATTAGACTATTCTAGATAAAGAAAACTACAATTCCCAAAACAAATAAAGGCGTCCTGCAGAGATTTGTTTTTAGCTTAGCTGGAGCACACGAGTGTAATCGTAACTGAGGTATAACGATAAGTTTTTACTTTTTTTCCCCCTCCGAAAACATTTTTTCCCAACACATCCTGCAAAGTACCACCTATCTTGTAAGATGTGAGTCAGTTAAAGCTTGCTTGTTTGTATATATTTGTAATTAAGTCGTGATAGTTTTTCTTGCTACTTGACTATATTCTCTTGCTAACGTGCTAACGAAATGCTAATACTGCTGTCGTGTATTGGTTTTTTTGAATAATTTAATAATTTCAAAGCTAAGCTAGGGAGAGCTTATCGAATAAACTAGCATAAGCAATAAAATAGTGTGTACGATTATTGTCTATAATATTCAAACACCTTGAGGATACTTTTCAAGTTCCACCATTAAAAACAGTTAACTGAAGAAAAATGTGTATGAGAAGTCGTTCACTACGAACAGTATAAACAAATACCCCACATTATTAGCTTCTTTAGTTAAGCTGAATATTACACAGGTAAATGTGAGTCAAAAAAAATCACCTGGTTGATCAACGATCGCTGGATATATGAAGGACGTAATCAAACTAAAAACCCAGAAATAATTCTAAGTTAAGAAGTTATATAATTTTATTAGCAGGAAAAAACAGAGTTGATGTTCTTTAGCAATACATTTGTTAGTGATATTTAATTAATTCGGGATGAGCGCATCAATCAGAGCAGCAACTGAACTATTAACGTTTTAATCAACCTACTAGTTGTGGCATGCTGATTTGTAATTTCCCTTAGTATTTTAAATAATCTAGAGAAAACATATGGTAGGATGTGAAGAAAGGAACTGCGGTACTGCATGAGGAAGTCAGAGGTGGCAGAGAAGTGTGTGATTATGGTGAGGGAGGTGTAACAGTGAAACAGCAAGGAGGAGAGGTAGGGAGGGGACATGAGTTTAAATACCGGGGTCAACCATCCAGAGCAATGAACAGTGTACAAAAGAGGTGAAGAAGAGAGTGACTACCATCAGTAAAATATAGGAGTTCTGCTGCCTAACAAATAATTGAATATTGTATGTGCAACTGGCAAAACAACCTGGCTATGTTTCTGTCCCACACCAGTAACCTGACGCAGAGTTGCCGCCATGCCATTGCACCGTGACCGGGAGAAAAAGGAGAGTACAGCTGAGGAGATGGAGGCGGAGGAACATGAGCAGGAGGCATCAAGCTCAGAGGAGGAGGACTCTGACACTTCCTCTGTCTCTGAGGATGGAGACAGCTCAGGTGAGAAACACTGGTCGCAGGAAATGAGCAGAACATTCCTGTACAGCTGTCATTAAAAATGAATACTTGAGTGAATCAATCAGATTTTACAAAGTTGTCAAAGCTTCAACTGAATATCATTATATTCCTACTCAGCAGAGTTTTCTTACATAGCCACCGAGTTGCTCCCTTCTTCCATCAAAGACTAGTTTCATACCAAAGGTGTGTTTGTTTTATGCTGTTCTAGAAATGGATGAGGTGGACTGTGAGCGGAGAAGAATGGAGTGTCTGGATGAAATGTGCAACTTGGAGAAGCAATTCACTGATCTCAAAGACCAGTAAGACTGACTCTTTGCTTCAAATGGGAGTTGTTTTAGGAAAGTCATATAACAGTGAGTTGCATCCATATTTACTCCTGCGTCTGTGTACAGGTTGTATCGTGAGCGTCTCAGTCAGGTTAACAGCAAGCTGGCAGAGGTGGAGGCTGGCCGGGCGGCAGAATATCTGGAGCCTCTGGCAGTACTGCTGGAGAACATGCAGGTCCGCACCAAGGTGGCAGGTAACTTAAATGCATAGACACCTTCACATCACACTCGCATTTGTTGTTTATGTAGCCAGCTGTGCAATGCCTTCTGGTAGAGTTGCAGTTTGTGCAGCAGGGTGTTGAGTTGCCTGCTTTGCATTTGCAGAAAGTTGACATGTAACCTAGTAACATGAATTAAAAGTGAAATGTTTGCAGAAACACATTTTGTGTGCCTTTTTTTTGTAATTACAGAAAAAGTGTGTAAGCCAATGTGTTGTTTTCAATTTAAAATCCAGGAGTAAACAGTATTTATTTAATCAAACATGGTCAGTGACTGTATGGCTGTAAGTGGCTGTGGGAAACACTGTCTAAAGTACACATAGGCAAAATACATCTAGTGGATAATGCAAGTCCATCCTGCAACAAATTAGTAACAAGCAGCATTCTAATAAGGAAGACTGCTGTTGGTGTGTTTAATCAATAACCTGTGCATTGGTGCATATCAGACTGCTGGCAAGATGTAGCCTAATTTAAATATACATTGCATCCATTCAGAATTTTTTTTATATATCAACTATTAACTATATAAAGATTTACATTAGCCAGTTTTTGCATGCTATCTAAGTCACAGTATGGAAATGTGGAGCAATCCTCAAGTGCAAAATCCCCACTGTGAGAAACCACACGATGTGGTGAATTTGAATTTTGCTGTTTCAGAATCAGAATACTTTATTAATCCCTGGGGGAAATTATTTGTTTGCATCTGGCCTCAGCACTGAAGTGGTGTTTTAGGACCTCTTAAACAGACTCTTGGGAAAAAGCGCTGGCCCAGGTTAAGTTAGATAGCACAGAGATGGTGTCATTACTCGGAACGTGCAAAAACAAGTTTTTTGGGTTTTTTTGACACGCCCTTTCAAATAAAGGTGGTATTAGTAATAGCACAAGTTCTTTGACACACTGATCTCTTTATTCATTTGGATATTGTGTGTCTCTCTCCGTCTTTGGCAGGTATCTACAGAGAGTTGTGTTTGGAGTCTGTGAAGAACAAGTACGATTGTGAGATCCAGGCAGCATGTCAACACTGGGAGGTTGGACACACCGTTTAATATACCAAACTATTTTTTATTTATTTAGATATGTGGTAATGCAATTGTTTTCTCTGTATTATTATATGGTCTTTATATTATAAAGGGCTTTGAGGTGATTACTGCTGTGATTTGGCGCTTTATAAATAAAACTGAATTGATCCAGTCTGTGTGTATGATTATGTGTTTTATGTGTTATTTTGACTCTGTGTGTGCAGAGTGAGAAGCTGCTGCTGTTTGATACAGTGCAGAATGAGCTGGAGGAGAAAATCCGAAGACTAGAGGAGGACAGGCACAGCATTGATATTACATCAGGTAACACAGTCATTCACGTTGTTTGATTACGTTTGTACCCTCCCACCATATACGGGAAGTCACGTTACAATGAATGCAAAGACAAAACATTTGAGTTTTTGTTTTTATTTTTCTATCAGAGCTGTGGAATGATGAGCTGTCAGGAAGGAAGAAGAGGCGAGATGCTTTAAGTCCAGATAAGAAGAGGAGACGCCCGTCGGTGGTGTCTGATATCCTTCTAATGTCTTTACTCTTGCTCATAATGATTCTACTCCTAAATAACTTAACTACTTGTGCTGTAGCCATGTGTCTGATTACATTTCATCCCTGCTCTAGCAGTCAGTCACTGTCCTTAACTCTGCTTACGTCCATATATTGTCTACATGCTACCAGATCTGGACATCCTAGAGGACTGGACCGCGATCAGGAAGGTATGTGTTAATGTGCAGGACTCCACCCTCTTTCTTATTTCTCAGGTTGTGTATTCCTGATTCCTTTTTCTTGCCTCCTCTCCTGAGGCTCTTGTTTGTGAGCCATCATAATGTGACATGTGGCACATCTGGAATCCTCATCAGTTTTCACCTTGAGAAATTGAAGCAACAACTGTCTACAAAGTACGTCCCTCTCCTCCAGAAGCATTTTAGGAATTAAGACATCTAATATGTACTGAGATTGATTTCCAAGTCACAGGCAGAAGGATGAGGAGGCACAAAATTCAGAAATGCGAAAATCCTCTTATCTTTGTCTCTTTGTGGCGGTTTATTGTGTGTTTAGGCAACATTTAACAATCATGTGTGTGTTCACCCAGGCCGTGGCTACGCTCGGGCCTCACAGAGGGAGATCTGACTCTGAGAGCTCTGCGTTCCCATTCAGACCTGACAGAAGCAGGCCCATTCTAAACTGCTGAGACACCCACACAAGCAGCCGCATAGGAAAAAACACCTCAAGGACCTCCAACACGGAAACCTCTACATGACACATGGTGGCATTCAGGTCTGCAGTCATAAAAACGCACACAGCAGGACATTTCTCAGTCTTCACAGAATCCTCTGCACTTCTCAGCTGACAGTGATTCCACCTGTCTGTGAGATGATTGGTCAAGCTGCCTCTCCTGCCAACCATCATGACTTTAATAGATAAACAGGAACGGAAGCATTATTGATCACCGCTCGTATGTTTGGGTATTGCTGCTTTATTTCACACTCAGGCTCTGTAGACGGTTTCAGCCGACACAGGTTTTTGTAGTTTGTTAAGAAAACCACAACAATTAAAACAAACATCTCATGTTAAATGTTATGAAAACGGCTCAGCGCGTAAAAGCCATTGATGCTACAGCTTAAGCATCACTGAACCTGTTCCTTCAAAATGCTTTTCAGTCAGTGTTTAGATTTTGAATACATCCATTCACTTCGGATGCACAGATGGCCTTCATTAAAAATTTAAATGCTTCTCAAAGGTCGTATTCGGTGAGGTTGGTGTCCTCGCTCCACATTGTGGTTGCCTTGAGTGAGTTAATTGGTGAGCTTATGCTGGTAAAATGGGCGGGAGTATGAAAATGAGTCATTTGTTTAAGCAAACATTTCAGCCGAGCATCAAATTCACATTAAGTCTGACTTTTTACAGCTTGCAAACTCTGTGTCGATTATTGGTTGGTAAAGAAATCAGTCGTTCTGTGCTCAACAAGGTCGAGGACTTGGTTTGACTTCAGATTTACCATGTGTTTTGCTGTAGGTTTTCAAATTTCAGGCTTCCAGTGACTAAGTGGGGGGAGAATACAAGTTCATCAATGATGCCATAAAATATATGGGTTTTTTTGTTTGTCTGTTTTTTTGGCCTTTAATACAGTTTACTTTGTTTTGAAGACCATCCATGAGATATTTTACGAAACCAATAAAAGGGGTTATTTGGAAAAGAGTAATGCACAGAATTCCTGTCAGTGAGCTGACTTACAAAGACTTTTTGTCATTAGTGTAAGAGTAAAAACAGGCATTTTTCTTTTCAGTCTGTCTTGTTCATACAGTACAGTGTTTATGGACAGTCAAGGCACATTCCTCTGGCTTGTAGTGATGGAATGCTAAAACAGCAGTCTCTGTAATGTGCTGAAATAATTATCCACCAATACCAGATCTTACTTTGAAGGAAGTGAGCCAGATCTGTGCTGAGACTGACCAGAAAGTTTCATTAAATTCTGTTTGGTTATTTTAGCATAATCCAGTGGATATAAAGAGCAGAAGGTGGACTATTTTAAGTGAGGGCTAAATGTAATGTATAAACAGCACATGAAAAGTTAAAGTGCTAATGTTGTCATTCTGCAGGTGTTGCATCCTCTTCTCTCACATCTACCTCTTTTCTCTCTCTCTCTCATGCTCTTCAAAGTACAGTTCACATTTTTCCTCATGAACGTGTAAATGCTGGCATCTTTATGAACACCGTTAGGTAACTTAGTGGTTGGCATGGTTGTTCAAATTTGTTGGCATTGTTTCGTTGTTATAAAGCCTGCAGAAATGTTAATTGTACGTGGTGGTGGGGGGAGTTAAGCCAACAAAATCCTTTAATCAGTCATCTCACGGTTGATGATGAAACAAAACTGCCATTTGATAGCATCGTTTTTTATGTTTAGGTTCTGGGGATGTAATATCCAAAAGTTTGGACAATAGGTTTTCACTTGCCCTTTTCTTGTTTATCATGTTGATGATTTTACAATTAAAAGTTGTTTTATAAACATGTCCTTTAGGCGTCTTTGTGAAAGCGCTGTCGGCAGAGCTACTTCCTCTCGATTTCAGCCTCGCATCTTTGCAACTGATTGCTTCATTAATACCAATGAAATATTTAGCAACTTTCTGCAGCGGAGCTCACAGAGTGCTTCCACATCTTTAAAAGGAAGCAGCAATGGATGCAGGAACTAAATGGGGAGAAACCTGTCGAGCTCTCAAAGTATACACTGTGTACTCTTAATGAAATAATAGAGCAGATGTATTTCCTCTTTCAGAAGAACGTGCAGTATTCTCCTACATTACCTAATGATTACAACAGGTTAGAGGATATACAGTTGCTATTTAGTAACTGTATATCCTTCTACTGTTTTTAAGTTGTGGCAGGCAGGCCCTGCAATTTCTTTTTTTTTTTTTTTTTTTTTTCCATGTCTCAAATCTACTTGATGTAACTGACTGACTAATGTAAATCCAAATAAATATGCCCCTGTAATATAATAATTTGTACACACAAATACTGTATAGCAATATATTAAATAGGCTACACTAGCTCCTAAAAGCAAAAGAAGTTCCATCAGATTAAGTTACAGCATCAAAACATGTTGATTCAAAGTTCCACGGCGGAGGACTAGCAGGCATTTAAATGCATTTTAAGTTTTACAGTTGATAAAGACTTCATTCATACTAAGAGATACACAATTAAATGACAAAAGTTCTAACCCCCTATTAAAACTTTAATTATATGATAGTCTGGGTAATGAGCTAGCAGATCTTTTTCTCAAGTTTTACATGTTTAATGTTGACAGAAACTTTCTATTAAGCTGTATATTTACAGGGAGAAATTTGCATAATTATGACTGAAGCTGGAGAAGTAAACCTTTATTTTCAGATTTTTCTGAGCATCTTTAAAATATTCTGGAAATGTATCATGTGATAAATCACCAGAAGTTGAGAAACTGTTGTATACAGTCAAGGTTAAAATAAATCAAAGCATATTTTGCAATTTCAGAAGTGTCAAATTCAAAACAATTTAAAAATTTAAAATGTAACTATTTTTTAATAATGTTTTGTTTCTCCTGATGACTTTACAGCTGTATGCATAACAACTTACATTAGTAAATATGATGACACTGACAATTCAAGTCTTTATTAATCTAGCAATAATCACTTTTTACAAAATTCACATGAAGGTATCCTCTGTTCCAGTCAGTCTATTAAACTTACTCCTGTGACTGTTTATTCAGGGAAACATGAGCAGCTATTATAAGCCACCTTTTTCAAAGTCTAGGCCATATTAAAGTCACTGTAACATGATCAAAAGCACTGTTCAACTGCTTCTCTCACTGTGAAATAAGAAGTAAAATATCCCACTTCCCACAGGGAAGTCAGTGAAATTCAATTATGCAACTCTGATACATTTCACCAAAAGCAGTCTCATTTGAGTTCAAGATCAACTCAGCTCAGTCGCAGGCAAAACCAGGCTTAACGTGTTCGGACTGAAGTGTCATAAAATCAAACGACAAGATGCTAACCAGCTACATTTTTTAAAATTATACTGATGATGACAGACAAAAACTATTTCAGGGCTAGTTGTGTTTTTGCCATGACAGACATGGTACGATCATTCAAATCTCTCCTTCATCTCAGTGAAGTATTCCCATCAAAAACCTCTGACGCTGACTAGACGACAGGCAGCTGTTTTTGGGTCATGTGACACACGCAGTCCAGGCCGAGTTTACTTTAACATCAGCTTCCTCATAGAGAATGTAAATGGTGAGAGAAACAGGTGAGGGAATAACAAAGACGTAAGAAATAATGTCATTAGACAACAAGCAGCAAGAAAACAGGCCAATGAAGGAGGATGTTCTCCCCTGCAAACACTATTCAATAAACACATCCTTCTGGTGAATAAATAGATGTTTATGGAAAAAGGGTAACCAGCAATCTGCCCTACACTGTCCACGTTAAACATTAACCAGAAGTTCTTCGTCTCACAGCTGATGTAGAAACTCAGTCAGGCTCAAATGGCGTCTTCAGGTGAGGTTGCGTTCTCTGGAGACTGGCTTTGTGGTGCGGGAGGGAGGGATTGATGAGGTGGGGGAGGGCCCATGGAAGAAGGTGGGTGGCCGTCGGGAGAAGGGGGTCGCATATTGGGAGGATAGGAGGGCATGTGAGGATGAGGACCAACAGGAAGGGGAGCTCCACTAGGATGGTATCGAGGAGGGGCCATCACTCCTGGAGGTTGAGGAACCCACACTGAAGGGGGAAAAAATGGAAAGGTCAAGTTTACAATAATGACATCTGGAGATGGTTAAAGGTGCAAAGATGGATGAAAGTTCCTACTAGGCCTGATGGGAAGTCCCCCAGGTCCCCTGGGAGAGTAGAAATCAGGAGGTGGGGGTCCATAAGGGGCTCTGCGAGGAAAGGGACCATCCATGGGACCCATTGGTGGACCCATCCTTGGATCTGCTTCAGGGGGAGTCCTGCATTCAGGACCGGACTGTTGGAAGACAGAAAAAGATTAGAGAGGCTGAGCCACAAATAAGCACTCAGTATTCACACACAGACGCATATACTTACCTCTCTATGGTCCTGTTCACCAGGTCCAAAGCTGTTTTCTCTGTAGGAATCTGCATTGATAAAACATTTAGTGAATTAACAGAAATATGAGGGTCACGTGTGCATTTCAGCACATGCTAAGGAGGATTTTTTTTGTTTACATGTCCAAGTTTACCCATTTAGAGTCAAAAAAGAGAGAGAGCAGAAACTCACCTGGCATGTCTGCAGGGTAAGAGGGTCCTGGAGGAACATTCCGAGGATGGTGGGAGCCAGGAGGGAGAGGAGGGAGTGGACCAGGAGGAAGGGCACGAGGAGGGAGTGGACCGGGAGGGAGGACGCCAGGAGGGAGGGCGCCGGGAGGGAGAACACCAGGTGGGAGGACACCGGGGGGAAGGACGCCAGGAGGGAGAGAGTCAGGAGGAGGCAAAAGGCCCAGAGCTCCTGGAGGAGGTAGAGGTCTTCTGTACATGGGAGCTCCTGGTTCTGGAAACATATAGCCTGAAGAAGAGAGCAATGGATAGTAAGAAGATATTTGCTACACAAAGCTTAAATCTGTGGTGACATTCAGAAAACAGAGGAGAGAGTGAGTGTCTGAGGTTTACCACATAAGAGCTGGAAATAGAAATGTAGTAATACGTTGTACAAATACTTTCATCACAGGGACAATTTTAGCATCCAGAGTAAAAAAAAAACAAAAAACCTCAAAATGCTTTCAAGACAATGAACATGCAACATCAACATGCTTTAGCCCCCCCGCCCCCACACACACACTATACTTATATTATATTTAAAATGCAAGATGCACATGCACACAGTAATAATATGCATGACAACTATGTTGAATATCAACTAACTTCTATTCATATTTGTGTATTCATGTACTCATTCATTCTTTTCATACGCAAGTGCTGGAACCATTGCAGGGGAATGTCATCCATGCAGTGACAACTTAGTTTACTATCACCTAATGGAGATGCTGGGGGAAAAAAAAGGTTTGAAAAAAAGGTTTGAATAGGTGCACAGGGGGCTTCCATGTGGCTATTTTAAGGTCTCACAGGGATTACTCATACTTACACTGACCTCATTTTTTGAAACTTTGGCCCTTCGTTTCTGTTTGCTAAACATTGTCTTGATAATCTGTGAGATGTTGGCTGTGTGGGCACTTGTAACAGTCTGGTTCTCTCCAGTTTTTTTTCACACACCTGGAGGTCCTAAAGGCCCAGGTGGTCCTGGTGGGGGTCCTCTGCGATCTCTCTCCCAGGTAGGAGAGATTGAGCCGCTGTCTGAATGAGGACCTCCACTGCGCTCCATCTCCCCCTGGCCTCCTGGGGGCTCCCCTGGACCACGAGACACTGTGCAGGAAAGGATTGTTGGAAGAAGATGGGGGGGGGAAGAGTGACAGACAGAGAGAGGGGCACAAAAGAAGAAAGAGAACAAGCAGAACAAACGCCCAGAGACGGTGATGACAGTAAGTCCAGATTTCATCACATTATATTCTGTTGTCTTTTGTGCATTCAAGATTGCTGTTAGCATGCACAGACCATGCAACAAAATGCTTCAGCAGTTTGTCATGCTATAGTCAGCTGGTCATCCCCAACATGCTGCATGTTTCTACACCATTTATGAGTATGAATGAGAAAATGTACTCTCCCAATTATGTAAGAATAAAATTATTACAAGTATATTTATATTTGTAGTGTTTGTGTGTCATTCTAAGGATCTGGCCATGCTTCGTGTATGTGTTTGCTGCAGCTAGCTGCACCTTTAAATGCATTTACCTCTAGGAGACAGTCGAGCAGGTGGTCCATCCATTAACGTAGGAGGTGAGAGAAATGGTCTGGTTTCCGATGAAGGTCGACCCAGAGGAGAAGGAACATACGGTGACCTTTCAGCTGGAAATACAGGAATGTTTGGTGAGTGCAAATGGAAGAAAATCTGCAGCCCTGCAGAGTCTTACGACCGCAATTTAGGCAAGAAGCAGCTTTTTTAGAACTTTCCAACCACCTTCTTCAGTCAGTGATTTACATCTAGAGATTTTAATCTGTCATTCTAATTATAGTACTTTCAGAGAGATTTTTGCAGGGTGGCCACTTCTTAGGATTCACATTCCAAAACTGTCTCATTTATAAATAAATAAATAAAATTCCATTTTATTTATGTAGTGCCAAATCACAACAACAGTCGCCTGAATACACTTTATATTATAAGGTAAGGACCCGACAACACTACAGAGAAAACCCCAATAATCAAAGACCCCTTATGAGCAAACACTTGGTGACAGTAGGAAAGAAAAACACCTTTTTAACAGAAGAAAACCTCCAGCTGAACCAGGCTCAGGGAGGCTTAAAAGCATTAAAAGGTGACTACTGGACTTCTTTAAGTTTTTGAAGACAATTCACTTCCTCTTCCAAGAAGGTTCTTCATCCAAACAGTTTGAAAATACCCTTTGCAGCTTTAAGTCCTCAGAGACATTTTTGTGAGTTGTCCCGGACGTGGATTAAGCCCCAGATTAGAAGAAAATTCTTTGCAGGATTCTATTGAAAAGTACGCTTTTTTTCCACTGACTGACCTTTCAGGTTTGATGATTCATGTCATGTTTTAATGATTTATATGTGCGTGTGTGTACGTACCACGGAAAGGCATTGGTCTTGCTAGACTGTTCAAGGCAAACGGGTCTTTGTCGAGGGCGTCCAGTTTAAACTGTGTATCCGTCAGTCTGCAAACAATCACACCTAAAGTTAAAACATGGCAAGCACTTTTGGTCCTGAGATGTTAATACAATTGTTAAGAAATATATTTAAAAAGAAAATGTATTTAAAAGCTGACATGACAAAAGTAGCAGTACATTTCAGTCTTAAGAACTGCTCATTTATAATGTGTGTTCACAACTTTTTATTTAAAAAAAAAAGGCACAAACATAAAGCCAATAAAAGGACTATACTGGATCATAGATTTCTGCAGAAACATGGAGATGAGGGAATCATCTCAGTATTTCACTCAAAATGCTGACATCATGCTTACTTCTGTCTGAGGAGAGCGTTGTCTCTTCTAAAGTCTGACAGTTCTCGTTCTGCTGCTCGGGCTGCCACCTGGAAATGCCAAAAACATAACAAGACAAGAATTTCAGGGGCAATTAGTTGTATAACCACAGTTTCTTTCACTTTATAACATAAGTGTAACAATTCAGAAAGAAACTTGACAAATCTTTGTCGAGTTTTACTAACCCAGTTATTATGAGCTTTCTTTTCATGTGCTGATATCTGAGTCTGGTAAGACTGTTTGGTTTTCTCCAGCTCTTCCTCCATTTCTTCAGCTCGTTGCCTGAAGCAAAGCAGAAATGAGACAGTTTGTAAGGACGAAAAACTAACAAATGCTTTCGAGCTGCTACAGACTGTGTTTCAGCTACCTGTAGTTGTTAAGTTCCTCCATCGCCAGCGCAATATTTTTGTCTGCTTTGTTTAACTTCTCCTCTTTCTGCACACGCTCTTTCTCCTCCACCGTCAGAAGTCTACAAATATTTAATGATACAGTTTTAACATCATCTGATTGTTACAGATAGATTTGTTCATATAAAACCGTTTACTGCATATGCATATACCTGTGTAGTTTGAGCTCATTCTCCTGGTACATTTCTGTCATAATCTGGAGTTTCTGTTGTAATCGTTGGACCTAAACACAAGGTAAAAGGTTTAATCCAAAGGAAAACAGATATGGACCATGTATAGAACAAATACAGTCAGACACAGGTGAGGTCAGTTACCTGATCCGAGTAGTTCTCGGCGTCCGACTGCAAAGTTAGTTTCTCTTTCTCCATATCTTCTATGCTTACTTGAGGGGGGGGGGGGGGTCAAAAACAAAAGACATGACATGCACGCTACCAGGGATATGTCGAGACTCTAGCATGGTTCATACATATCATTAATATGGAAAAGGTTAATAAGTACATTGACATAGATGTTCTGTAGTTTACTTACATTGCAGGTCTTCTTTTGCTTTGATTTCATCGTTCAGTTTGGCAAATACTCTGTCCTTATCCTCATCTAGGGATTTAAGGTCTGCATTCAGCTATGCAAAAATAAAGACATGTTAAAGGGGAAACTCTACAGAGATTACATTAAAAAATGAATAAATAAATAAATAATTATAATTCTTGCGTGCCAGCACATTATCAACTTGAATGCTAAACACTATGTTCTTGGTTGTTTCCATCTACCTTAGCAGCATAAACAAGTTTCTGGACTTTCTGCAGATGGGCCTGGGTGTCCGTTATGTCCCCTCTTCCATTCTTCTCTCCTTTTTCTGGCGTACCATTGGCTGTCTCCTTTTCTCCTCCTTCCTCTTCCTCCAGCTCTGAATCCCAGCCTTTCAACCTCAGCAGCCGATCTGTTAAGGACTAGAAGCAAACAGATTTTTTTCTGACAGTTAATTATATTCTCACTGAATCATTTTAATATATTTTCTGTCATTCTGCCATTTTCTGGAGACATGACAGTAGTTGAGACCTGATTTAATATAGTTAAAAGCAAAAAACAAAACAAAACATAAAATCAGAAATTTAAAAATGTCTGTTTTTGCCCTTAAGATCGTGTTTTCATAGACGTCCAGGCAGCTTGTAGCATGGCTGCTGTTTTCAGTTCACTCCCTGGAAGTCCTATTATGGCCACTAACATGGTGTGCGCTGATCCTCTTTTTTTTCTCTGTTTGCTCTCTTGTGAAGAAAAGCAAACAGAAAGAAAGACGTGGGAAAAATGAGCAGAGCAAACGGCTTCTGTTTCAAACTGACCCGACTTCTATGCAGAGAATTGTTGTTGGTGCTGAGAGTTGGCTCGTCAATTACAACGCAGCACTTTTTGGTTAAACAGTCTATAGTTTCCAAGCCTGAAGACAGATTAGAAGTACAACGAGGAGCATGCTCACTGCAACTTGACTATTGCCCCCCAAAAGACAAAATTAAAACCCTTGAACACAACTGGCACAGTTACTCATTCATTTCACAAAATCACACATTTATCTGATAGTGAGTCAAGCATTGACCAGAAAACGGGGGCAAAGATAGAACCAGGCTTTGGCACCTAGGGAAACAGTTAACCCGCCGTGGAGATAACGATACAAAGCCAAAGCTGACGGTGACCAGTCACGACTACTGAAAGCAAACAGTTGGACACCCAGAGCAATCTGGGGGAAAAAAAAGTAATAACTGATAATACTTCTACATAGATCTTATGAACTGAAGAATCTTTTTACAGTCAGCAAGTGAGGTGGAACTTTTAAGGAGGTCTGTAAGTGCTACAGTGTAAACGAAAGAAACAGTCTTGATTTATAACACCAGACAAAAAAAAGAGAAAAACAAATGCTAAGGAGTAATCTGAAACCTAAATTAAAACTGAGATCACAATCAGATTAATCATCCACCATTACCTCAATAGAGGCAATTTACCTTTGTCCTAAGAATGTTCAGTGGAAATTTTGTGAACTGTGATTTGTGCCAGTGTTCTTTATTTTTTGGCCACACAAACAAAATCTAAACTCAGCACCCTACTTGCAATTTTGTCTACCTTCCCGAAATATAAAGAGAGTTAAAGGGTGTCTGTTTTCACACAGAGGCAGACCTGAAAAGGACTAAATGGACTGAACAACATAAAAATAAAAGTTGAGCTGGTAGCTACTCAGGCATTTCCAAAAAGATGACCTCAAAGGAAGACTGGCCAAATTTTAAATTTATCATTTTTATGGGCTGCTTCACAGAACTTAACCTTAGAATAAATCATACCATTATACGTTCATCCTTGGTGGCCACATCCTGCATCATCCCGCTGTAAGCAACCTCACACCTTTTCATCTCTGCCTGCAATTCACTCACTCTCTCTGCCCATCCCTCCACCTGCTGCCTCAACTGTGGAGAAAAGAGTTGGGGGAAGGAGAGAAGAAAAAAAAAAAAAAAAGGTAAGCCAACAGTCTTGTGCACCCATTTTGGAAACACTATTTAGTTTACTGCCATACGAAGTTTTTTGTGTGTGTGTGTCCATCGTACATGAGCATTGCTCTCCTTTAGCACTACATTCTCTTCTCCAGCTGTTTCCAAGTTCCTCTGTAGTCTGTCACTGTTCATGCTGTACACTTTCAAAGTGGTCTGCGCCTAGAGAAGGACAGACAGAAATATTATAAAACCTAGTGGAACAGAGAGGAGGCGGAAAAGAAGCACCAACAGAGGAAAGAGAACAGACAGGCGAAAGTGCAAATGTGACAGTTTTGGAATACTGCACCTGCTCTTCCTGTGACTGAAAGTCTTTAGTTTCATCTTCAAGGGATTTCATGCTCTCCTCAAGGACTGCTATCTGGATAGAGAAACCAAAACAACTTTCATTCAGTATGAATTCTACAGCTTCTCACTCAGGATTGCCAACTAGGCTTCCACAGTACTTCTGTTAGTGTGTGCACCTACCCTCCTTTCTTGTTCTGTCCTGTGCTCCCTTTGCTGGTCCAGTTGATCCTTTAGCTGTTCCAGATCCCTCTCCAACTCTTGTTTGGAGTGCTCCAACTGTCTGGCTTTGACCTAAGAAAACAAGATCAGAAAACTACTTCAAGTAGCTGCAAAACTGGGACACTGTAACATGAGTAAGGGTTGTAAAGACATGACAAATAATGTCACTATAGATCTGAGGTGAAGCAGTGCAAATATTCTACATTTTGACTAGTTCTGCAAGTCTGTGTCAAAAATTACATGGCAGTGGCTGTACTTCATTGTGTACATCAATAATAATAATAATAATAATAATAATAATATAATAATGTTGTTATTATTCTTTTTGTAATATGGTAAACCTCACTATACATTACCACTCACTCAAAAATTATTCCAACAAGTGTGAACATATGGCTGTTAAAAAAAATCCTCTTTGTAGGGACTTTGAAAGCAAATAAAGAAAATACAAGCTTGTTCAACTGAATAAACAATAGGACATGTGTCTCTGTTCACACAGATGAGGCTCGTGGGAGCGTAGCAGTGTACCAGACATGAACACTGTGTGAGCCATATTCATTAAGGAGCATTCAAGTAGGTTTTCTTTACACCAAGAATGGTTTCCATACTTTTCTCTGCCTTACCTCCAGTTGTTCTGTCTTCTGAGTCTGAGCCAAGACACCGCTGTCCCTCTGTGAACTCTCAAGGTTGTCATACTGTAGATGAATAAATTTCTCAGTACATCATGCATGATATCATCAAGAATTTCATTAGATTTCTGATCACCTACAAATGCTCAGTAAGTAAACCTCTCTGCTTTGTAGATATCACCTTAGAAAGCTTGTAATCCAAATTATCTGAAATCTATAGAAGGATATATATATAACAAAAAAATCTCTGACCTCAAATTATTGTGTGAGACCAGATCTGTGTCTAGACAGAACTGGCATAACTACTAACCTCTTGTTGACACTGACTCAGACTCTCAAGGACTTTGGATTTCTCATCCAGTAGCTGTGCAACCTGTTCTGCCATCCCCTGCTCTCTACCTGAAAAACAGCCAATTTTGTCATTTAAAAAAAAAAAAAAAAAAAGTGGTTTATTTGTTAACATTCACAGGTCAAAGAGAAGAAAAACTGTCAGTGATAATGTTAAACGTGTCCATAAAATGACACTCAGGTAGAGGAAGTGAGAACTTACGTCGATAAATTCTGCTTTTTATCTGTGAGGAAATAAAAGAAATGAAAGAAAAGAAAAAAACTGTGCTTAGTGACAGGTCCGACAGTTCAAATAGAGGCCATACTTATCAAACCATCTTAGGTGGCAAAAAATATTTATGATATTGAAGTGAATATGCATGGCTGTGCACTCACAGAGCTGTAACATCTACAGGTGAACAACAGAAGTGTCATCAGGCCCAACAGGCCAGAGACAATGATAGGTTCCCATGGTACACCATACAGGTCTGGCCCAGGTCTCAAGTCATCGGGCAGAGACGACACCACCTGAGAAAAGAGAAAATAATGACCAGTTCCTGTTAGAACCTGTGTGTGTTTTTAAATAGGATATGTGAGTCCGGGAATAAAAACCTGATGTTCTACTGATGCTCAAGGACATTAGCTTTTCTGTCATTGAGTAAATATGACTGCCTCTTGAACATGGGCAAAATGCAGCCCATCTGCCCAAACCAGTGTGTAGACAGACCCGTGCCTTCTTAAATATATTAATACATTGTACTATATACTATGTGCCAAATAATAATGCAGCAAGTATCAACTTTCTCTCAGTAGAACTTTCCGTGGTCGCACACCTTGACAAAAAGAGAGATGCCATTTAAAAGACAGTTTTTTTTTATTAAAGAAGCAAATAAAGAACTTAAACTAACCATGTTTGTTAATAAGTAGCACGGTCAAGTGAGTGTAAGAGTAAAGAAATTGTGTGTGCAGTGTTTTTTGGAGGAAGGAATCAAACCAAGAAGAGGCATCTCAGCAAGAAGAGCCACACCAGCAACTGAGCTCTAATGGCTTTTGTAGAGCACCGGCACAATGGGCTGAGGTGTTGTTAATGTTGCTGATTAGAAATATGCCACACCTCCTCTCCAGATCCTGAAGAGAAGAACTAAAAGGAGACTAAAAGGAAAGCGGGGATGGAGGGCACAGACTCAAACTCCTGGTTAGATTAACCTCTCCAGCTCTCTGCGGCACAAAATTAGTAGTACCATTGCCAGCTGCATTTCAAGATGGTGGAGTATGAGTGTGTCAAACAAAGGTGAAAGTCCCACAACAATGATGAAACCAGCCCACTGACAGGGTACCACAGGAAGGAAGGTCCAGTGATAAATGATGAGCAGTGACTAAATTTTGAGAATAAGAGCATTAAGATTCACCAATGGTAAACTGATCACAACAAGGCCCCAGACTGATGAAAAAATTAAAATAAATCACAAATATACCAGGACAGCACTCCAGAGAAAAATCTGAGTGGCAAATACTGCATATATACAAAGATATATGTTTTTGTATAGATGCAATGGTGTTAACGTGTGACCATGCATTTGTTTATCATCTGATGGTACATTCACTGATGCATATCCAATAAATTTGAATATACAAATATATTAAACATTTATGATGCACCGGACTGACAGAGAAAGGTCAATATTTTCTAATAAGGTTCTTGGTTTTTAGGACCAGGATTTGGGCTTCCTGAAAGCAATCTGTCAAACTGCTAAACAAAATACTACCAAACAGCTGGTCTTTAGAAGATGGGTTTATGTACAGTTACCCAGTTTTTGACCACATTAAACAGGGCGCAGTGTTAATAGTTATATCATTCTACTACAGACAAATGTGGAAAAATATCTGTCATTTTTAACTTAAATCCGAACACCTGACAAGACAGCGCTGTTACTGACAACTAGCCAGCTAACTATTACCAGCTAACTGTTTGAGCAATTAAACATCTTTGAAAACACGAAGAATAATCCTGACAACAGGTCATACTCTTACTTCGGAATGAGATGGACAACACCAAGAGCTGTAGCTAGTACCGAAAAATACAAAAACATGACTGTTACATGGAAGCCCGTTACATTATTTCGGCTAATTGGGAATTGCTAACGAAACCTGCCACATAACGTACATCCTTCACTTTCTCCACGGCGATACTGTAGTAAGCCTCTGCCGTCTCCTGGAAGTCGGCCGCTTTGATGCCCGACTGGTCACTCGCCGGATTCTCTGCCATGTCCAAATTATTTCATCTGACGTATATTTAAACTTAAAAATTTTTATATTTACACCGTTAAGAAACTAGAGCTGTGAAGCGGGTCAGCGGCGGTTTCACATCCTATCCACAACACTGACGCTTAGGACTATACCACGTCCTGCTGGACGTCGTAGGGAGTAGAACGAAAACTACTGTACAGCTGTACAACCATTGTAAACACTCCAAACATCAAATAAAATCTGAAAATATAAAATAATATAAACACAGCATGTATAGTATAATGCATCACGTGCACGCTGTTTCGTGTCCTCACAAGTTCACCCGGATGATTGCACACCCCCGCTGGTGAAAATGGTTCAGTCGCAACGTCACCAATTGTAAGATGCCACACTGGCATATCGGAGCGCTTTCAAAGTGACACCAGGAGAAACAGGTGTTACCAAAATGACACCTGTATTATCATTATTTTGATCATTTTCATTCAAAGAAAAAGTAACACATTTGCATCGAACGGGTATTTGTCAACGTGTCGCGTGCTCGGCCTTAGGCCAATGACAAATTAGGAGACAGGTGAAGGTAAAGACGTCCCATATGAAAAAGAAAGAGAAACAATTAAGACCCACGTAGGAAAGTATGGAGTCGTAAAGCATTAACAGAACAAAATAAAAATGCTCTATTTTACTGAATTAATGAAATAACTAGGAAAGCTGTTCATACGAGATATGACATTTCTCAAACAATTACTATATTTTTCTGTCTTTTCCATGTGAATTAAAACATTCTGACAGCCATCCAGTATTTCTTATACTCACCAGTCTGGCCTCCATCTGAAACCACTTTCGCCTTTCAAAACATGAGAGACAGTTTGTCTTCACAGGTGTGTGAGTCCAGAGTGTCACAGACCCAAATGTGAGTAATGTTTAAGGAACCTAGCCAGCTTGACAGCTGAGACGTAAGCAAAGCTAAATGCCAGAGGGAGAGTCAGCTCAGCATGTCACCAGAGTAATATCTTAAAGAACCAGGCACCACAAAATGCCACACTGACAGAGCAGAGGGTGATTTTTAGTGCCTCCCATATATTTTTTTTTTGTACTATAACTTTAACACCTTTAATACAGGCATGCAAACACAGAGGCGGGTCAAGTGAAATGACTATATTAGAGAATTATTTTGACATATCAGGAATCATGGCTAGAAGATGATCCTGGTATCAAAATGTAGGTTATGCTATAACCTATTTTGAGGCTTGAAAGTTGCCCCAGCGAATGATCAGAAAACACATGAAATATGCAAAGCACTAATGTTTTTTTGCTATAGAAACTGATAAACCTATTATATTTAAGCTCTTAAATTTCATTACAAGAAAACAGCATACTAAACAAAACAAGATTTTGAATTAGATTGTGACACTTTGAGTGGCTGTAAAGTTTTAGGACTTGTAACTCGCAAAACATTCATAGAATGAAGATAAGATCTCACCTTCATAGAATGTATCATAGCAGCCCATGCTATGATACATTTTGCTTTTCCCTGTACAACATGATCAAGGCCACAATTAGCCACAAATCAAAAGCTATTGGACAAAGTATGTTAAAACTAGATCAGAAAAAAAAAATTCTGGCCAGGCAGCATGCACCCTGCACCCTGCTTTGACCTCAGCCCCCCTTCATCGCCATTGTGGATTAATCTCTGGCATGAACTGAAGAATCCCTCTCAACATACACAACACTAATCTCTGTAGATTAAAGCAAAAAGGTATATTTGGAAATCAAATGACAAAAAATTGGTTTCTGTTTCTGCAGATTATAAATCCTCAGAAACTGGCACAGCGTACCTGCACAGTAAGCCATATGAGGAGCTCCCTCACTGCACAAGTGTGGGCGTAGGGGTCTTCAGCCATCTGATAAACGAAGTCCAGAATTTGCTTCATAACTCCTGCAGTTCAAGTAACACACATACTGCTGTTTAACATACATCTCTTTTATGATGCTCAAAAAATATTTATCTTTTAATGTGACACATTACTGTAAAAAATGAAAAAAAAAAATTGTTTTGGCCATCCGGTTTTTGGGGTTATGTGAAGTGAGGACGATGACGAGGTAGGTCGAGTAGCTTTTGCTTAAGATTTTTAATAATATTTTAAACTCTTCTTGATTAATGGATACCTGGGTTATCCATACCTTTCAGCATCTCTGGTGATCCTGGCTGAACATGAGGAAGGGATGCTTCTTCAACACTTCTGCCCTGTTTTTTTCCTCTTATCTCATCTTTTCCTACACCACCACCCACTTGGTTATTGCCTTCTTTCATTATCATCCAGTCATCTCTCTGGATGGATGGATCTTGTGTCGTCTTCGACTCTTCCTCAGTGTTTGCTTTCTTATTTTTTCTATGATTTGAACAAGAGACGCCAACACAGCTGGCCTCGGCTGCATTTGACAGGGAAACACATGTACAGATGCAATTCAAAACCATGCCTGAATTTAAAAGACTGAATTAAATCTCATTAGTACTGGCCATGAGGAAGCCAGTAGGAGGCAATGTTGACAAAAACTACCTTGATGATTACGGTCGTTGGTCTGTCTTGTGTTGAAAGTGTGTCTCACTCTTCCCAACAGTGTTTCCAGTTTTTGAAGCGCCATAAGCATTCGGGTCTTTTCTTTGTCCTCCTGCAGTGCATCAGTGAGTGTCAGGCTAGGAGCAGTCAGCGTCTCCTTGTGATGATACAGAAGTCTCTCTACATCTGACAATATAGATTCATCCTCCTCATCAGGTTTGTACAACATGGTGTCTGAATTGGACAAAATGTAATCCAAAAACTGAAGCTTGTGTCGCCCAAAAAGCTCTAGCAAAATAGCTGTCTCATCTGCACCCATGTGAGCGAGCAGGTTTTTGTAATGTTTGGAGAGAGTTCTTGTCATCTCAGCAGAGGAAGGATGAAGCTGTGGCTGCTCTGTGATTGTGGGAGAGTCTTTGTGCACAACTTCAAGGTGGTGAGTGGTGGAATCTGGTTCTTGTTCAGGAGTTAAAGAGTCTTGCGAATGCAACGCCTCACCTGGACTAGTACTGAAGCTCTGGGCTGGTTCGGTGGACCCGTCAGATTCGGTGGTAGATTTCTGGCTGAAAACACCAAAGGGGTTTTTTAAAAGACCAAAAGCTCCACTGGTTTTACTCTCTGTCTCTGTCTCCCCACTCTGATCAGTAGGTGGATGTGGAGACGCATCATCAGTCAAACTTTGGGCAGTTTGCTCAGATGTCACAGACTGACTTTTAGCAGGGTCACTATGTGGGGCTGAAGGCTCCCTTCCTCTCTCATGCCAGGATTCACTACCATTACTAACATTTTCCCTCATTTTTATATCAGTGTCTTTATCCTCCACTACAACAGCAGCCTTCTCTGTGTGCGTCTGTTGATCGGAGTTTAACTGTTGTGCTTCTTTGCTGCTACTTTCAGTGTCTCCAGACTCCGTTTTATCTCCCTGGCCTAATGCATGAGTGCTTTCTGCCTCCTCTGAAGTGTTATTTGCTGTTTCTTCATCCGCGTCTATTATCTGTCTCTCTCCTGGTGTGTTTGCTTGATCCTTTAGCTTCTCTGTCTGTATTGCTCCTTCACCTCCTTCCTCTAAACCACTTCCAGCTTTTTCTTCATGCACTTGAGGGCAAAGCTCATTTGAACATTTAAAGCTGTCATCCACCTCATTCTCCTCTTGATGCACTTCTTCAACCTCTGCTCGGTCAGTCTCTTCAAACTTTAGCTCCTCTGCCTTGGCTTGTTTTTTCTCTGCATCCTCCCCATTTCTTCCTTCCACATCTTGGTGGCTTTCAACCTGTGCGACTATTTCAGTGAAAGATGATCCTGAGCCATTCTGTATGTTCATGGTGCTCGGGATCTTTGCCTCATAATAAGAAGACTGCACTGTTTTTCCTTCTTCATCTTTCTTCTCTTTTTCCTGTACACCCTCCAGTTCTTCTTCCCTCTGTAACATCTCCACCTTGGCCTCTTTTTCCTTCTCTGGTAACTCTTCTTTCTGCAGCTGTTTTCTATCCTCCTTTAGCTCTCCCATCTCCCCCTGCATACTCTCCACTTCTGCCTCATTAGACTCCTTTTCTTCCTCATCTTCCTTTTGCTCTTTCACCTTTTCACCTTCTTTCTTCTCTTTTCCCTCTAGACCCACCAGTTCCACTTCTTCCGCTAACTCCTCCACCTTGGGGTGTTTTTCCTCCTCTGTATTCAACTGTTTGTTAGCCTCCTTTAGCTCTCCCATCTCCCCCTGCATACTCTCCACATCGGGCTTATTAGACTCCTTTTCTTCCTCATCTTCCTTTTGCTCTTTCACCTTTTCCCCTTCACCTTCTTTCTTCTCTTTTCCCTCTAGACCCACCAGTTCCTCTTCTTCCACTAACTCCTCCACCTTGGGGTGTTTTTCCTCCTCTGTATTCAACTGTTTGTTAGCCTCCTTTAGGTCTTCCACCTCTACCTGCGTGCTCTCCACTTCTGCCTCATTGCTCTCTTTCTCATCTCCCTTTTGCTCTTTTATATCCTTTAAATCCTCCAATTCCTCGTTATCCTCCACCTTCATCACCCCTTGATTCCCCCCATCCTTTGACTCCTCCTCTTTTTCAGCCTCTAATTCAGAGCTGATCACTGACTTGAAGTCATTTTCATTCAAATCATCTTCTTTAGTGCCTGATGCTTCTATCTCTGTTTTAACCTGCTGGGACTCATTTATGTTGTCTTCAACAATTTCCTTTAGTTTGCCTGCATCACTGTTGCTTTCATTGTTAACATGCTCCATCACTGGAGACACGGAGGTCTGATCTGTGGTTGGTGCACTTGTTCCTCTATCCTTTGGGATAGTTTGAGTGCTTCTACCAGGGTTATGCTGTGAATCAAATTCCTGTGAGCTCAGAGTTTCTCCCTCCTGCTCTAACTCCCCATGAACTGTCTCTGCTTCTGTGTTATTATCAAAAAGAGCTATTGTATCTGAATTGTCATCATTTGTTTCAGCACTACAAGGAGTAAAACTTTCATTCTCAGCTGGAACTGGATCGTTTTTCTCCATAGATGACGGTAAGTGAGGCTGGCTCTCTGTGCTACTGTCTTCTACATCACCGTTCAGCTCCTCAGTCTGAGTTTCAGGTAAATCTGTATCCTCATTACTGACTTCTCCTTTATTATCGTCACCCCTGGTGATTTTAAGAGACATTTCTGTGGGTTCTTCTGTGTTATCAGTTTGATTTGTGATTTCTGCCCCTTCCTCCTCCATACTTTCTGATTTCTTGTTCTCCATCTGGTCTTTTTCATCTTCCTTGACCAGCATAGACTTTGACTTTAAATCCACTGAAACGTGATCAGGGCCCAAAATGCTTTCAGATGGTGTTTCAGGTGGTGGTGTTGAATCCTGACTGATAGCACTTGGAGTTTTTCTTTCTTCCTCTCCTGACTCCCTGCTATTATCCATATGTTCATTTCCAATTGGTTTGTGAATCACAGCGTCTTCACCTTCCCTTTCTTCAGATCTCTCCTCATTTATTTTGCTTTTTTCTATATTGTCATCGTCATCTTTACTGGGGGGTGATTCTACTAAAGCCTGAGATTCTTCTTCAAACTTCCTTTCAGGAGAAATATCTTTGTTATCAACTGTGGGTTCAGCCTCTTCATCGAAATCGCTGTTTATCCCACTGTCTGAAATATCTGTGTTGCTATCAACACTATGACCATTAAGTGGTTCTGTAGACGGGATATTTTGGTCTTCTGACAGTTCTTCCACCTCCTTTGAATTATTGCTTGTCTTAATAATTTCCTCCTCTGATTCACTGTGATCCACATTCTGTGATCCTGTTGGTTGCTCTAAAGTTGTGATTATTTCTGCCTCCTTAGATTCACTTTCTTTGTTTTCATTATCTCCAACTTTATCTTTCCTGAAACCTAGAATACCTTCAATCTCCATGTTTAACCAAGAATTAGCCTGCACCTTCTCCTCCTTCTCCTGTCCTGACTCCTGACTGGTCAAACCAAACCCCAGTGTGCTTGACAGCCCATTCCCCAGCCAACCTAAAGTCCCCATCTCTTTCTTCTCCTCTTCCTGCAACTGGCTGCCTTCAAGGTCCAAGGACATCCTCCTGCTCCTGAATTTCTCTGTGGGTTCTTTGTCTTCATCTGCTTTTTGTTCCTCTTCTGTCTCACTTTTGCTTCCACCTCCAAAGCTGAGCCACCCAGTCATGGTTGAAGTTAACGATTCAGCAGTTTCTTCTTTAAGTTTCACATTTTCTTTGCCATTGTCAGGTTTTCCATTTTCTCCGAAGCCTAGCCATCCTGTCACAGAGGATGTGAGCGTTTCAGACTGAGTGTCTTCCCTCTTATCTTCTATCTCCCCTTCAGCCACACTGTCCGGTTGGTCCTCTTTACCCAGACCTAACCATCCTGTCACTGAAGAACCAAGCCAGGAAGAGGAGGGAGACCCACCTTGTTGATTAGGAACCACAGGAATCTCATGTGTCTCCTCTTGAAACCCAGCTCCGGAACCACCAACATTTTTATTCTGATCCTCTTCTTCTTGTTCTTCTTCTTCCTGTGCAGAAACTGGGGAGTCTGAGGTTGTTAAGTGGCTTTCAGTGTTCGTGTCATCAGTGCTTTGGGTAATTTTTTGTGTGGTTTCTGGCTCCGGGATTTGGATTTTCTGGTCAATATAATCATCATCATCATCCATATCCAGATAAGTGGAGCCAAACTCATTCATGCAGAAGAAATCAGATTTCTGCAGAAAAAGGGCAAAAATGTAATTCTTAAGAAAGGAAACTAGGAAGAAAAATTAGAAATAATAATAATACTGACAATACTTTTTAATACTTAAAGTTTGTTTACATATGAATGATGAAATTACCTGTGTTTCCACTACTTTCTCCACAGTAGTATGAACCTCTTCTTCTTGCACTGCATCCTTTGGAAAATATCCAAACTCTTTGTCAATCTGAAATAAAAAAGGAAACAAAGGAGCTGTCAGCATTTTTCTTCTTTCTACCTTGAAGAAACCCAGAAATCTCAACATTTGTCATAATAGATCATTCTTTAAAAATATTCTCTGTCATTTGTTGTTTAGGCATTGGTGATGACTGCAAACATAATCTTTTATAATAATCAAATAATTCATTCTTCCTTTGCACAGATAATGGGGGCACTGTTATTCTGGAAAAGACCAATACCATCAATCAAAGGATAAAGGTCATCACACAAGTTTGTACTGATTAATTTGAGGTTGCCCTTTCATAGGGAAACACCCTGGCAGCACACTGCCCCAAACCTCACAGTACTACAGGGGTCAGAGGCTTAGGTTTTCCTTCTGCCTGTCTCTAAGTGAGAACCTGACATGAATGAAGATTTAGGGAAGTACAGAAAGGGAAAAAAAGATCGAAATATGACACATACACTGCCTGCCCACAGGTCATTCCTCTTTCCAGTCAATTTGTGGTAAACAAAGATTGTGTCTCCTTGCCTGAAGCTCAGGAAACGACAGTCCTTACCACGGTGGTCCCTTATAGCCTGCACTCTGCTTAGGAGGCCTACACACACCACAGCAATAGAACACAGTTGTGAGGTGACCATCATTATCGTCATTAATTTAAGGAGCTATCAGTAGATTTTGGACTTACTTTGACACTCAGAGTCTCCGCAGATCTTGTAGTCAGACAATAATCCGATATTTAAGTGGGGTAAAATCACTAAAACTGCACCCAGTGACCACAGGAACCTAGAGACCTGAAAAATAGCCATGATTATCTGACTTTTAACTGGAGGCTATAAGTAGTAAATGTCCATAGTGGGGTGGAAATAACTCCCGTTGTGCTGGCAAGTGAACATTGCCTCTGAGCTGCTGCCTTTTGAAGACTCAATGCTAAATGAAACAGCTGAGATAAGATATAAGGCCAGCATGGGGATAATCATTAACATCTCAGGCCTGCTTGCAATACCAAATATTATCAGTTCGCTGGTCAAAGGTTTCTATTTCATTAGAAGACTTGATATTAATGGAAATTTGCTTTAATTGATATTTCATTGAGATTTTAATACGTGCACACATAAACGGGGTTCCGGGTAAACGCTATGGCAATTTAAAACAGACCCACTCCATTATTTTCGACCTTTCTCCAGGACTGACAGCTGGTCTGTTGCTGTGGCAACAAGGCAAACGCGCGCACAAAGACGACGTCATCACTATGCGTTTGTTTTGCGAGAGAGATGGCGGTCTAGTCTGGTTGTGTTTACTCTTGGTAAAAGTTTAGTGTTTTGGTCCGTTGCGAGTCCGTATTTTTAATTGAGCTTGACTGCTTCATTTAGTTAAAAGCTAGCCGAGCTTACACATTCAGTCACAATGAAGTCAGACGTGGAGGAGTTAATGCCGAGACTGCTGCCCGTGGGGTGTGGATCCGGTACCGTGGGCGACCTGGACCTGAGCGGACCGCCGAGAAACCCCCAGGAGTACCTCCGACAGGTCCAGTAAGTGCATCGCAACCTGAAGAACACACCTCTTATTAATGCTCGCGTCTAATTAACTCCTAGATTCTCTTTGCCTGTTTTCTCTTTGGTGTGTTAATGTATTAGTTGAGGTGGTCGGGCTGCTTCAATGAACTTTTTTCCTTTTGGACAGGCTGGAGGCTTCATTGTGCCCAGAGGTGGTGGTCGCTCAGATTGACCCCAAAAAACTAAGGAAGAAGCAAACAGTGAATGCATCTGTGAGTAAACTGAGAGGCAAATGTATTGAGACTGGTTGATGCTGCAGATGTATGACAAATTAAAGGAAATGACAAAGCCCTGACCCTGATAGTGACAGGGTTCATTAGCTTTGTTACTCTGTGGTGTCTGCAAATCAAAGTATTTCAAGTATTTTTACCTTGATGTGAGCAGTCAGTCCCACTCATCATGGGTGTGAATGTCCTCATAATGTTGGGCTTCTAAATGATTTCTTTGAATTTTTCATTTTTTTTCAGGATGGAATGATTTTAAAGCATTCACTTCAATAACCTTGAAAAACAAGAATTGGGTGCACAAGTTTTAATTTACTTTTGATTTTCTGTAATCCACAAAGGGTCAAAACATTCATACCCACGATGAGTGGATGGAAACTTCTGAGCACATCTGTACGAATCTTTCTTAATATCTTTTCATAGTTTTCACTGCACAGTTAGAAATGAATGATGGGCTCTGAAAAATGTTGTGCTGTGTTCGATTTTTACGTTGATCATGTAAACAGTATACAGAAGTTCATTTGGCAAAGAAAAGAAGATGCTATACAAAATAAAACATAATACATTTCAATAATGCTTCATCTGTTCTGATTATTTCTCAGTTACATTTTTTGTGGGGTTGTTTTCTGGTTTTTAGGTGGCAGGGTGTCATGCTGCTCCAGTGGGTTTCTCCCCAAGTCTAAGATGGCAACAACAACAAGTCAGCAATTTCTCTGAAGTCAGACAGGTAAGAGCCTTTTTGCTGTTATGATATTATACAATAGCGAAGCCTAACAGAATTCACTAAAACTTTTTGTAGGTCTAAATCCGCACAAATTTGTACAAATGGATATTTTACAATTTATGAACTTTTGTTTACATTTACAACATTTTTTTTCCTTTAGAGTATCACAAGGCACAGGAAACACTGGACCAGCCAAACTCTAGATGACAACGTGCTGATGGTAATGTGGTAATGTGTAAATTTTAATGCTTCAGCATGCAATGCTTTCCTCTAATAACCAAATAAATACTTTGTCTTTCTCCAAGAGGCAAACTTAAAAACAGAATTCATGTTAAAATTTTATGTATGCTCGTATTTGTATGTTACAGCCGAAGCTAACGGATGAGGAGGGTTGGAAGAGGTTTTGTTTAGGAGAGAAGGTCTATCTGGGCACTTCATCCTCCCACACAGATGCAGAACCAGAGCCAGCACTGGACTATAGCAAGGTTATATATGTAATGGCTATATCTCAATGTTTTGTGTCATCATGAATACAATCTGTAAGATTTTTTGACAGTAAAGAAGCTGTCGGTCACATCTATCACCTATTGGTTAATGAGGTTTTGTCATAAAGCCTCCAACTGAGCACTGAAACTGGACCTGAAACCACACACTTACAAGTAACAACCTGTGATTGAAAATCTTCCTAATAATGCCGATAATTAAAAAAAAATCACTTTATGTTGTATTCAGTGTGAGCTGAAACTAGTGACGGAGTCATCAGGGAGTTGTGGGCCATTTTCCCACAGATTTCTATGTAAACGGAAGTGTTTTTATTTAGAGTGAAAGCACTTCAGCATCGGCATTACTTTTCAGATCCAAAATGTGTACTGCTCTATTTACCTCAGCATTTCTCTGTCTGTTCAGATGGGGTTCCCTCCCTTCCTAAGCATCATCAGCAGGCTAAATCAGGTAAACGATCCCTCTATAGACATTCAAGATGTTCTAAACCAGTCAAAGCCTGATTAGAAGATGTGTGTGTTTGCGTTTTCCCACCTGTCTACAGTCTACAGTGCTGATGGTGTTGGAAATCCTCATCGGCTGGTTCGAGGAACGAGAATTTGTTCCACAGTTGGTGAGTTTGATGTATTAGCGCCACATTTTTATGCTGATTCCGAACTCCACACGCATTTATAGTCATCCTGTGTTGCATTCAAGATAGATATGAGCTGACTATGCATTCCGCACAGATATCATGAAACCAAACATTCCTTCAGCTTCTGTCTTATGTTTCAGATATAGAAGGTGATGGTTTATTGGCTGCAGTTATTGTGAAATACTTGAGTTTGCAGTCTATCTTCTTGTTCCAGGGGCGCTGGTTGTATGCTTTATTGGCCTGCTTGGAAAAGCCTCTGTTGCCCGAAGCTCACTCATCCATCAGACAGCTTGCACGGAGATGCGCCCAGCTCCGCAGCACGCTGGTAGGCCACAATCCTACCATCTCCTGTAAAGCACTATCTCTATGTGCTATCACTCCATGCTTGAAACGGCCACAGCAGGCCATGTTTTTCTCGTTCTTTGTTGAGATTTGATGATATTTGATTTTATTTACGCTGAGTCTTTTCCCTGCTTGCATGACTTCACAGGACAGCCAGGAAGATGATAAACTACCCGCCCTCAACCTGCTCATCTGTCTTGTTGCCAGGTAAGGTTCTCTGTATTTTTCTTATATGAAACTCTGTGTAGAGAAAAACCCCTAAATGTTTTTTTGTTTGTTTTTTTTTTACCACCAGTGTCTAAATTGTTCAGGGTGATGATACCATGATATTGCTGTCTGGATGTGTACAGAGGATGCAGCTATACTTACTTCCTTTTATTTTACTGCAGGTACTTTGAACAGAATGATCTGGCAGATCAGCAGGAGTGAAGCCAACCTGATCTGTTTAACCTCACCAACATATGGAGGATCATATTGTTAAGTCTGGCTGCGGTGAAAGCTGAAGTTCGAAAACAAAGAGACTGGATTACAAAAACACATGTTTTTATTTGTAAGGTATTTGGTTACCTGCACAGAGCAGCGCTGGCACACAGGGACTACAAGAAAATGCAGCAGGATCAGGGCTACTTTTTTCAAACAGGTTTATGCTTTTCTTTGTGCGTTTATATGTGTGTAATTTAGCTCTAAATAAAAGTTTTCTATTATCTGTGATTTGTAAGAAAACTGTGTGTGTGTGTGTACATCATTGCTGATTATGTGTATGCAGGTTCTCAGTCATCCAGGTCATTTTATGGCCATGTCTGTTGTGAACAACTATTGAACAGGTGTGGTGGCTAACGACTCCAGCTATCAGCCACCTACAATACAGTCCCAGGTGCTTCAACCCCCTCACACATTGCCTCAAGTGATCTTAATAGCTCATGATAGGGTGGGGCAAGGCCTCACACACTGGTTTCATCCTTAACACTGGCATCCCCAGGCTTCTACCTACCTACCTAAACCCCCACGCAACATTATTTTGCGTTTCTACCTATAAACCTGGAGAGCAGTCAAATGGTGGAAGTGGAAGCTAAACTGGCTAGTCATTCATATGTATATTAGGCTGTTAAGTAGGAATTCTGGAGGGAGGGGAGTGGGGGTGTGTGATTGAGGGGGTGGGGGAGCTGCTAAAAGCTGTGAACTTCTTGATGCATTCTCAATCATCCAGGGAAATAAATCTCCATAAGTCACCAACTTGGAGTGTTTCAGTTTGCCATCTTAGGGAGAAATCTACACACATGGGTGTAGGTCCTTTGTTGCTGAGATTTATTGATAAAAAGTACAAAAAACCAACCATTTGTACACATATTTACAAATAATAATAAAAAGTGAGTGAGTACAAACAATTCAACATTT
>NW_005187487.1:562874-569899 GCF_000239375.1 Pundamilia nyererei | reverse complement strand
TGCAACAGAGTTGGCTCGCTCTCATGTAGCTGGGAAGAAGGCAAGAAAAGAACAGTTGCTTCGGGCACAACCCTCCAAACCTAGCCCTGGGAAAAGAGCCACGTGTCAGGTCAAACACATACAATAGTGTGTGAATGTGTGTATTACTGAATGTAGTGTAAAGCGCTTTGGGGTCCTCAGGGACTGAGTAAAGCGCTATACAAATGCAGGCCATTTAATCCCAGGTGACAATGACTCTCACCTTGACTTGAGATGACGTGATCAATAGCATGTCAACGACCCTCAGGGGCATAATGCCCCACTAAGTGTTTAGTACCTGGAATTCTTCACAACCGTGAAGAAGTCTTGTTGCCTTCTTTTCTCAAGCTAATTACACTTTTTCTGGTCATCAAGCCCTTGTGATCATGTCAAATAGATTCTTTAAAAATGACAATTTAAGAATGACTTTAGACATGACAATTCCTCATGGATATACAGTGGAACCAAATATACTGCAATGACAAATCCAATCAGGTACACTTGGGTTCCTAATAAAAAAAATTCCCAGATACTTTAAAAAAATGTTTCTAAAAAATAAATAAATGAAACAACATGGACATAGTTTGTGCTCAGTTCTGCATATTTTGTAGGGCTTCCTTCACTACATCCACGAATCTTCTCTTGAGGTCTCCTGGATTTCCTCCTGCTTTGCAGCTCAGCCTTCTACATCTATCCCTCCTCTGCACACCCCCAGACCATCTCAGGCTTGCCTTTTTTGCTCCACTTGTGTTGGTCACTCCCAATGAGTTTTTGCATTTTAGGGCTGATTACCCACAAAATACACCAAATCTGTCTTTTATCCCATCTTCCTTCTCTCACCTCAACCAGTCGCAGCAGATGGCCCCACCCCTCCCAGAGCATGGTTCTGCTGGAGGTTTCTTCCTGTTAAAAGGGAGTTTTTCCTTCCCGCTGTCACCAAAGTGTTTGCTCATAGGGGGTCATATCATTGTTGAGTTTTTCTCTGTATGTATTATTGTAGGATCTTTCTTACAATAAGGTGCCTATAGGCAGCTGTTGTTGTGATTTGGCTCTGTCTAACTAAAAGATTGACTAGATCAAACATCTTCAGGGTTCAACTACATGCTTGAAAACTAATTCAGTTCCACGCCATTAAAATAAGCATGATTGTGTTTTTGTAGTACATGTATTTGAACTTAACCACTGTTGGCGCTTCGCACATCCTTAGGAAAGTATAACTTGTATTTTGAGGATCTTTTTTGCCTGAACTGTGCAATAAACTGAAGAGTGTGATGTATTTAAAAATAAATAAAAACAAATAAGAATTCACACAAACAAGCATATTTTCACTACTTCAACTTTATTTTGAAGCAGATTATCAGTCATTAACCCCACCCCAGCAAAAAAAGTTTCAATCCAGTATTTGAGCAAATCACGCTTAACATTGTTGAAAACAGTGGAAATAAATGGGAATAAACAGTGTTGTCACAACAACATGAAACAAAAGTAATGTATGTGAATGACCACCATCAAGAGCCCACCCTCTTCATTATGCTTAAGATGAAAAAGAGAACATTCACAACCTTCTTCACTGTGTCACAAAGACCTGTTTAAAGACCAAATCTGAGACTAAGGATAAATCATTTGGAATTTACACCTTTACTGTTTAAGGGGTTCAATTAGAGATGGACTCTTTCCTCCAAGTTAAAGATGGAGGAACTGGCCACCAGCAGACCCCCTGATGTCAAAACTATTTTATGAGGAAACAATTAATGTTGGAAGTAAAGAGTTGGAAGCTTATTTTCCATCAGTTTTTACAGAAGCTGAAAAAGAACCAGATTAGCGTCGCTTGTCCTTCCTGTCTCTATCTTTATGCTCCCTATCGCTCCGGGACGACCTGCCCCTTCCTTCCTCGCTCCTCTTCGATCCCCTCGAGTCCCTCCCTCCTCCGCCACTCCCTCCTCTCTTGTGGCTTCGCCTCTCGTCTCCCTTCTTCCTGTCTCTATCTGAGGGCCTCCTCTTGCGTTTTCTGCTGTCTCGGCTGCGGCTGCTGGATGATGAGGATGAGGAGGAAGAAGAGGATGATGAGGAGCGGCTGGACCCGGAGGAGGAAGAGGAACTTCCGCTGGAGGAGGAGCCAGAGGAGGAAGAGGAAGAGCTGTTACTGCGACTGCGGCCTTTCCTCGATTCCTTTTCCTTCTTTCTCCCTCTGCCGCTGTCCTCCTTAGCTGGGGCAGTAACAGGGACCTCCTGGGAAGCAGGTCGTTTTTGTGGGGGTTCCTCCTGCGATTTCCCCTCCACTGCCTGTCTGTCAACTGTGGAGTCCTGGACCGTAGAGCCAGGGACTGTGGACACTTGTGCAGGCACACTAGGGGCTGATGGGGGTTCTGGGGTTTTAGATGCCCCATTGCTCACAGGAGACTCTGCTGCTGGTTCCTCAGCAGCGTGGCTGGGCTCGGGCTGATGGCTGGTGTTTTCGGCTTCCTGGCTGCTTACAGCTGGTTCAGAGGGCTTGCTGTCCTGGAGATCTGTGGGCCCCTGCTTGCGTTCCATCTCCACCCCTACATCCTTACCCCTGTCCTCCTCCTCTACTGCCTGCTCTACCTCCATCTCCTCTGACTCTGGACTACCCTCTTTGTCTCCCTTCTTCTGATCCTCTCCTTCCTGCTTCTCCTCACTTAACTCCATCCCTTCCTGCTCTTCCTCTACCTTCTTAGACACTTCCTTCTCCCCTTCCTCCTTCTCTGTCACCTTTCTATCCCTCTCCTTTTCCCTTTCCTTTTCCTCCTCCTCATCTTCCTCCTCTTCTTCCATCTCTACATTGCCCTTATTACCTGTCACTTTGACTACCTGACCTGCTGGCTTACCCTCCTCCGGCTGCTCCGTCCCTGTTGCCGCTGTGTTGCCGTCCTGTTCGCGGTTTAGTTGTCGACGGGGACGCGACTCCATCTTGCTGAGGTGTTCAGCAAAAGCCTCACACCTCTCTTCAAACACAGCTGTTGAGAAAAAAAAATCCTCATGTTATTTAGTAGACAGATCCCCTGTGACTATATAACACCGCCACAACACTGTCAGTGCACTTCCAAAAATAAATTCCCACTCACCATTTAGTTTCTTGGTGGATTCATCGAGGAGTTTCTGTGTTGCGGAGCACATTTTTCCAGGCAGGTAGAAGATATGAGGCTTGGTCTTTGTGCGAATGTATTTCACCAGGCGATTATTGTGGCTGGTCCACTCCTCTTGCTTTGGATGGGGAAAAAAAAAAAAAAAAGATTTTACATTTCCCATCATTCTAGCTACAAAAAAAGATTTTAAAAGACTAAGTATTAAATTAGATGTTTATCAAATTACAATTTGGTGTGAGAATTAAGCAGCGATAAATGAAATAGACATTTAGTTTGGCCGAATCAGTAAATCCAGTTTCATTAAAAATAAACAAAACTCCACCACTTTCATGCTAGTCCCACTTTCAAACAAATACACCGTCTTACCAATTGAGCCAATTCCACTTTCTGCTCCAGAAGTCTCAACTCTGTCTGCTTGGCTCTCCTCTCCTCAAACAGCTCCCTCTTTTCATTCTCCACCTTCTTTCTCTCAGCCTCAGCCTGAACCTCGAGCTTCTGCTCAATCTCAGAACGCCGCTTTTGCTACAGGATGACAAAAAGAAATATGAAGCAGAACAAGAAAACAAAATCATGGAATTTATGACTTCATCAACACAGAAACCTATATTTTCAAAAATACTGTTCTCATAACCAAGCAAAAGATGAATCTATTCCTCACCTTTTCTGAAGAGACATTTGACTCCTGCTTGAATTTCTGCAGGGTCCCCATGAGCAGGCCGAACATGCGCCGATTCCTGACCAAGACAAGACAAACAACACCATCACACACTTAATTCTCAGCTGTAGACACGTTTTGCCATTTGCCAGATGAAATTAAACCAATCATGGCTCAGGCTATTTAGTAACCAACTCTGAATGTAAAACTAGAGTTTAAGAGCTACCTCTGTTTTCCCCTCTCATCCATGGTTTGGTCCTGAATGAGATCTCGGCGCGTTCTCTCTTTGGAGGTAGCTACTACAGACGACTGCAACGCCGGCTGAAGGAAGGACAAGAAGCAAATGTTAGGATTTTTATCACTTCAAAGCAGGAAAAAAATCCACTGTGAGAAAGCAAATACTGATCAGGTATTTTTGACAAAATTACCTTTTTGACATCATCGTCATCCTCGGCGTCGCTGTCGTGACGCATGTCCCTCCTGGCCCTCTGGTCCCCTGCCAGCCTGCAGCCACACAAAGATCAAATACTCATAAGAGATGGTACTTTGAAATCAAGACAAGGGAGAAAAAAAAAAAAAAACTTACAGAAAGCTGAGAATTCATTCAAATAATGCCTCACATGTGCAGAAATACCACCCCCCCCAAACAAGAACCATATTTTCTTACACTTGTTAAATAATCTTATTAAATGAAGGGTTTCAGGTAAAATGTGTTACACAAGCTCCAAAACTAGAAACTACCCAATCACTATATTATATTTCAAGTCGAGATCTCACCTTAGCAGGGCTCCTTCGATGTCCCTTTGCTTGGCAGGAGGGCCGCCGCTTCCCATGTCTGAGAGACTGCGTCTGAGAGAGGACAAAGAGGAAAACTTTAGAAATGCACAGACTGAATTTTTAAATATTTTAAACTGTTGAAATAATTTATTCTACCTTTTTTTGGAGAGACACAAAGAAACTCCAAGGAAGCTGATTCTGTTCATCTGGACGTGTTGTCGGAGAAATGCTTCACTCATCCAAGTGACTGAGCTCAGACTGAGCTCACTCTAGGTTTCCCCAACCTTTTAAACTGTTTATTTGCATAATGACCAAAACTATCGTTAAGGACCAACAATGGGCCCTGAGATCAGTTTCATTGTCCTTAAGTGGTCATAGCACTTTGCATATTAAATCACTTGAATGAGCGGCCAAAAGTTTCGCCCACTAAAAACGACGCCCTGATGAACAATCAACTTCCTGGGATTTAATTACTTGGACGACTGAGCATGCATCAAGACAAAAACAACAATTTTCAAACCCTCTTTGAACATTTAACTGAAACATCAGTGGTTCCTTTACAGACTGAATCATAAAAACATCATAGACAAATGTGATTAACATTTATCTCCAACTCCATGTTTTTGTTCTTGGACTCGGTTATAGTGGGTGTGGATGGTTCACATTTAAAAACAAAACAAAACACCCAAGGCAAATTATCCTGCAAAATGGGGCAGCTTCTCAGTCCATTAGTTTGTAAACCAAGCTACTTACTTAGAGAAAGTTATATAGTTTCTGCTTCTGATAATTAACTTCCCCGTAGCCGTTAAAATGAAAAAAGAAAATCACAACAATTCCCCCTTTTAATGTCTAACTGATGAAATCAATATGATTCTAAGTGTGAAGGTTTGAACTGGTTTGTTGCTGGTTACAGAATGCAAGGCCATGTATGACCATTGTATGACCATGTATGACCATTTGTACAATAGCAAAACAAGGCTTATTTAAGAAGTGACTTGACGCCAAGTCTCACATTTAATACAATGTGGAAGATGTGTGAGGGGTGGGGGGTGAAGTACTGCTGTACATACTTTTCAGATCACACACTAAAGTTGAAAATCTAAAGCTCTTTTTTTTCGAGAGGGGGGGCGCAAAGATTTACCTTAGCAGGTTTATTCCTCTGCCTCTACCACCTCCTCCAGGGCCTGCCATGGGGCCTCCAAGCCGACGGATCTGACCCGGCCTGCAAGCACAGCAGACACCGAAGTTAACACAAAAGAAAGAATACAGTCTGACAAATAAGACTCACGTTAACATTATGCATTTGTGTTGCTGCAGAACCGTTGTACTATTAAGCAAGACAAAGTGATGTGCCGCCCGGACGACGCCTCCTGCAGGGCCTCGACTCTGTTCATCTACCAGATTTAATGTCCCAACTCAATATTTAAAGAAGTCACTGATTTGGTTCATTTTTATTCGTTTGATGCGAATAAATTAGGATGGTAAAAAACATTATATGTGCGACACAAAACAATGAGGCGGTGCTGTTTGCAGGTTAGCCGACCCACGCTAACTTAGCACGCGTCGACTGAGTACAGCTCTCCAGCTTCACTCCAGGAACTCGCTAAAAAACTAAATAACCAGTTAAGCTTTTTACCTTGATTCATTAGGATCACGTCCGGTCAGTTTACGAATATTATCGTCCACATGCTTCAAACTTTCCTTGGCTTTTTCTAGCTGGTCTTGCAAGCTCCGCACTGCCACCGCCATCTTGCTTCCAGTTAGCGCGAATCACGTCTTCGTCCTCTTCTTCTACTTCTACACTTCTTTTTCATCCTGTCTCTTCATCAACGCATCACTGCCACCCTCTGGTCGGGGATGGATAATGCTTACTAACGTGTATGTATTGGTTCTAAAATCGGGGGTGAATGGCGTGTTTGCGTGTATCTGAAATAAAGTTAATTTCCCAGCCTTAGAAGGATCTTTAAAATTGATTAAACTAAATTCAGCTCGGCCTTCAACTGAAGGCAAGAAGCAGCGGGTTATTCACCACTGCAGGGCTGACAGGGCTGGACTGGTCATCGGGCATACGGGCATTTGCCCGGTGGGCCGCTCGTGATTTTTCGTTTTTATGGGCCGATGGGGTTTTATTTATTTATTTATTTTTTTAACGATATAAATGAATGGTGGTGGATTGGCCAGTTGGTCATGATCGAATCTGGGCTTGACCAGTTACCGCAGAGGAGGTCGAAATTTAAAGTTGAGGTGAAAGGGAACGTGATTTCATCACTACTTCAGCTAGAAAATTGCTAATTCAATCATGAAACTGATCAATGATCAGCTGATCGGCTTTTCTCTCCAGAAAGAGAGAACCAGCAGATGTCGCGCTAAACAACGGCAGCACGTTTGAGCTTGATCAGCTGTCGGTAGAATTTTTTTAATGTTAATTTCAAGTATCAGCTGATGTTTGCTGGAGCCACAGCTGGTCAAGA
>NW_005187487.1:543490-562161 GCF_000239375.1 Pundamilia nyererei | reverse complement strand
GATGAAACCAGGAGATGTCCTTACTGAATCATCAGAGCTGAACAGGTGATGGAGAAACAGGTTTACCTTTTAGGTGACATGAATGAGTTGAAGGGAAGAAATTAACTGTTTCTGAGAGACAAATAACACTAGGATCCATACTTTTCTTTCTTATTCTCATTTAAAATGTCTAGCTTTTAATAAATATTTATCAGAATCTTACAACCAAGTTTTCATCTGATGTAAAATGCATAGAAATATATTACTGTATTCAGTAAATATTAAGTCTAGTAAATACCCTAGTAAGTTATAGTATTCTTTCCTTTGGGAAGGTACCATCTGTGCAGTCTGCAATTCTGTTGAAGAAAGATGTTGAATCTATTTGATTACAGGAGAAAAATAATAGATCTCTGTGCATTTGTTTGATACGTGCATTAAATTAAAATCAGTTTTGTCAATTAAGCATCTTGAAACAGAGGGTGGGGGAGTGGTTCCCTATTTTATTTCTTTTCTTTTGTTGCTGGGACAACCCTATTAGTTAGGTATATGTAATTATAAATTAGGTTGATTTATATTTTTGCTACAGACCGTTTAGAATACCAGAATAGGGAGGGTGGTGTAGGTTTAAGTTTATTATAAAGGCTTTATGGCTTTTCCTATAATACCATGGTGGGCCGGTCACTAGTCAAAATGCCCGGGCTGATTTTTGTCCCAGTCCAGCCCTGCTGATCACATATCACAATGTGTGCTATTTCAGCCAACAGTGCACCTATATCTTCTCTGAAAGTCAACTAAATGAAAAGCGTAATATCTAATTTCATAAGAATGGTTCAGTGTTATAGCCTCTTACTTCTGTAGAAGACAATAAATTAAGACCCTTTCCAGGAGCTGAAAAGTGCTATATGTGAAATGTTGTAAGAAGCCACAAAATATCTGGGAATCCTCAAAAGTTACAAAGGAATTAAACCAGAAAAAAATTTATCAAAACCTGCATGGAGCAAGAGGATTTACTTCTCAAGTTAGCATCAGCAGAATAAATTTAGACTTAAAACATCTGATTTGTATGTTTTTACTAAAGCTTCATCAGAGGTTTAAAAGATACAGACGATACTCTCGAGACTGGATTAAGGACAGGAATGAAGAATGTGTTTTTTTATTTCACTCCTCCTGAGTACAGACACTCTTTCTTCTCCTGACAGCCAGATTCAGGGTGCCTGCCTGCCCCTTTTGATCTCTATCAGTAACCGAGGAAGCCGGCTCTGAGCTGCGAGCCCCGGATTGAAAATAAAACCCTTCTGAGTCCCGCTGTTGCAGCTCTTGCATATCAAAGTGGAAACCAAACATCAAACCACAGCTGATTTCCTGGCTTTTAACAGTGTGCGCTACAATTCTGCTGATGATTCTTTCATATCATTCTGCTACCAGTCCAATAACACTGGTGTCATCATGCATTTAATTACACAGCAGAGAACCCAGCCTTCTAAAACCCACTCTGACTGTTGGTTGGGGAAAAAATGTGTTGTTGTTTCAGCTTAATTGTGAAACAGCACAATGATAATCTCCTAGTCTCATTATCCAGATGAGAAGGAGCTCTTTGTCTGAGTCCTACAGCATTAGTGCAAAACAGTTATTCCTGTCCATTAATTAAAAAGCTTTTTAATTAACTTTACTGTTAGCAGACTGCTTTTTAGCTATTTGTGATGCATAATTGTACATTACAGTTGGGAAAGGCAACTCGTAAAACATTTAGTCCAACATATTACAAAAACTGAATTATAGCTCCACTTTCTTAGCTTACAGTAGGGCCGTGCGGTCTTCTCCTGCTGTAGTTCATATGCTTCACGGTTGAATGTGCTGTGCCTTCAGAGAGGCTCTTGTGCATGCGTGGGTTGTAAAATCATGTATATCACCTTTCTTCTACATTCTGAATCTTGGTTTGAAGTTTAGCACGTTGTTTTGACCATGTCTACGTACCTAAATGGGTTGAATTACATTCAGGTATGACACTAGTGTTTAAAGAGGTGTACCTAATGAAGTGGTAGGTGAGTGTATACTGACATGAGGGGCATTTTCTTGTCCGTTTCATTTCTGACATTGGCGTCTTGAAACTATGATTAAAATTATTGTTGGAAGACATTTTTGAGCAGATAAAAAGCAAGTCCGTGGTGACAGGCTGATGTGAGATCAGTAAGGTGGAAGCAGGAGAACAGGAGCAGAAGGATACTGAAATCATCACAGGGGAATATTTTAACATGCGAAATATTTTTGGGAGCAGGATTTTGTAGAAGAGCTAAAAAGGAGAGACATTTTTCTTATCCTTATTATGTTTTACATCTCTGGGCTTCCACAGATCCAGCTGCAAGTGCTTTATGCTGTTTACTCAAAGGAAGTGTGCTGCAGGGACTTCCTCTGAGTAAACAAAGAAATGGCAAGATAGCATTATGTAATATCGGTGTTCAGTGGGCACGGACTTAACAAGTAAAGATGAGGGATTTTCTGGTTGGGGAGGGGGAGGCAGTTTAACATTTTATCTTTACATTTGATTATTTCATCAAATTCTTCAGTAGCACTTTCTCACTTATCCGCCCGACTCAGCTGCATCAGATAGATAACTCAGCTGAAGGGTTGTTTTTTTTGAATATTGCATGAAATGGGTGACCTGAAAAGAAAAGGCAAGACCATGTCGCCTTCTTCCATCATCTCAGGAATCTTTTCTGATGATCATGTCATTGTAGGTGTGGAAATGGTTAATAACTGAGTTGAACCCATTTAAAAAAACAAAACAAAACAAAACAAAAAAAATCCCAAAGGTCATTAGGAGCAGTTATTGTTTTTTAGACCAACGGGTGTGGAGGTGTGAAAAAGGCTGGGGACCACTGGATTAAGAGACAATAGACTACTTAAAGACACACAGGAAACCAGTGGGTCATATAATGTCCCTGCAGACTAATTGTGATTAAGTTAGTTTAGGGTCTACTTGACATTCATGCACAATGTGCAGCTATTGTTTGTTTCTTTGTGGTACTTCAAATCAGAATAACTATGGTCTGGTTTGGTTTGATTGGAGATTGCAGAACGACAGGCGACTTCTTTCCAATGCCAGTTTTTTAATGGATTTAGGGGGGGGGGGGGCTAAAGATCCAAAAAAAAAAAAAAAAAAAAAAAAAAAAAAAAAAGGACAAACGAAGCAAGTGACTTTTTATTATTTTTATTCACTGACTAAAAGAAGAGAAGCATTCATTCCACAATAATTCAAATCAACATTCGGCAGGTTGACCCCTCAATTGTATGCCATCTGTCATTTCAGAGGTTTTACGTGGAGGTTTATAACGCGTCCTCCCTTTTCTTCACCACAGAGCCATGGATCAACACTGTTCAATGATAAAATCTGTCCTCTTACTTCCAGAGGACTCTTACCCTGCAGACTAAGCCAAAAAAAAAAACAGCTGGGACAATTTCAAATATCACTTTTGTGCCTTTTCTTGTGGACATTTAGGGTAAAACTCTGTTTTGCTTGGTCTTAAAAATCCACAAGCCATCCTTTTAATCACACCTTGGTCTGTTTGATATAGCTCAGGTGAGTTACAGAATTGACTCACTTTTAAAGCTCTGTGCAGAACAGATTTGGAAGTTTTTTTTTTCCTGAAATATGCTCTGTGGTACGTGAAGTCTATCCAGCTGTGTTCTGGGTTCAGTCTGGTTCCCTGCTTACAGAAAGGAGGTAATAACCCGGTGCTATGTGCTCACGTTAACCGACACAGTCGCACAGGAACGTTACGCTCAGAATATTCAACATTAACGATGGTAAAACCATTTCTGCATAAAACACAACAACAGAGCTTCTGATTTACAAAGTCTGCGTGATTTCAGAGTATACTTCATGTTCATAAATTGAACCCGGACATGTGTTGCATAAGAGTATACCACGGTAATGCATTGTTGATACCTATACAAATATGCACTGTGTGAGTTTAGATATCTATATAGTTTATATTTCTTCCTCTATGGTTTTTCTAAAGATGCAGCCGGGCGCGGTCAGCAATGCTTGTGCCCCCTTTGTGGCCACTAGTAAGACTGCTGTTATTGCAAACTGTCCTGATTTTAAACAAATGCACAACATTCGTACCACGATAAAACTGGGGCCATCTAGCCAGTCTCACAGAGACCAAGAGTGAGCCCGCCGTCACCGCTGCTGTCGCTGGGCTGGCTGACCAGAATCAAAAAGATCTTAAAACTAAATGATAAGATTTCAGAAATCATCATAAGGCCAAGTATTGTCATTGCAAGTTCTTATTAGTTTACATCTTCGTTTCTATTGTATGACAGTGAGAAAAACCAAATATAAAAATAGGAGGAAAAGAAAAAAGAAAAAGAGGATGAGTGTGGATTATATGCATTCCTCTTGCATAGTTGTATTGCTGGACTGGGCAGCAGGCCTGCCTGCCTGGCTAATTAGGAGGTTTGGCTCTCCAGACTTGACAAGAACGACTTTGTTTACCAGCCAGAAACATCACAGCCACAGTAGCTGAGATCTAAATGGAGATAGTTGGCCGACACTGAGCATGAATATCTATCAGGTCCCTGATACAGTCAGGCGCTGCGTGAATCTCGCCATGCATCAACGATACTGACAGAATTTGGCCAGGTTAATGCCATCAGTGCCATTTTGTCGTTTCGCCTCTACATCTACAGAGAAGCAAGTAAATGATAACACCATTACTATCGCACCCAGGCTGACATCATCATCATCATCATCATCAGCTGGCTGGAAAACTAAAAGCCGGAGTGTCCAAACTTCCTGTCAGTGCTAGTACATCTAGCCTCAAACACATGTACTTATCTCTGTTACAGGACTGATTTTATACCAGTGCAATGCACATCCAGTGTTTGTCTCCAAGTTACTGAAACACATCAGGAAGCTAATCAGATTTGTCACATTCCTGCATGCAGCCAGCCCTCTGTGAGCTCATTCAGTCCTGCATGTACTGGTAGTAGTCTGTGGTCAAAGCATTTAAATGAGAAAACAAACCTAAAAAGAAATACAACCTTGCTATGAGGAAACCCTGTCTCTTCATGTTAATCCACCAGAAACACTGAACCAGCCCTGAATGTCTTTTAGGGAAGGCTTCAGGCCCAGAACCATCTTACTACCTCTTATTTCTTAAGCTATTTAAGTTAAGTTTCATTTTCCAGAACATTCTGAGAGTCAACATCACAAACCCTCGAGTCGGCATCGAGTCTAAGCAACGATCAAAGTGGAAATGAAACTTGTGATGAGTGTCTGCCTGTGGCTCTGAGCCCGCGTTTAGGCGATGCAGATTTGACACAGTCTGCTGCTTTGGTACTAAAATAACACACACACTCATGACCCTGTCCATGTCAAGGGAATTAGCAGTGGCTATCACAGAGGTTTCATACCCATCCCTCTGTATAACAGCCTTGATTGGACAGTTCTGCAAGCATGCCACCAAGGCCAACTTTCTCAGATGGAGTGCATTAGAGGCCAGCTCTGTGGGTTCATTTAGGGGCCATGTGAGCCCAGTTATCTTCAAGGATTTCTCTGAATGCACATAACAGCACAAGAAAAAAATTAAATAAAAAGAAGCGAAATAATAATTTAAAAAATAGTTAAAGTATAAAATGGTCAAAAGGGCTGCGGCCACTTGAATGTGCAGTAAGTGCTGGTAATGGTCTCCTGAATAACTGACATCCCATCATCCCTCCAGAGCCTTCAAACCTGTCATTTTTAATGGCAGGACTCATTAAAAATAAGGCTCTGCTAGCTTTGTGTCAGTCAAACAAACTCTGTCTGCATATGTTATAAAAGTCAGCCCAGCACAGGCTCCCGTGCATCCAAAGTGAACATGCATCTGTGTCCTTAACATGCAGTCCTGTTTTTCACCTGCCAGACTGACTCAACATGTGAAACCACCTGATTCCACAGCCCTCTTTTTTTAGCACTGTGATAGTCAAGTTGCTTTTGTCACCCCCCCCTGTCCTTTGTGACTTTGTGTACCGGACACAATATGGCCTCAGAATGCTGAAGCATGGCATCTCAGAAACACACATTAGAAACTCAATTTACTAAAGCTGCTAATCTGGTGTGACTCGTCAGTTCTAGATGCATCTCTGATCTCTTCACACATAGACCATTCAAAGTAAAAAATATATAGTTTCTGTAGATAATCTTCTTGCAGACCTTGCAGCAGTAAACTGTTTGCATGTCAGACGGCCTGAGCGACGCCTGTGTGGAATGTCCCGTTCCTAGAAGATCTCTAGCAGCAAATCACTTTATAGCTCAGGACTAAACACTTCCCCTCAAACTGGACCTTGGGTACAGGCTTACTGGCCAAACACCACATCACATGAGACACATGGGCCTTTGTCCTCACTCTGCCATCTTTCAGGGTGCAACTCCTCCTGGAAGCATCTGCGAGAGTGTTTAGTCCCTGACTTTACTGAGATTGAACCTTCTTAGTTTTACATTCATTTGTTCCTCACAGTGAAACAGACGATGGACAGGGAAGAGAAAGGAGGAGGAAAACTCCAGATCACTCTGCTTAAGCCTCTGTAGGAGTGTCCTGCACTGGACCGGACTTTAAGCAACATGCACTGTAGACCCTGAGTGCCGTTTAGAGGTAACACTGTACAAGATGTGCAGCAATGCTGATCCAATAATGCCTTAAAACCCATATTCTTGTGTTTCTAAACACAGGGCACAGTCAATGACCAGACGGGAAGCCTTTTGCTCTCAGGTCTGGATTCACTCCAACCACATGGCGAGACTGTTGACATTTTATCACGTCCAGTATGGTCCAAAGTGTAAGAAGGACAGAGTTTGACACCAAACAGACTATTAATAGTCAGTGGAATAAACATAGGAAAAAAAAGGAGTGGAGAAATATCAGAAAAGTAGGAGCTTTAAAGGAGAAAACAATACTGGACCAGCCTCCAGTCAGTGTGTGTCTTTGTGGGCACTTCAGATAGACTTGTGTCTGGGTTAAGTTTGTTCCTCTGTGGTCTTTGGCAGCTAAGAACACATCAAGGGTGGAGAACAGATCCAGTGACTCCTAATATTCTTTCAGCTTCAGGCCTGAGGTTTCCATCGTCCTCCTCCTTTTCCAAAAACCGATTGAACCCTGAGAACGAATGATTTCTGTTCCTGTTTCCCGCTGCAGAAGAAGTGATAAGACTACACTGGTGAACATGAGCAAGCCTCGCTCTCTCCCCTACAAATACAAATACACACAGGCATGCATACATCGCATGGGACTGCACAGCCAAAAACATCTTATTTATATATTTCTACTGCATACAAGTGAAAAGCTGAGCAGAAAAATGTAGGCAGGATCCGAGAGGAATCAAAACACGATGGCTGCTAAAACCTTCATCACTGCAGCTTTTAACCCTTAAAAACTGAACTAATAATAACAACACCTAACAAAGCCAATATTTTTCTGACAGGCAAGGTTTGAAAAGCAGTGAGACTTCAGAGGCTTTCAGGCACAAGATGGCTCAATATTTAGCTATTGGCCACAATGCTGGACTGGTTGCACTTCTGTTTGACCTCTTGTCTCCTTGGAAGGATAAACCAGGATTTCTCTAAACGTGCCTTCACTAAAATAGAGTTTTTTCCATTTCTAGTTTTGTGGCGCAAGTATTTCAGCAAGCTAACAAATCTGAACTGTAATTCTGATTATCTGAGCTTAATCTCTGGTAAAAACACCATTCCTTCCTTTAATTTTGGCAGATAAACAGCCAAATCTAAGTTCTAGCATGAAGCCAATAAAATCTAGAGACTTGTGAAGACAGGAAAGTGCTGATGAAACGAGAGTGGAACAGCTTCTTAAAAAAAAAAAATCTACTTGCTTATTTGAGGTGACCATTTACTGTGACATTACATTCTACTAAACACTGCCGTCATTTTTACACCTCTTACCTGTCTGACATCTACGAACAATACGAAGCTCTAACAGCTCTAACATCTCTCAGATAAAAGGGCTTTTAAAAAGAAGAAAGGAGGAGGAGGAGCGTGGAAGAAGATGACATTAAAAAACCAACACGTTTTGGTCTGAATGTGTGATGTTGGTACGTTTCCCCTCTGAGTGTACAGAGCTATTTACAGCCACAAACAGCCTTTAAAAGAAACTCTTGGTACCAAAGTGCATTTATCCTGAGATATGAACCAAGGACTATAGAGATTATCATGGCTAAACCACCAAGGTCCCCTTAAACAGACAAGCAAACATTTGGTATCCGGGGCCAGTCGCTGCGATTAATTCATTCTGAAACTAACAAAGTGCTGGCACACTGGTTCCATATCAGTCCATGGGGAAGAGAATAAAATCACTAAGGTCAACACTGTAAACTATAGACCCTGATATGGACCTTTACAGTGTGCAGTGCCATTGTCCTCGATCTTTGCAAATCCATGCCTGAGCTGAAGCCATTTGGGTGGGCAGCTTTTCTGACAGTGGCTCGTTTACTCACGAAAGTTGGGTACATTTAAGTCTAACCCAACTTCCATTTTTCCTGTTAAAACCTCAACTCAGCTCAGAAAACTCCAATAGGACCTCATAGCCACTGAGCAGTCACAGCACTGTAGGATCACACTGCTATACTGAGCCCAGTAATCAACTGATGGTGTTCGGGTCTATCTGGAGTCATTTGGTCTATGATGCCTCGCTTTAGCTGTTAACATTCATTTCATGTATTAAAGTGATCGCATTCACTTGAAAGCAGACAAGTAAAGACACTGACTTAATCAAAGTCATGCAATTGTGAATGAATGAGGACAAGCTCAGCCAGACCCACAGTGCCAAAGCATTTCACCTCAGATGACCGACCATCAGTTCAAACATTAATTGGGCCCAGCAGGTCTCCCATTGACAGCATAGATTCATTTGAACCACCCCACAGCCTCTCAGTCCCTCACATCTACTGAAGATATAAGACACGTGCAGCAAGCAGCATGGTTGTGCCATTCTTTAGTCTTTATCAACCATAATCTTTGAAAACAAATGTATGATTAGGTTTGCTGACCCCTCCGACTGAGGGTCTATCGGATGGCAAGATAAACAACAACATCAATAACAACAACAACTGTAGCCAGAAAACAAGGGGCTGTTTCAAAAGGCAACTGTGACTCAAGAGAAAATAATCCAAAGAAAATAAAATAAAAACAAAACTTCAACTCACATTAACTGATTGTTTCACACAAGCTACACAACATTGCCACCACTGCTGGTCTTAGAGACATTAAAAGCCTACCTGAGACTGACAGAAGCAGCTTTCGTCACATGACCCGAAACCTTACTGTGCTGCTGCATTGGAGGAGGAAGAGGAAGAAGGGGGGAAAAAAAAGCAGTCTTGGCTGTCAGTGAAACCTACAATGTTAAAACTCAGCTATTCAGCAAGAGTAAGCCTTCAATGGCTGGCCAACAGCGTCAGAAATGAATTAAGTTACATTCAATGCACCCATTCCTCCCTCCTTGCTCTCAATCATGATTTGTTCCCCCTCAAAAAGAAAGAAGAGCTCTTCCTACCAACAGTACTGCTGCCATGACCTGTGTGATAGCTGCTCCTGCAGAATACTGCTGCTGTTCTAACATGGCCTCACCAAGAGTTTGGAAGCTGTTACAAAAGAGATTACTTAAATCACAAATATACATATGGCATTAAGGAACAAAACCCCGTTTTCTTTAAAAAAAAAAATATAAAATATGAAGGACTACTTGAAGATGTTTTTGACCTCAGAGCCCTCCAGCGTCATGATTTTTGACTTTGTGTCATGCATCCCTTCTGCGTTCTTACAAACAACTGGAAGGCTCTGAAATCAGAAAGGCAGAGATATTCATCCTGAAAGTAGAAAAAGAGTTTCTAGTTGTCGTTTTGTGATGAGCTGAATTTTGTAGTTTGGCCCTGAAAGCGAGTCAGAATACGGGGCTTCCCCATTTAGCTAACGCTGAGGTTTCCCTAGAAAGTCAACAAGTGAGCAGGGTGCAAAGTGTGTTGGCAACAAGCATGTAACAATATTCTCCTCAACACCATCGGTAAGGATCTCAAAACCCCTAAACTATTTTGGCTTTGAGTCGCCCCTCCCTCAATAATTATCAGTCATGGTGATGACACGGCTGTTACATTAAAACTCACTAGCAGCAGCCACAGCCATTTTACAGTGGCGTTTCCCACCCGGCTGGCAAGGCTCTCGAACTAGTGGACAAGTGCACGAGATGCTCTTTCAGAGCAACAGAAGAAGCAGCTATGGTTGTGTTACCCAGGAAGTTACTAATCAGTAAGTTTACAGACTCCAGACAGATGGACACAGAGCAATGGTTTGTTAAAAAAGATTAAAAAAAGAAAAAAAAGAAAAAGAAAAAGAGAAACAAAAGAACTAAAGTTAATAGCTTGTGCCTGAACACACAACCCTTCTTAAATCCCTACAGTTCATCACTCAACCCGCCTGCCTGTCCTGTTCTAGCAGTGAGCAGGATAATAATATATCTGTATTTAAATACACACAAAGCCAATACAGGCAAGGGAACCACCACGCGGGAAGAAGGAAAAAGAAACCTCAACTGGGTTATACAAAGAGCAAGGAGGGATGGAAACAGTCAAATTAAAAAAACAAAGGAAAACAAAACAAATCAAAAGGTACATTACACAGATGCTCCAGAGGTTATTAAGGTGAAGGAGAGAGCTCTGAATACTTGTGGGCAAGACCAGACCAGACTGAGCTGAGCGGGCGCTGGAAGCCGCACGCTGACCCACAAACTAAAACCTGTGAAGTCCTGCCAGCTGTCAGATCTCTGTGTGATATTCAAACCGAATGCTTTTCAGATTGTAATTAGCAATCCAGTTTTAAGTGAATACTCCTATCTGCAATATACATATATTTAAAACATCAGAAGCTGAATCCATTTTTCAAGCGACTGGCCAACTGGATAATAAGAGCAGCAAAGCAAGACGACGTTGAAAAATGGTCAGACTTAATTATGGAAAAAAAATTTAAAAAATAAAAACAATCAGCTCACGTCAGTTCACATAATTTATAGACTATTCTTAAGCTCCACTTTAGAGTTTTCGTTGGGTCTTGGTCTGGTCTGGTCTGGTCTTGACACAGTTTAGGCTGTGATGTCTTGGGTTTGCCATCCCCCGTCTACATGCCCATGCTGAAGGCGCGCAGCTCATGATGGAAGTGCTGGGTGGGTTCGGACAAAAACACGCTGGAATCCAGGCAAGGCTGCCAGACACGGCCGAGGCCCAGAGAAACCTCCTTCACCAGGTTGTGGACTGGGTCGCCCTCTACGCACACCGACTGGTCTGGATCAAAGTCGATGCTCTCCTCGGAGACGGTCAGGACACGGAGACTGGAGCCTCGCAGTCGGGAGATGGCCACCAAGTTATGGGACCACACAGTGTAACCTAAATGGATTCAGGCATTAATCATTCAGATTTCAAAGCTAATAATGAACATGTTTTGCAGATTTATACTCGAAACAAACCATAACAACTTCTTTTTAATACGGCCTACAGGAAGGCAAGACTGCCAATGAACTCTGCAGTTACTTTACTGCTGGCTTCCTTCAAGCTACATTAGCTCTCCTGCTAGCAGCCAGTGCACTACTGCCGATTCGCAGTGTAGTAAGCATACCACTGAATTAAATAATAGTCTGTAGACTGGCTTTTAAATATATTTTAAAAAAAAAATACAATTATTCAGCTTTTTCCAGGGATGCAATCTAAAAATATTGGACTGGTGTGTCCACAGTCACAACAGTAAGTCCACAGCTTGCTGCACTGTTTAGAAAACAGTCACTACAGGCCTGTTTTGTATGGAATTATTACCACTAGCCACACAGATCTGACCAACTACAGCTCACATTCTATCAAAGAAACAAAACTGAACTCACCATGTATCACGAGTACAGCCAGCTGAGTACATCTCCATGTCAAGAGGACCAAAGGGTCTTCGTTACGATTGATGCTGAGGTCAGGGAAGTCAGGGCCATCCCTCAGGAGCAGGAAGTGAGTCAGCGTTTTGTTGTACTGCTGGGAGATGAGCTCCAGTGTGGCGTCGGTCACCGGCATGCTGTAACTGTCGAGGTGAAGTCGCTCGAGGGGAAGGCTCGGCTTTAGGACCCTGAGGAGCTCAGAGCTGTCGACCTCCAGGGCCATGACGTACACTCGCAGGTTGGCGCTTACACGAACCTGGGGAAGACCAGGTAAACTTACTGATATGCTACAATTTACTAAATACACAGAGCCTCAATTCAGCATGAAATAAAAGCCACAAATACAGAATCACAGCAGTACCAGTGCCTTCCAGTTATCCTCTGTAGCGGTCCCTTCTAATGATTTAAACTCCAGGGTGGCCCCGTTGAGCAGCAGGGAGAGGCGATGAAGTGGAGTTCGCCGTGGAGATGCCAGCAAACCACAAAGCTCAGATGTAAAGTCAGTAAAATCGAGAGCCAGAGAATGAAGGTTAGAGAGGCGATCCAACTCAGATGGGGAGACGAGGGGCCCTGAGGGAAATTCGGAGGAAAACTTTCAGTTATTCAGCATTACTGTCACATAATGTTTACAAACTATATGATGTAACAGACATACCTAGCTGATGGTCCAGTAAACTTAGGTGCTGTAGGGTCTCAGCTGAAGGATTGGACAGGCAGGATAAAGAACAGGAAGTCACCAGGCCCAGCATGAAGCTACAAGACAGCCACCTCAGCTGCCTGCTGTTGGAGAGGACCTCCATAAACAACTGTTGGATTCTATCGAGAGACAAAGAAAGACCATTTAAAAAACCAGAATGACTACAGCTGCCGTCAAATCTGGTTTAAAAAAACCCCAAAACAAAACAATCCCCAAAATCATTCCTGACAGTGGAGTAAAGAAAGAAAAGATCATCAGGGTATATACACTTTCAAAATGTCCCGACTTTATGTGTTTAAATGTAAGCCTAAAATGGATCTATTGTAATGATGTCCAAACAATTTCGACACATACACACACACACACACACACACACACTACAATCAGACTGGTGGAGCTATGCTCAGCAACTTGGTGCATTTCACACAGTGTTTTATGGCCAATTGTGTCTACAACACAAACCACAGAGCGCAGAAGCTACACTGAAATCTCATTTTTATTTAAACATCACTTACTGAACTACTGCTCAGCTACAAAACAAATCCACAACTGCTGTGAATGAGACAAAAAGCTATCAAGGCAGGCAGTGATGTGCATGTTATTCTGAAAAGCCAGTAGTCCATGTACTCTGTAAGTTAAACTGACATTAAAAACACCTGACACAAACCGGCCAACTATGAAACTCTTCGCCAGTTAAGTGAATGCTATTGATCATACTGTTACAGTTCTGCTGAGGAATCTGGGATCCTTGCATTCATGTGGATGTTACTGTACATCAGTAAAAACTGCAGCTGGACAATACGCTCTGGACCTCAAGAAACAAAAACAAGGCACTGTCCTCATCCTCTAAATACCCTAAGAAATCCCATGTACATGCCCCAAAAAGTGAGAGCTGTCTGGGAGGCATACTGGACACAAACACTGTATTAAAAAAAAAAACGAGGTTGTGTGACCTTCTTCATAGTCCACTTCTCATCATTGAGACAGGGAGTGGATCTACATGTACCTATCAGAGCATGGCTATCCATCATCCACCATAATGTGTGTCCCAAATACAAAAACACTCAGAGAATGACGGGAAATAAATAAGAAATAGCAGCAGGAGGGCCGAACTCAAATGCAATGACTGATTTAGGCTGCTGCAATTAATAAACACAAATTGACAGAACATAAAACTGTATTCAAGTCATAACATTTTCTGTCTTTTTACTTTAACACACACACACACACACACACTCTCACTCTCTCTCTAAAGCCAGGAGCTTTTCTTTCAAGCTGTAAATATGTTTCTTAAAGCTGTAAAGTTGGCCATTTAAAAAAATGGAGTCTATTGGGACTGATTTGCTTTTGGAGCCAGCCTCAAGTGGCCAGCATTTTTGGCACTTCCGTATTGGTTTAATTCATTTGCTGTCTGCTCAGTGCGTACATGCATTCAGATTTGATGGGAATCAAAATTTTCCATCAGGGTCGATATACATAGACGTTGGATACTGGGTTATGTAAATGACCACTATTTAAAGCCCTCAGTCTTTTAAACACCAACAACACACAAAAACAAACGCTCCTTTTTCAGAGAGTCAATGCTTTGTAATAACACTCAGTTTTCTAGGCGGAAACCAGACACACACTTTGAGTGTTTGACGTGGACAAAGACTGTCCTGTGATGAAAAACTGTCTTTTCTTAATTTTGTAAATTAATTGCCCTTTAGAGACACCAAACACCGCAGACTTTCCATAACAACAAGAAGATGCAGTTTTGGAAATATTACTCATTCACACCCACATGCAGCTTTAATTATCACATTTGTCAGTCATTTCAGTGAAACCTGTTTTCATGCTTCGATGTTGTGACTTACTCATTGATCTTTTTGTCCCCCTGGTGGATTAGATGCAGGTGAGAGCTGTCTAGTAGTCCCTCTTGCTGGAGAATGAATGTGTCTCCATACAGACTCAGCTTCTGCAGATTTCTGAATAGACAAAGACACGTACAGATAGAGAAAAAAAATTGCAGTTATTACTAGAACACCTGTATCAACAGCAGCAAGTCAGATGAGTCATCCGATCCAAACAACTTAAAAAAAGGTTTCACCTGTTAAACAAACTGCAGCCATTTTGTTCAGTGTAATTTAGTCTTCACTTCTCCTGAGCTGCTTTCTATCCCGCACAGAATTATGGCTGCCCTGCACTTTCCCGCAGTGCTGTTGAAAGCCCTTTATATGCTGGCACCCAAAATAGATTGGCAAAGATCAAGCAGCAGTGTATACGCCAAAGTTGATTCTTTCGAACACTGATGCAGTCAATGTAAGCGTAGTGGTCACAATGCAGCCAATTACCTTGTTTTAAACAGACGATCTACACCTCTTTTGATAGTAATGTTTGGAAGATCACCAACATAAACGTGGCGAAAAGCAGAAAGGACGAATTTCTTTATAGGACCGGTTACAAACATAAGAGGGAAGGGCAGGTTTATCTGCAAATAGGATGACATTTTCTTTCACATCAGTGTTGTTTTGGCTAAATGAACCAAGAGGATTAAGAGGCAATAGATTTATTCATGTTATAAACGTATTGGAAAATTTACATTTTAACATTTTAAGCCATTTTATCACTTCAGTTTAATTTGGTCAGACATAAGTTACAATCAAATAACTGCAAATGACAATAACATGTATATGAATATCTTAAGAAATTAGTTAACAATTATTTTTACTGTTTTCATAATGATTGTGCTTAAAGTCAGCATCCCTATGAATGATAATGACGACCTTTAAATAGTCCAACAGTACAACGACACAAGATACCAACAGCCATTACATTTTTAAATGTCTGAATTAGCCAACTCAATACTGATAGGAACATATCCCCTGCATAAGTGTCGCACATGCACCAGTGCAACCACAAGGGTTTCATACAGCCGCACATGGCACAGGCGTACCTGCAAGGTGAAGCGCATGTTACATTTGATGTACCCACTTCCTGTGTATCAGCTGAGAGTTCAAGTTTATGGGCTCATGTGCAGCTACTTAGTGCCCTTAGAAAGAAACAACAACTTGCCTGTTCTCATTATTTGGAACATATGTCAGTGCTGGTGGAGCTGGCTCAGTGCCCCCCCCGAAAACAACAACAAAAAACAAAAACAAAACAAACAAACAAAAAACAGGCTTTTCATTACCCGATAGCGAACTCTGAAGTTAGAGGTTGTAGTCCTGATCTTTTCAAAACTACCATGCACAAAACAGACCATGGTTCTTAGATTCTCATAATGCTTCATCACCATGATGAGATCAGTGGAACAAGTTCATCCATTTCTTTCAGTTCTGCTTTCCCCACCAAGCCCACTTTCACAATTCTACATCTGGATGAACCCAAATTTGTCACATTTTAAAAGTGTGTTTGAATAAATCAGGTGTCTGGAAGTGGATTACCACAGATAGATCATTATTGGTGTCTATATGTTGCCTGATACACACCGATAGTCAGTGAAAGTGTTGTGTAGGAAGTGGGAGAACATCCTTCCTTTGCCGCTGAAGCTTATAAAAACAACAGCCTGTTACTGAACTGAAATGTTATCAGTTAAAAGACAGCATTGGCACCAAATGCAACTTTCTGGATCTAGCTAGTAAAGCTGTACACCAGCAGGGAAGTGGGAAAGGGTTTAAGTTATCCTTAAACTGAAACAACTTTAAAACAAACAACAAAGTAATGTCAAATATTTCAACCCCTTTAGTAGAATTAAGACAAAGCAACCAGTTTTGAATGCCAGCATCACAAAACACTGTAAAGAAGACGGGAGAAGGTGGAAAAAGGTGTGACACAGCTGCACCAATGAAATTAGAAGCGTTAACAGTGTCAAATTTTGACAGAGTAGGAGAAATTATCCTGTGTGTGTGTGTGAGAGAATATAAGTGATCACGTCCTACAAACGGACAACAGGCTAAATACATCCACACACTGTATATTTGTGTGTGTGTGTGTGTGTGTGTGTGTGTCAGTGCTGATATCAGCAAGTCACAGCCAACAAAGCCTTCTAGCCTCCACCAGTGCTGCATTGTACCTGCTGCTATGGAGAGACCATAATGAGAAGTGTAAAATAGGACAGGTGACAAAAGGCATGCAGATGCCTCGCACATGCACCACCATTTAATTTATGCATGCAAAGGTGCCCTTAATAAACCATATGCATAACGCTTGCTGCCACTGCAAAGACCTGGCATGATTACGTAACTCCTAATGCCAGGGTTTGTTTATAGCTAACTGAGCTAGCCAGTTGCTAGCTCACTGCGACGCATCTAAACCCGAGAAATTTAAAAAAACCAAAACAAAACAGGGCGAACATGTCAAGCGAATTTTTCACTCCAATTAAAAATATCAAAGCAGACATTTTTAGAGGTTATTTTCTAGTATTACCTATTGTTTCGGATGCTGGTGAACACACATAACACCTGGTCCAAGTAGGTGGCCACGGCATCCCTCCATCGCTCCTTGTGCTGCGGGTCGCTATCGGGACCCGGAGGCTGGTCCACTCTGGCGGACGGCGGGTCGCTGTTCTGATGGCTAAGGTTTCCTTCCACCGGTGCGAGTTCTAGCTGCAAGTCTCGCACAAAAGAGCCAAACTTTCGCATAAGGAACTCAAGCTTCGGGGTTTCGTCAGAGCTGGAGCATCCACCACCACCTATTCGCAGTTTGAGCTCGGTCCACAGCGCGGGGTAGAACAAACACTCCCTCCAGCGAGAGCACACAGCCGAGGCCCGGAGCTTGTCTCGGTCGGACAGAAAGGAGAATATGTGGACAATAAGCTCGCTGGGCAAAGCCATGGCTCCGACACCCCCGCACAGAGCCATGGCGAGCTAAAAACGGCAAAAGCTGCTGTCGAAAAACCAACCAGACGTAAACGAAATGTCACAACCGTTTATTAAAGCGACGAGGTAGCAGCTGCGAATAGCAGCGACGTTTCTTCCTCTCGGCAAAAACAAACCGTTTTCAGCTTTGCCTTCAATACTACTGGAACGTACCACTCCACCGAATTACACGGGGACGGAAACAATCCCCACAAACCTTATCAAAGCATCCATCGCAGGTATTTCTTTTTTATTTCCTAACACTAATATTTTATTCTACCACGCTGATGACTTAGTGGTATTTTCATCAGATTTGGAGTAACCCGTGGCCGCATCGATACCTTGTCACTTGAATGGTTTCATCCGAAGGTGCTGTTATTTTTGCCATACTGACGTGCTCCGTTAGAGGGCAGTGTTTCTCGGCTGGAAAAAAACCCGAGCCTCCACATGATCTTTATTTTGGAGTAAGTTTCCAGCACGACACACCCCCTCCAGTTCATGCCACACTCAAAAAAAAGAAAGAAAAAAAATTACAAGGACAAATGCATGGTATGAAAATAATTTGCACAGCATATTTTTAACCAATGAACTGCATCCAATGTGAAAAGTCTGGAAGCAAAAACTGAATGGTAATGGGAGTTTTATTTTTTTAATGTCATTATAGAAGACAAATTATATAACTGTTAATATACTCCTACTGTAATGTACATAAACTCTAAAGTCCCTGAAAAAAGATGAAATGTGTTTTGACATACTAACTGGAAAGGTTTTCTTGAAGACGTTTCACCTCTCATCCGAGAAGCTTCTTCAGTTCTAAGAGCAATTGGTGGAGAGTCCCGGATTTTTTCCCCATTAATTTTCTTTTGCCTTTTCTTTGTTTAATTTGGTTATTTTGTGTTCAGTTTCCGGATATGCCTTAGCCTTTTCGGGTAAGGTAGTTATTTGCAGTCATTTGATAAGTTAAAATCTCTCCGTGACTGTCTATTTTACCTTTGATGAAATTTTTATAACCATAATGAATGACTGTTTAACTTAAACATAGTGACACCAGTGTGTAAAGTGTAAAAGGTCAAAAAAAGCAACCCATCATGCCCCGATCTAAACACAGCAAAATCTCCAGTGTTAAATTAACACTAGAGAGTGTCTATATGGGTCCACACCTCTGAGTGTTAAATACAACACTGTTGAGTGTTAAATTAACAC
>NW_005187487.1:526864-527981 GCF_000239375.1 Pundamilia nyererei | reverse complement strand
TACAGGCCATTTACCATTTATTCTATAAGGATGTTATGTGTTTGTGTACTTTCTGCCCAGTTTGACCCATTTAGCAGAAGTCAGCCTGTTTAAGGCTCTGATATCTATTCTGTATCACAGCTCGTAAATTTTCTTTTTACACATATATGTAAGCATTGAGCCAAATTTAGTAGTGCCAAAATATTAAAAGAACAATATTTGTCTCTTATATATATTCACACTGAAAAAGATACTTGTCTTTGAGTGAACATTTAAGGTGATAGGAAATATAAATAACAACTTGAATCCTTACTGAAGCTCAGTATTTGACACAGAGTTCAAGTTGCATCATTTTCCAAAGAGGTTCCTGCTTTATCTACAGCGTGAGTGTTGTCATGGTCTTTCTTGTCTATTGGAGTTCTGGGCTCCTCATTGAATCTCAGGTTTTTAGGGAGGTCAACTTGAATAATCGTGACATTCTTGGTATTATCGACATTATTATTATTATTGTTATATCAGAAGAATGTTGTACTATGTTGTTTACGCTGTCTGTTGTTTTCTGTGAAATACCAGCTGGCACTTCCATGTTGGGGTCAACTGTGTTAGAGGTCTGTGTAAGTTCAGGAGATGTCTGTCTTCTTTGAGGTCACTGCTTTTATGCTATTTTCTGTGATGTTGAACATTTCCATTGTTTTCTTCTGAGTGTCGTCACAGTCTTTTTTGTCTGTTGGAGTTCGGCGGTGATCGACCTTTTGGCTTTGCCTTAACCACTTTCCCCTTTTTCCTAGGCACTAGTGGTAGTGCTTTATCTCGAGGCAGTGTCAGCAACTGGTACAGGGGTTTTGCCACTTTTGAAAAGTTTGGGATGTAGTGGAGCATGGTAGTTTATCTCTGAGAGCTTGTACAGGAGCTATTTCTGCTGGGTCCATGATATAACCCTCTTCGGACACCATCCGACCCAGGAAACGTACCTTTCTCTTGAAAATGTCACATTTCTGTGGGTTGAGTTTGACACCATGGTTTTGGTATCTCTGTCCAATTTAACTGGAGGGTCCCACTGAGGTGGCTTATGGCAGGAGGAGGGTGTGTTTATAACCTCATTCACCTGTATAGGAGGTTGTGAAGAAATCTGCTCCAC
>NW_005187487.1:521319-525541 GCF_000239375.1 Pundamilia nyererei | reverse complement strand
ATGAATGACTAACACTGACCCTACACCTAAATGTAACCCTCACACAAAAAACAAATTTTGAGTGTGAAAAATGCCTTCAACAGTTTTTTTTTTTTTTTTTTTTTTTTAAATTGTACTCGACCATAACAACCTCAAAAATATGGTGTCCAAACAGATCCTTACTCTAAATGGTGTTACCTTGGCCTCCAGCAGTCCTGTGAGGAGTCTTGGAGTCATTTATAACCAGGATTTGTCCTTTAGTGATCACATTAGACAAAAATGTAGGACTTCTTTCTTTCATATATGCAATATCACCAAAATTAAGAACATCCTCTCAAAGTGGAAACTGAAATATTGGTTCACGCCTTTTCTACTTCCAGGATAGACTGTTGGAATTCATTATTGTCAGGTGTTCTTAAAGCTCATTGAAAAGCCTTTAGCTGATCCAAATTTTGCAGAATATAACAGACGAGCTCCCAGTTTGGATTTAGGAACACTCTCTCTGCTTTTACTATTAGACTTCTGTTTTTAATAAAGCTTGTAGTTGGTGTTGTGTAGGTGTCAGGTGACAGGTGACAGTGAACCAAACCATGTTAGGAATGTTTCCACCCACATTTGGTTGAGACAGATTGCTGCCCTACTCTAATCCTGCTTCTGTTTGATGCATCTTCCTTCTGTCATAAAGTGTTCCACATGGGGGTTCATGCAATCACTGAGGTCTCTCTAATACTGTAAGGCCTTTACTTTGAGATAATAAGGCAACGTTTAGATGTTTAGATAGATGAAATAAAGATGAGGCCTGCGGTGCCTATTAGGTGTGGAAGGAGAAAGATGCATCTACAGTATAGTTACCTGTGACTTCAAGTTGGACTTGAACTGGGACTGGTTCTTCTTCATTTTGACTTCAGACCTGAGACATAAACATCAGCCTGAACTGTGACTCACCTGTACTGAATATTTGGTACCTGATTTGGGCCGTGGTCCTCTTCAGTCATCGGGTTTTTATTTAGAGCTTGTTGGTCTGTGTTTGTCCTGTAAATGACCACCATCAGTTTCTTTACGCGCTTCAACATCCAGGCGTGTGACTTCTTTTAATCCTTCTCTCTCACTTCTCAGCTCCTCCCACCCTCAGCACTCCCTCTGGGCCTCTGAGCCCCTTCGCTCCCCTCCCATTGCTCAATGCAGCTGATCAGGTACCCCTCGCAGATGGCAGGGAATCACCGTCACTGTTTGAGAGTTGCAGCTGGAGGGTGAAGGCTCACAGCGCGTCCATCATAGAGACATGGTGTCTCAGTCCTCAGACTGGAGAGACCACCTGCAGCAGGAGAAGGAGATGCTGATGGAGGAGGTCAAAGCTAAGAAGGTGATCAGTCGTTCGGTAATCATAAAACTTCCTGCTGCCACAGAAAATAGTCACAAACACACCGCCTGCTGCAGGAGCCGGTGTGGATCCTCCACAAAGCGCTGGAGGCGGCTTAGCTGGAGAAGTGAGTCTGCGCCGAGTTTTTGGCAGAGGAGGAACGTCTGGAGCTGCTGCGACACCGCGAGTGACAGGTGGCCGACCTGTGGGGTGGCTGGACGAGGCCAAGATGGAGGTGGAGGCGGTGAGGAAGAGTCTGGCTGAGAAGGCCACGCAGGTCACTGAGCTGCAGCAGAACATCAGGATGCTGATGGAGAAGAACAACGCCAAGCAGGAGGTGAGGACAAACCAGAGGTCGCTGTCAGACTGACCTCTGGTTTGTCATGTTAAAGTAACCTGCTCACGTTTGTTTCCATTACTGAAAGTTTCCCTGAGATCTGGGGCTGTTCCTGGAGCTGCTGCTGACTCAGGAAAAAACTGAGCATGGGTGGATGTTGAGACAGAGGGCCTCTCCCATGCATTCAACACTCCATCTAAATGACCAGCCCAGATGATGGATGTGTCATGTTATTCAGTGGAAAACTGAGAATCGTAGCCAAGAGAAAAAAGTGGAATACTTGAGGAAGATCACGGAGCAAAAGGCTCATTGAGTGAGAGCAGTGGGCAGGTTGGTGTTCTGCACCATTTAGTTAGGTCTCTTCAGAGGTGTTTTAAAAAAATTTTTTTCTAAGGTTTTCAGTAGTTTCCATCAATGAGTGATTTGAATTAAAACTGTGAAGAAATCCTCCAATATGTGTCACAAATCTTCATTTAAATGTCCTATGATTTACCATGAAATTGAGACAGTACTGATCCAGTGGCATTGGCTCCACACAGTGGAGAGTTGTAGTAATGTCTAGAAAGTTCATTGACTCAGAAATAAACACACATTGAACACCAGCCCAAAGACACTACTTTGCTCAGGGACTCCATGCTGTCCTCAGTCCATTCATGAACTCCTCTTGGTCTGCATGCCGTCTGCAGCCAGAAGTGAAACCTTTGCCCTGCCAGCAGGATCTCCTGCAGTGAAACCTGCAGGATCTGCACAGCAGCCTACAGCTTATGTGCAAACTTCAATAAAAAATCTTGGAAGAGACACATCTTTCCAATCCTCTGCAGGCTCCTACCTGCTGCTGGAGGAGGGAGAGCAATTTGACCTGACCATGGACACTCAGCGCATTTCTCCATAGGAGCTGTCAGGCAGGAAACTGGGGGGGGGGGGAGAATGCTGCTTCTATAGGTGGCAGGAGTTCAGGAAGCAGTTTGATCTGCCGGAAGGCTCAAATTCCGAACACATCACCTGCTAACTGGATTCAGGTGGGAAGTTCCACATCCAGGCATCCAAAGTCTGTGTGAGGGAGGCTGAGACAGAAGTGAGTATGAAAATGAGCTTTAGGGACTTTTTATGTTCAGTTACATTGGACTATTAATTTGAAAAACAATTTCACAGAGTTTATATTGTTTAATGTTAAAATGGGCAAATTTCATCTATCATACTGTCCATTTCGCCTGTTTCAGATTTGAAGAAATTTTCATGTCTTAAGATTTTTTTTAACCTAACATTTCAATAATGGGAAGACTGACCAGAGTGGAGAAACTGAGAAAAGGTGACTTTATTTTACATGTTAAGTCTTATTATAATAAAATAATAAGACATTTTAATTATGTTATTTTACTTTGAAGTCCATCTTTTTCTTGGTATTATAATGAGAAGGCAAAACCCTGTATCACAGCTTTAATGATGAAAGCTGAAACTACCTTAAAATATTCCTCTCGTGAGAGGAATAAAAGCTTTGATGGTGACTTGTCAACAAGATGAAGCGCTTATGTTTTAGTCTCCACAGCTCACGCTCAGTTTAGTGTTTGGACATCTTCTGGGTAATTACACATTGTCTTAATACGATTATTCAAGCATAAGTGGAAAGGAAAACACACATTAGATTTAGTAACGGCACACATTTACAATGTAAATTACATGTTGTTCAGCAAATGACACGTTTGTTTTTTAACAACAGCAGTTATTTTCTGCAGTGAAAGAAGAAATAAGGAAAAAAAAACATTAAAGTAATCGTGTGAGTGACACATAAGGTGCTTTATTGACCCCCTATTATTAAAGTAACACTACATAACTTTTAAAAGTAGAAAACTGCCCTTTTCCCCTATAATTCTACACTTAACAACCAATGATGTAAAAGTATGTTTCTGGACATTTGATAGTAGTAGTATTTATTTATTGTCATTGTCAAGAACAATGAAATTGCGTTTCTGTTGAAGATTTGAGTTGTTAATTTTTAGATTCAGAGCCCATATTTTGTTCTTTCTAGAAGCCCATTTGACAGTGATTACAATGTTAAGCTGTCTTTGGATCGGGCAGTTTATCCCTTTCTGCCTGATCAGCGAGAGCCTTCTGCCTTCCCTTCCAGTACAGTCTTAGCTGTATGCTTCAGATCATTGGGGACCTTCACTTCAGTCTCATGCTGGTGCGCTCTGGACCAGATTTCCTTCTCTGTAACATGTAATAATCCTCCCTTTGAGGTCATTGCTTAGAGGCACCTACATTATGTCATACTGCTCCAGCATGCTTTTTTCAGGGACAGTACTGTCAGGTAATGAGCTGTACCTGCAGTTTGTCAAACGAGTTGCTTGGAGTTCTCACCAAAGGGCTTAATTTATGTCTTATTACACCAGACAGTCTCTTATTCTAGTGCTCTCAAATGCTGTTTGGTGGGCAATCACACCTATTACTCAGAGCTGCTTTACCATTAAGGCCTCTGTGCAAAAGCTAAGCTTTGTTAGAGTGACTGTTTGGTTGCACGCACGCACGCGCACACACACACACACACA
>NW_005187487.1:499766-521299 GCF_000239375.1 Pundamilia nyererei | reverse complement strand
AGCTTAGTGTCTTTCTAAACTATGTCCAATTAATCCAGTTTACCCCGGTTGGAATCCAATCAAGGTTTAGACACATGGCAATGCAGGCAGGAGACATCTGACCCCAATTTTTCAGGTGCTACAGCACCGAAATGATCTTAGTGCTTTTGTAAATGACAGATTTCACCTGTAACAGTTATATTACCTTGAAACTGCTTTTATTCAGATGATGGAGATGAGTAAACAAAGCAAACACACTGTGTGACCTGTGGATGCAGACCACCCTCAGACACAGACATCCAGATCAAAGCGTCTTTGTCCTCCTCTCCTTCTGCTCCTCGTTGCTTCCTTCAGGGGGTCACCACCATGCATCTTCCTTAGCATAATTTCTTCTGGCACCCTGCTAAGTAAGAGCTCCAGTGGTGGATGTTGTTAATCTGAGCCCAGCATGGAAGTCTCATTTGTGATGATCTGCATATTTGATTTGGCAAAGATTTTAAAACTCGCTGATGCAACCTTTCTCATTTATCTGGGTTTGGGATTAGCATTTGGAGTACACTGTCTTGTGGTTTCAATGTGGCTCTACAACAGGGGTAGGCAACTCCAGGCCTCGAGTGCCAGTGTCCTGCAGGTTTTAGATGTGTCCATGATCCATCACAGCTGATTTAAAGGGCTAAATGACTCCTCAGCATTTCTGAAGTTCTCCAGAAGCCTGGTAATGAACTAATCATTTGATTCAGGTGTGTTAACCCAGGGTGCGATCTAAAACCTGCAGGACACAGGCACGCGTGGCCTGGAGTTGCCTACCCCTGCTCTACAACTTCACATATATTAGGTAAGACAAACACCAGAAAAACCAAAGCTTTCAAAAATGGAAAGAAATTAATAAAAGTTAATCTGTGAAGAAACCAAAAACCATGAAAAACATTTTTTGGGACTTTTTGGGACTAAAATCACAGAAATCCCACAGATCAATTACATGCCTCCCTCCCGTCTGGTTATTTGAGCTGGCAGTTATCAAAGTGACCTTTAGTGATAGCTTTTCATGTAGGTAGTTTTGAGTGTTTTTAATTTTTAGGTTTTTAGATGAGCTGAATGGAATTTGTGCCACTCAGAGCGTTCCAAATTAATAATCTCTTTTCAGAATTTGTGCCTAGTACAATGGAACTGAAGAGATAATCCACAGAATTAATTGTATGCATTTTCTATGGGAATATTTTCAACAGTCCACTACAAATCAATTGCCTGTAATGAGTGCAAATTGCCAAATGGGTATTAGTTGTTCCATCCACGTGCTAACCAAGCTGAAGCATTTCCTCGTGGCTTGCGAGATCAGCTTTTTAGCAGACGGCCTGGCTTTTTTACAGAAGTGTCCTTGAGCAAGACACTTAATCCCACATGCTGCCTGATTTTTTTCACCCCAACCAGAGGGCAAAACATACTTTGATCCTTCATAAATTAAAGTACATCACATCAAATGAGGCTTAATGTGTTTGAATACCAATGTGCGGGAGGGATGTGCCTAAACTCTGAATTTGCATTTGTGAGATAATCTGTTTTATTTACACCTGCAGAGTCTGATGGAAGTTATTATGGCTCTCATGCTGATACTATAATGATGCTTCAGGTGTTAGTCTGTAGTAAAGTTAAGTGCTTTCCCCAGTGATGAATTTGTTTCTGCAAAAGCAACAACAAAAAACAGAAAAACCCAGAGCAATGTAGATTGCAGCCACATGTAAGTGGTGAAAATCGAATGACTGCAGAGTAAACAATAAGAAAACCATTTGTTGTGCTTGCCTGTGTGGGCATTAACAAGAGTCTGGCTCCCTTGTTGCAGTCTGCTAATCAATGACATCCTTACACACTCTATGTCGGTGCTTTGATTGCTTGCAGATGTGACGGTGTCTTTCTCTGAATACTCATCAGGTTGTGAGATTTCACCACTCAGACAACAACCTGTCTAGATGACCACTGGGACTATTTTTATGCCACCAAGCTGACAACCTGCCAGCAAAAAAGAAAATTAAAGCTAAAAGAAACAAGGGCAACTTGATTGATGTCACTGATTAAAAAGAACCCTGTATTTATGTGGAGGCAATGTTCACCCTCAACAATTTTTAAATGGAAACTAAAGAAAGCTCAGTGAGCTATTGTGTGGTAAATGCATTCAGTCAGCTCTCAGTCTCAGTGGACATGAAGTTTTTTGTTTTAAAAAAAACAAAAAACCAAAAACTATGAATCTCAGCCCTGCAGGTAAACAGATCCCTTTGTTGCTGATTCATCTGCTGTTTCAGCACCCTGCAGGTCCAGTACAAAGCACTGGGTGGTGGTAGAGCTCCACATCTCTGCACAATAGCGGAATAATAGAAAGATCAGACAGGCGGAGATCAATACAACTAAGAAACATTAAATAATATCAATATCAATCAGTATCAATTATAATTTCTTATAGTGCCTTTTGATATTCTTTCCCTGGTATATACAAGTTGTGTTGCACTAAAGATGCTTCACTGGCATGTAAACACACAGCTATCGAGCCTAAATGTTTGTATGACTGAGTGTCACAGTCATTGACTGTTGTTATGATGCTATTTTTATGAAATTCTGTGTTAATTTTATGTCAGATGCATTGGGCCAAAAATCTTGCAGATTATCAAGATGTTTTTTGGAAAATGTGAAACGAGTGTTTGAGTTCAGCGCGTTTCTCCTTGGAACCGTCCCATTAATGTAATCTTTTCCACAGTTTCCTTGTCTGCATTTTGTATCCACTCAGGTTATCTTTTTCTGATACTGAAATTTGTTTGTTTGATAATCTGAAAATTTTTATTGAATCAAACATGCAAAATCTAGTTAATCAGGAAGGGGGCAAATACTTTCCCCCAACACTGAAATAAAGGAATATGTTGTATGTGCTGACCTATTTAAATGATACACAAAGATCCACAGTAGGATTCTGGACAAGGAAAACTACTGGAAAGAAGAAGTGGCACCTGAAAATTGTGCTGCTTTCAGAGTGTGCATCATAAAACTGCTGTGGAATAATGCAGATTTCCACTTAACAGGGCCAGTGGTTCCTATCCACAACCTAAAGTGTCCTAGGAATAGAAACTGAAGGCTTATCTTGATGGCAGGTCAGCAAGTGTTTCTTAAAGGTGAGCGGGCAACAGATTTTAAAGTACTCTTTAGAACTGCTAAGATTTAAAAGCACTACATACTGCTAGTGTAGACCATTTAATGTGAACCTTGCACAACAGGGAGAAAAGAAGGAAGAGTTTAAAGTGACAGTGCCGCTTTCACAGTAAGTTTACTTGACCAACAAAAGGCTCAGCATATAAAGAAAAAAAAATCTGAAGTATGAAAGATAGTGAAGAGGTGCAGAAAGTGCAGAGAGGGGGCTGGAGGGATGAGAGATAAGAGCTTGAAGAGCATCAGGGAGTGCCTGATAGAGGCAGCGAAAGGTGTAGGGAAGGAGATGATCGTTTTCAAGAAGACACTGATAAACTAGGATCTCTTTCACTGGGCTCGGACTGAAGAGCTGAAAACAGGAGGGCTGGGTGTAGAGGCCTGACAGGCAGCTGACCATCAAGCCGAAAGCCACGTTGAAGCTCTTCTGCTGCCGAAAGTGAGGAAAATATCTAGTGTGAGACACTGATAGCTAGAACATCGTTTTTTACTGGACATATCTAAGGAAACAGATTTGGGGTTAGTGCATCAACACAGAGTAGAAAGCCAAAGTAAGCATGAAAGCCAGTCACTTATTACACACTTGAAGGAAATTCTATCAAAGTGAACTGCAGAGACAGCAGTGTGCATGTAAGGTTTACATATACATCACTGACTGACTGATCTTTGAATCACTGCTTAAGTCAATAACAAGCAGACCTAGAAAAAACAAAACAAAACACAAACAGCATCATATAATAACGTCATATATCACCGGATTTGTGTTTAGGATTAAAAAAATGCTTCAGTCATGATGTCGAAATAAATACTGCAGGCTAATCCTACATATATGAGGCGTGTATATGTGGGAGACTAAACAAGCAGAGCGTCCTGCTTTATTGTGTAGATACTCAAAATAATTAAAAAAACATGATCCCCCCCATCTGCTGATTTTAATGCCTTTTAAGCTACAATCTGCCACCCCACCTGCGATTCACTTTAAGACTGGTGCTTGTATTTGAGTCCGCAGATAATCTGTCATGTGTTTCCGGGTTCAGCAATGGTATTATTTAAAATATGTTCTGTAAAAAGGATTCAGGCTTGGGGATCTTTTTCCCCCCGAATAAGAGGCAAACTGCAATTTGAACCATGCGACAAGTAACTCTTGGAAGAGTTAAAACACAAAAGAACAAATCCAAAGTAGTTAAAATGAGATTCTTTTCATTTTAAAATAAATTAAAACAATCACCAATATATAAAAGATAAATTAGTCTGTCAGTGGGGCTATTCCATCTGTATGTTTTCAATTAAAAAGCCTCCCTTTGAAGAGTTGCATATAAGACTTTGGACTTCATACAACTTACACATTCTTTTTGATATGCAAAAAAGAGCACAGTAAGCTCTCTTATGAAGCCAAAAGCTGCCACAGGACAGTTCTGGTGCTTCAAAGAAGCTTAATCATTCCTTCATTTTTAAAGAAAAATGACAAACATCGAACACTTTGAGCCATTCGTGATTCGCAGCTTGTCTTATAAGGAATGTGTTTTGGATGTGTTCATCTATTTGATGGCCTTACATCAGCCTTTGGAAAGTAATCCTTTTTTATTATTCTCTGTTGTGACGGTGGCCCTACCTGATGAATCACAAAAATAATCCACAGATTAATGGATAGTGAAGATAATCATTATCTGCAGCCCGAGTGATTTTGTTCTCCTTGAGTGGAGAAGTGGCTTCAAATGAAGACTTTGCAGTACAGCGTCCTTTAAAATAGCCCTAAAGTGACAAATGCTGTGAGGGTAAACCGAGTCCATCTGTGTTCAGAATATCACCAGAGAGGAGTCATTTGCAAAACTGCTTTAATCAGTCAATGCGGCATAGTGTTGCTGTAGTGATCTGATTTGTGGGGATTTGCTTCCCAGCAGCGGAGCAATGTGTTAACCGGGCGTGTGTGTCCGTGGTGGGTGGCATAGTGAGATCTTGTTACTGAGATACTGCGCTTAGGAAGTGGACTGTCCAAGTAAGAAAAACTGGAGTAGGGGTTCTTTACGAAAATCAAAAACCTCTTCTTACTGGTAAAATTCCCTGCAGAACACCTTCACTTAAACAACAACCCTAGAATACTGTGTAAAAGACTTCAACCACGCCTCATTTCTTCTCTTTTTGCTAGGAAAATGGGAAATAGGTGCAGTGATTTATTGAAATGCCTGCAAACATGCATGTAAAACAAAGTCTGTACAATTCTAACTAGGTTGAAAACCAATATTTGGTAAGACCACTTTTATTCTTCAACACAACCTGAACTCTCGGAGGCAGTGCAATTTCTTTGAGTAGTCCTCGGGAATAGTTTTTCAGGCTTCTTGAAGGACATTCAAAGATCTTCTTTGGATGTTGCCTGCCTTTTTCCCTTTCTCTGTCAAGATATTCCCACTCTGCTTCAATAATGTTGCCGTTCGGGCTCTGAGGAGGACAAACCATGACTGATTAGGGTCCCATTGTGTGCTTTTCTGTCCAGGTATGCTTTTACAGCATTGGTAATGTGTTTGGGATTATTGTAATGCTGCCAGTCAGATACCACTGGCTGGCACTGTGTTTCACAGATGGCTGTAGACACTCACTGTTGTGCCGCTCTTCTGACCTCCTGTGTGTATATTGATAACAATTTGAACCGGAATTTTCAAATTTGGATTCATCACACTGTCAGACCTGTGGTCACTGATTTTCAGTCCAGTTCTTTGTTTAATTCAGCATTCATCAGCCTCTTCTCCTGTTTCCCCTTCTTAAGAATGGATTATTGACAGCCACCTTTTCACAGAGACTATTTCTGATGTGGCAGTGAGCAGTAGATGGATCAACTGAAGGGCCGGATGAATCTCTCAGGTCCTTTGTCAATTTTTTTTCTGTTCTTTGAGGACATGACTTTCAGATACTGTTCATCTGCTGTAGATATATTTTCTTCACTGTGGACTGCTAGTCCAGTTTCCAATTTCCTCAAAATTTTAAGGACTCATTGCTGAGTTTCCCTTCCTATTCTTATTCATCATGTCAAATTGCCACTGCCACAGGCATTTTAAAAGTGATGCATGAGTAGTAAGTCATCAGTTATGGATGCTTGTAAAGGATCTTGTTACAAACGTGTATGCTTAATGAGGCAGAAGTTATTTTAACCTTTTTATAGCAACTTGTTGCAATATATTTATTTAAGGTGCATTTTTTGCTTCCTTCTTGCTGTTAGCGGGATTGCATAATGATCTATATTTAAACATTTGCAGAAACAGGCACAGAAGCAATTATTTATTTCTTAGGAGATGTAGTCAGAATCAGCTGCGAGGTCTTTGCTGTTGTGGGTATAATCAGCGATGTGAAAATACCAGACACAAAAGAAAAAAACTGCTCAGTATTAGTGAATCTGAAAGAAAAAAAAAGTTTTTGGTTTAACTTCAGCTGTGGCGGGAGGGATGCTTTGTATGTGGCGATGACAGGCGGACGTGTAGACTGTCTCAGATTTAAAATCTCAAACTTTATTTATTTCATTGGAACATACAGTTGCTCTGCTCGCTGTCAACAAAGCAACAGGAAAAAAAAGAGCTTCGGCAAAAGCTTTGCCTCTTTTCAGCTTTTTCAGCCTTCAGGGAAGCTGTTAGCTGTTCTTTAGAAGCGAGTGTGAATTATCAATCTGAATGATTTGAAAATTCTGAAAGAAACAACATTCAAGTCAAATACAGAATGGCTGTTGTCATCGTGTGAAGTCTGTCATTTACAGGTTTCTTTATCTTTTTTCCCAAAGTTTATAAAGTGTTTGCGGTTTTTGTTACACACAGTGTAAAAGCTTGTAGACACGTTTTTCTATACTGCAGAGCCTTCAGTTAACATGCGTTCACTGGGTTGGTGTTAATGTGGTCAGGATGGTTAAAAGGCTCACACATCAAACAAGCATGAAACAAAATTACTGTAACAAAACAAAACAACCGTAGTGTCACTCAGTATCACAGAAAAATATGTAATAGCAATTGGTCTGCACTGCAAAATGCATTACATTCACACATACTGTATAAAAGATAAGTATGCTGCTGATGGTAGTGTGGCTTTGAAGCATTGGTATTAGCCTGTTGGCCACTGCAATGCTGTTTTATGGAGGCAGAAGTGAATATCATCAATGGAGAGGATGCAAATTACTGGTTAAAGTTAGCAAGTTTGAACTGTATATGTATGGTGAACAGACACAGGTACCCTTTAATCAGTGAAAAATAACAGACAAGAAATAAGACAAAATATTCAGCCCAAAAACTAAAGCACTAACTTCTCATTACTCAGATAATAACCAGGCCAGTCCATTAAATTAGTGAAGGTGAGGGAGCAGACACCGATCTTCACGTGTCTCGCACACCTAAAATCTTAACCTTTAAAAGTTTAAAGTAAAATCACTCCTCATATTTCACAATTCTGGCAAGCTGCTTAACGTTTGCTTCCTCTATCCTCCTCTTCCTCTTTCTCCACTTCCATTTATTCTCAGGGAGTTGGGCAGGCTTTTGTGCCATGCTCCACCCTTGGGTGAGGCAAGGCACCCCAAGGCTGAGCCAGCCAGCACACCTGTCTGCCATTAACTCATTGCCATTGTGGAATAAAGCTGAATTCTCCACTCTTTACCAGATTGTTGTCATCCTTTGGGTTGTAATCAGAGTCCGTTATTTATTCTGAGGGAGAAAATGAGGCTTTGTGAAAGATGGAAACATTTGGAGCAACTCCATCAAAGCTTTGAAACAATCCTACTGGATATCACAGCAAAGTGTGTAATAGACATGCCAGTTGCTAGTGACCAAGGAAGGTATGAAGTGCCCTTCAGGGTCCTTCTGTGGTAGAAATGATTAAGCTTAGTGGCTATACATGTATTTTCACATTGGCTTGAAACTGAATTCTCCCTCTGTTGGTACTGCAGCTTACTGCAACTTCTGCATGCCTACTTGTCCATTTCATGCTTTGGAAAGGCAAAACATGAAATGGACATGGTGGACTGGATTGTCGATTGCTTCCCTTTCAGAGCCAGCAGCAAGTGACCATTAGATGAACTGCAGTTTTTTAGATTTAAGCACATGTTTACCACTATTTTCACACTGATGATTATCCTTAAGAGTCTTAATCTACTGATGCATGCTCAATAATCAAAGCAAGGTAATCTCAGGTAAGTAGTCAAGCCTGTTTAAGAAAAAAAACAAAACAAAACAAAACAAGCAGCAGACAAGCTCATTGCAAGTTTGAGTGGAAGATCTTTTGGTTTGTTTGGAGCTTTCTGTGTGAAAGGAAACCAAACAAAGTGGATTCAGGACAGAATAAAACACCCTAAATGATCATTATTGGCTTATTGTTGCGACTTTTTGATTAGACCTTGTGATTAACCATTAAACATATAAAAATAACTAATATTACAAATCTGTTAATCTTTTGGGTTGTCATTCAATTGGGTATGAATAGTAAGTTTTTGTATGTTATTTCCATTGCAAATTATGCTCAAAATAGGAGAATCTACATCTATATCCTTCACAAGCATACGTGAAAGAAAAAGCAGCAATACATTGCAATACAGCTTGGAGCTTATAGTGTAAATATACTGTACCAATGAAACACTAAAGAAATACTCCTCAGGTACCTAGACAGGTTCAGCAGCCTATTTCTTGCTGTGCTGTATAATTAAAGAGCAAAGGTGAACTATCTGTTATATACAGCTCACATATCGTATTTGTAATGGTATGGTATAAATCACATGTTTCACTCACTGACATGATTGTGGTGTGTGTGTGTGCGTGTGTGCGTGCTACACTTCAAGGATTTATTTTTGCTTTATATATTTAAGTGTCAGTGGGATCCAGTAGGTATTTTATTGCTACCCAATTCAGACTAAAACTTTCTGGCTGTATTAAAAAAGGCTTTAATACCTAAATTGAATCAGAATGTCTCAAGCTCATGCCAACAAGCACAGCAGCAGAGCAGAAAGCCAGCTAAGAAAATATGAATCCACAAGCAGCTGGTGACAGCTCTGACTAGAAGCTCAGCTTCCACCCTAAAGAGATGCCTGAGCAAACAGCTTATATAAAGAATGACTGAGCGCAAAGTTGGGCTGGGCGGGTTAGACAGTGACACAGTGCAAACACACAATTACTTCTTTCAAAAAGGCATCCTGAAACAAATGACAAGGGAGCTGCAGATCCACAAAACAGCGGGAAGAAGATATAAAGAGAGTAACGGTAAGATATTATGAAAGCACCAGGATGCAATCCACGTGCTGCGTCTTCGTCTCACTCCACCGAGCTGAAAACCGGGAAAGATTTAAAAGATATTTTTTTCGCTAGGTTCAAAGCTCTGGGTGTCCAAGTAAACTTGTTTTTTTAAAGACCTGGGTAAAGGGTGTAGTCTTGCTCTACTCTTGTTCTGGTAATGTTTAGGAGGTGAGGCCCTTTAATGAGTACTTAGATTATCTCTGTTATATGAAGGAAGACAGAGAGATGATAGCATGAGTGTGATTATTTATGAGCAATGTAAAGCAATATCACAGCATTTTCTCCCTGTGGTGGATAAGTAATCTAATTGATGGGGGGAAAAGCGAAGGAAGGCAGCCAAAGAATATAAGACAAGAGGACATACGAAGGATATGAAAAGTGGAATGTGAACCCACATACATAAAACACCACATTTATGTGACATGCGTGCTCAGTACCCTGTTATTATCAAATATAGAGGCTATTAAGCACACACTGGTAGTTTATAGGGGCCTTAAATTTACCAGGTCAATAAACAGGGGAGTGAGTTTGTGTGGTTGGGGGATTCATGTTTCATGTGGATGTGACATGATTGATTTCAGCATCTCATCACACAGCATTAGCTGTAAATGTGCTGTTACTGGCAGGCCTGCACAATAGGCACACTGTGATACACTCATAATGCTCATAATGCAAAACATAATACATTTTCCAATCTACACTGATCTGTTAAACTATTCCCGTCTGATTCAGATATAACCATAGATATCAATGAAAGTATTGAAATATGTAACACAATATGCTGCCTATTACCTGGCCTGCCTACCTAATGATAGCAGCTCAGTGAGGCTTTATATGGGTGGGTTAATATCGGTGTAGCAGTATTGATGGTGAAAGCTATGTTCACCAGTGTGGGATTTGTTTCTTTCTGAACCCCTCTGGAACTCCAGCTGGCTCTGAAAGTACATTTACCTGTGGTAATACTCACCTGCCTGGGCTCTCTCTGCTGGAAGCTGCTTAGCTTCTTTTTTTTGACTATAAACTGTAATTATGGTCTAATCAGGCTTATAATATTGAAATATTGTCCTGGCTTTAAGGGGGAGAAGTTAATTTTCTACTTGCAGTACAGAAAACAGTTCCCAAAACACCTCATTGGGGTTCAAAGTGTGTAGATAATTTAATCTTCTTGGGGACATGAGAGCCAAACCATCATGTAGTGGCTGAGATGTAGGAGTGGATCAAGAAACAGCTAAAAATTAGTTCCAAATATCGAAAGTTAAACCTTGAATCTCCTAATGACAGACAACTTTTCAAACGTATGGGATACATTACACATGTTATGTTCAAAACACACAATTTTTAGGAATTCCCCACAAAAGTTCCTCTCCTCCCTGCACTCCTGTGACTCATTGTCAGTGAGTTGGCTTCCTAACATGCAGCTCACAAACTGCTTTGAATGCGTTGTTTCACCTTGCTAAAGCAACCATCTCTCCTTGTTTTTTCACCCTCTCACCAATGCTTTGAATCTTCACAGTGTCAGGAATCTGTGAGTCACACTTGTTCTCACTGCTGAAAGATCAAGCACACTCATGTGGAGGTGCTAAGGATCTCACCCATTCAACATGCCAATTGCTGGGTGTCATAAATGTGTGTGTGCTAGGAGACTGAATCCAGTTATTTAGGCAAGAAGATGTTGGTATTTTTTTATGAATAGCCAAAAACATCTAGGACATGGCCTTACAAAAAATATTTAATTTTACTGACGACACTCAGCATGAGTAGACCTGCAGCCGATCACTGTCAGCATGTGCTGGAAATGAATGTCCACGAAGGAGGGTGACTTCCATTTTTTGTAAAGAGGAACACAAATACTACTTGCAGTCTCTTTGTACTCCTTTTTACTTTACTGACCAAAGTAAAAAAATTTAAACGAGTCGCTGTCATGTAGTTTCAGCTAACAGTGAAAAAACAGGTTGCTGTATCACAGCAGTAATCTTCCTGCAGCTTCTCTTATGCCTCTTCTGTCTATTTTAATGAACCCTCTTGAAGATTATATTAATTCTTAAAATGAAATTCAAGTAGAGAGGACAGAGCTGCACAGAAGCACATGTGTATTCTTTGTAGTCTTTTAAGACCATTATTCTCATGAACAGATGATGCCGCGGTGCATCATCTGCTCTTTTGTGTCTGTTTCTTGTTTCATCAAAGAGCACCTCAGGACTAACATGCTAGGAAAAGGACTGAATGTAGAAATTATTGAGGATAGACAGTAATATGATAGATGGTGGGACGGGATTGCAATAAAATCCAAGGACTGAGCGGAGTTTAAAGTCCATGCAAACAGGAAAATGTCAGAACTGGCAATCAAAAACTGGCAGGACAAAAACAAGGCTGGAACACTCAGATGAGAGCACGAAGATTATGTGGAATAGTTTAAGTGTGGACTGTTGGAATGGGATATGGAAGATTAATATAGGCAGGATATCAAAAAGCATACTGCCTCACATTATGAATTAAATAGAAAAAAAAAAAGAGAGCTAAGACAAGTGTTTGCCACAATAATTATATGCTTTGGATGTTCAAACCAAATATCATTCAGTGACTCTTCTGTAAATTCCGAAAGTCTAATTGTAAATAAATTAATGGCTATATCTACAAGAAAATCAGTTTCTAACCTGATCATTCAACAGTCTGACCAAAAATTCTAAGCTGCCTTTAAGTCTGCAGGGAGTTCTGCTTAATGTACAAGTGCAAAAAGCCCTCTGAACGTGTACTGCTGTCAAAGACTTGCTGCTTATGACAGCTGTGCTCTGAGAATGCCATGTCGGCCAATCCCATGTTGTGCTTCAATACCTTCAATACCAAGACACCTTTGTGCAGGTGTCTCCAAAGGAACCTGCAGACCTTGTTCAAGCGGTACATTTTTGTCAAGCAAATCAGATCTTTTGGACATGTTCCTCCAGAAGAGCAGGGTGCTTTTATAAAATATTGCATTTTTGTCTCCACTTATATATTGACTGTTTTACTTTCACAAAAATGTAATTTAAAATTGTGCAGAGGGCTGTTGGAACAGAGGAGGATAGGGACAAAGTGGTATGAACTGATCCCACGTTAGTGTTCCTACATCATCATAATAATGATATAGGAACAGCAACACCAGGATATCAGGATAATATTGGTGCAGGGTCAACATTGCCACTGACCACTGATGTTGTCTGAGCATTCAGTTAGCTTTAGCATTAGCCAAGAAGTCAGCTAAATATCACAAGCAAACCAACACGAGTAACCCAATTTTGGCTAACAGGAAACATAACTTGATGATATTTTTATTATGTTGCATGATTTATTAAAAAAAATTAAATGCCTCTCTTGATCCACAAGAGAGTTATATGACAAGGATATCTTTTTCTCCCCCCCCCACATTGGAAAGGTATGACATCACAACAAGACGATTGTCCAGTTGTAATCTTGATCCTGGACCAACATAATTATGAGGATGCAGGGACAACACCAACGAATGTGAGATACACCTAGTGTCAGATGGAGGTAGATCAGGTGCTGTGATGACCCCTAAAATGAGCAGGTGAAAGAAGATGATGAAGAAGATCAAATGCCTGACAAGAAAGGAAATAATTCAGCATGACCCACAATAAGTCTGCGCTATGCTTATATTTAGACCATAGTTTAGATGTAACATATCTAATATATTAGGACTACTTATTTTGGGGCAAATAAAGAGCAGATCCGCAAAGAAGGTACATGTGTTTTTATTTTAAAGGTGTGGGCATCCCTTAAATTAAAGTGCAGCTGTACTCAAATGCCTGGATATGTCACATTCTCTGCTTTTGTCTCCAGTGCTGCCTTTCCTGTAGCATTACTCTCTCTCTTGGTGTCTTGCTGTGTGTTTGATTGCATAAGTGGAGACAGGTGCTCTGGAACCTGAGCAGAGCATCACCAGTTGTAACCACTTCTCCAATCAGGCCTCCTTAGCTGTGCTGCCACCATGCTGCCAGAAATTCAGTTATGCAAGTCGCGATTCCAGAAATTTGCTTACTATACTATCGCTGTTCTGCCCGGTTTCTCCTCATGTCCTTTTCCTGCTCCTTGGTTTCAGGACCAGCTGAAGTTTTATCCTTAGTATACCTGGTGTTAGCCTCCTCTCCAACCCCTTTCCCAGCCTGGCTAATTCCTCAGTTTTCCTTCCAGCACTATCTGCAGCCCTGCCACAGCCTCTTGGGCCAGTTTTTAAGGACTTCATCTTAGCTAGCAGATTTTATTTATATATATGAATGATAGGCAAAGACTTCCTGTTACAGCCACCTATCATTACTAATAAATTCAAATAAATAAAAAAGTTAATAAAACCAAAAAATGTTAGTTAAATGACAGTCGACCTTTTCAAGATCCCATTCTGGTGATTTCAGTCCATTTTTTTCACCCTCATTTCCACTTTTTCAACTCTTTAACTTGAGCTACAAACAAACTAAAAACAGAATCCAGGAAACTCACCTACCTACAGATTTAAATACTCATATTTAGAAACCTGTTTTTTGAGATTACGTAATCCAAACCTTCAACACAGTGATGGCAGGAATGGTCACGTGTCATATGTATTATCACCTAAATATTCAAACACATGTTTTGTGAGGCAGTTGTAGTTTGGAAGTCTTACTGAGTGTAATATACACACAATATTACACAGATCTCACCATCCTTTCTGTTAGTGGACACTTAAATGGACACATTTCAGAGCCACATTCGCCATGTGCTGTTCTCCGTTAATGGTTTATGATAGCATAAACAAGTTATTTAACAATTTCTGCCACATGAATAAAACTTTGTCATGTTTCTAATTAGATATCAGCCTTTCTGAAGACACTGTGGATAATTAGCACATTGGCTGTAACAGCATGTAAACACAATGTTAGATTAGACTACTGGAAAGTCCAAATGTAGTATGATTTTGTTGTTAATTACTCGAGTGTTGGCAAAACACACAAATACAGTCGAGCTCCATAAAATGAATCCGATGCTTAATTTCACTGGTTTGTTTCACATGTTGTTGGCGCTGCTTTCTCTCAGTGTGCTGTAACGTAGTAAATACCAGAACACAATTTTATTGTGTACAATATTTCTTGGGGTAGGTGGTTCACTATAAGTTATATAATGATGTATTGTGTACAATATTTCTTGGGGTAGGTGGTTCACTATAAGTTATATAATGATGTATAATACAGGAAATGAGACATAAGAGAGAGAGGGGAAAAAGTACACAGAAGCAGTGTTCAATTTAATTTTAATTTTATTTTTTTGCCAGCTTAAATAAGAAAATGCAAAACAAATAACCCAGTGGGTCCACGGGCGAAGAAAACAGTTCTGCACCTCTAAATAGAACATTGATTTTTTCAAAAAGGAGAACTATTACAATTTCTCTTATATTCTGTTGTGTATATACACCAGCAGTAGCTGCTTGTATTAATCATGACAAATCCTTATGAATATCCTTCTGTAAATACTTGACTTTAGATCATTTTTTCTACTTTTGGTTCTATGATGTCATAAAAGGGGGCATGATGAAGCGTAGCAGCTGCTCCCGTGGGCAAATCTTTCACCATCTTCACTTTTAGAAGTCCTGTAGCTGCTGAATAAGCTGTTTTTTTTTTTTTTTAGTCGAAAGTAGATCCAGTGCATTCTAACGTGGTGTTTTTCAGGTTTGAGTTTATCCTCTTCAGAGTGGAAAAGTTTCCCTGAGCCTTGGTTATAGGATTTGTGGTGATTTTAAGCAGACAGGAGGAAATGTCAGCAAAACCTACTGTCCGAGAGGCTCTTGTGGATGGATGATAACAGACACGCACTTAAATGTTGGTACATAGTTTCCAACTTAGACTTCAACTTTTCCCCCCACTGCTTTAAATGGCTGAGGTTTGACATCAGTCAGGCTCTAGGGAAGAAATCGGCTGAATACAAAGTGAGGAAAAATGAACTGTCAACTAGTTTATTGTGTGAAAACTGCTCTTCTACTTGAGCGATTACAGTCTCACAATTCTCTGTAGCTGAGGTGGTGTAGGTGACTCATCTACTCGTGAGTTGTGGTATTCAATCAAATTGCTATCGTCCGTCATATTTTAAATTGTTCAGTTTGGAACTGGACAAGCGCATGAATTTTTCTGTCTTGAAAGGGGGAAGTTAGGTTTTTACATGCTTAATAGATCAATGATTTAGATTTCATGGCATTAGAGATGTTTAGAACAATATATCAACACATCTGTGCGCCACATTGATGTGTTTCCCTCCTGTCTATGTGAAATTTTAGATATTAGTTTAATAATGGCCCATCTTGCAACTGAAACCATTCTATATCTTTCACAGCTACTCTGTGTGCAGTTTGCATGTTATCAGTGTGACTGTGTTCGTTCTCTGTGGATACTCTGGATTTCACCAACAGACTGAATGCCTGCATGGGTTTACGTTAATTGGTAATTCTAAACTGATGGTCTGTTCGAATGGTTCTTTGGCTCTCTGTTAGCCATGCAAAAGACTGGCAACCTGCCCGTGGTGTACCCGTCCTTTTGCCCCATGACGGCTGAGATACGCTCCAGCTCTCTGCCTTGACTCTGAATTGGATAAGTGGAAGACAATGAATGGACAGTAAGTGTATTTTTGTGGATATGAAGAAATTCTGCTGATTTACCTGTTTTGGTAAGGCAGGAATATATTGAACCTGAATGTATGAATAAAATGAGTTTTCATTTTTCTCTCTCTCCATAAGTCTTGCGGTATAATATCTACAGGTAGTGACTGTATCATTTTTACCTCTTTTGTTATTTTAGGGCTGTCCTAGCATGACATTGAAAAGTTAATCTTCAAACATAAGCAAATTTCTTGCTCTTGTGACTCTTTTTCAGTGTTTATCATATTTTCTTGGTTAACAAAGTTACAATCCAGTTTTCTATCTTCTTAGTTAACTAAGCAGACTATCAGTCCCCATGCAATGATAGGCATCATAGCTGACATTGGGAGAGAGGCAGACAACATCCAGGTCTGGTCACTGGTCCTTCATAGAGCAAACCCTAGGGATACAGCAGGTGATGTCTCAGACACAGTTTGGTTTCATCCTTTGCATAGCTTTAAAGGATACTGGGAACATTTTAAAAGTGAAAGTTTGATTTCCTGCCTTCTTTGTCTGTATGTTTGGGGAAAAGGAGACTAGAAGGGGATAATGCAAAAATGCTGCTTTTTAAATCACTAAACTCAATGCATGTTTTTAGATTGTAGGAGGATGGAGTCTATAGAGAGAACCCAAGCATGCACAGGGAGAGGATGGAAACACTACACAAACGATAAATGTAATCCAGAAGAAGATATGCTTCCTTTAACATAATTTCAAGCTAGCAAGTCTGCACATGAAGCTTGGAACTACAGTGTATACAACAGTTACACAACATCAATCAATATAACTGTCAAAGTCAGCTTGAAGACATGCTCATTGTACCTGGTAAGGCAGAAATCATATTAACACAGAACAAACGTCCCTCAACAAGTTTGAGATTAAGAGGTTTGTGTGCTGGGTTATTTGCCACTTTTAGGTAGCAGAAATCTAAAAATAAAACACAATATGAAGACACTTGGGGTAAATTACAGTCTTTCTGAAAACTAATAAATCAGTAGAGCTGAGAGAATCCTGTGCTTTGTGCTATAAACTTGGAGAGAGAACACCAAATATACTGAAAGCTTTGCTGGTGTCCTCTGCCAATAGTGAAGTCCCCCCTCCTAACACACACATGCACATACGCACATGCACACGCTGTTGAGTGACATAACCGCTTTGATTGGTTGGCTTTATGACTGCCCATGAGACAGATGTAGTGTGTGTGCTCCTGAGGTTACTGTTCAATCTGTGTGTGTGTGTGTGTGTGTGTGTGTGTGTGTGTGTGTGTGTGTTTTATGTGGCTGTAAAGCAACACCAGAAAGATGAAATGAAGCTCAGGTCTTTAAGACGGACAGTGAGAAACGGAGATGATGGAGGATTCCGCAAAATGAAGGTGAGAAACAAACAATTCAGAAATTGGTTGTTTTTCCACCACAAGGTTGTTTAAATTCCCATGAACTGAAGTCCAATAACGTTTCCCAGACTTTGCTCCAGAATTGGACAATTTGAAGAAGATACACGGCTGCCCCACCTGTGCCTCAGTGCAGGGCCCATATGTGCCCCACATTTCACACCTGTACTGGGCCCAACAGTGAGCTGCCCACTGAATCCCTGCATTGGAACCACTTTGCTTTTCTGTGCAAGCCAACTGTGGGCTTGAGCACTGAAAAGCCAAAGGTCAAAACTGTTGTGAGCTCTGTGTGGGCAAACCCACTTACGGCTTGCTCATTGTGGCCTTCCATGGGCATGGGATGAGGTGATCGAGTAACTTGGGAAGTGAGACTTACATGTTTAGGATGTATTTAACCCAAAACTGTGATCTTTCTAATTTTATTGTAATTTTTTGGAAACTTTTAACCAAATAGCAAGTGGAAGTGAAACTTAAAATATAAATTATAAAACAGTATAAGTGGAGTCACAAATACACTACCTATCTCCTAATGTGGATTTTTTTGTCTTCCAAACTGGAAACCCTCATATGTTTTTTCAGAGATGATTACATCGATTGTTGCAAACAACAGTAACTACTGATTACTCAGCTGGACAACATGCTGAAAATGTCAGGATGATTTTTATTTCCACAGACAGAACAAATATCATCCTCTGCAAAAAATAAAAATAAAAATAATAATAAAAAAAAAAACTACAGTATTTGGAAAGCTTGGACTTCACTGTATGTTTTTTTTATTTGGACCGTTTCCTTCGGGTTGCTGTCAACCAAGAACCTCAACCAAAACATGTTTGTGTCTTATTTTTGTTGTATAAAAATCTTTTGTCTGACAATGCGGGAGAAAACCTGACCAATCAGAACCTGCAAGCCTTACCCTGAAAGTTGCTGAAACTTCAGAAAGTTCTAAATAGGGAATTGTTTGGGGGTAGTTTAATTTAGAACTTGTCTTCTGCTGAAGTTACTCAAAAAAAGTTCCTGTTCACCTGGAGACAGTTCCTGCTGATGAAATACAGCTATGGATAAACAAATGGATGGTGGACAGGGAGGAAGAAAAAGGAAGGGGAACTTGTGAGAAGTTGGATAGAGCTGGGTGAACAGTGTAGGAATGAAAGACAGAAGATCGCTCCAGACAAACAGAAATGACGTCAAACTCAACAAACAAAATGTCTGTCACGCCTTTGAAGTGAAGTATCTGCAGAGCTGCATGAAGCCTCAGTGCCAGGAAGTAGTTTTTAAGAAGTAAGCTGAGAAAAAAAAACACTGCTGCCAAAAGGTATCTTTATGACATAAATCAATAAAGCTTCAATGTCGCCTTTCAAGTTTATTTAAGTTTGACATATATCCAGACAAAACATCCCAACCTGCGTCTCAGAACAGGAAGTTAAACAAAAACTCCACAGATTGTAGAGAGCTGTACTCTGATCTCGCCAATCTGTGATATTCAAATACACTTGCTCCCTGTTTCCTGACATCTTAAGAATTACTTTTTCTTTCTCTCCCCATGTTTTTTTTTTCTTCGGCAGACATGCACTTTTTTGCCTTTAGGCACATTGACACCAAGTTTGCTGTCACATGGAAATATTGACACTGCAGCTATGAGACAGATGAAAACATCCAGTTTTACAGTCAGTTCCTTATTATCAAAACCCACAGTCGCATTGACACATGAAGATTTCATTCACAGCAGTGGGACGGATGCAGATTTTTACACCAGCTGGGAATTGACATAATCAGGTTAATAATTTCCACTTTGTCGGCTGTCAGCAAAAAGGACCAGCTTTCTCCTTTACACACCTCTTTGTTCTTACTGAAGAGATCAGCTTTTGAACTTTGCGTTTTATCTTCTTATATCTGTAAGAACAAAGAGTTTTTTTCAAGCCTGTCGGCCATACTCATGGCTCTAATGCACAGGATGAGTTAGGTGATTATATAGATGATGCTTTGTGACAGCACTCATGCAGCAGTTGCACAAAATTTGACAAGCATGAGTGCAAAATCATAATTAATGACCTGAACAAAACAAATCCAGTAATTGACGCATATGGATCAGCTAAAAATCTAGATGTCTGTCTGGAAATGCCAGCTGTCGAACATGTTGCACTGTGCTTCAGTGAAGGCTCTTTGTTGTGAGCAGCTGTAAGCAACCCACCTTTGAACTCAGCTTTTCAACTACACACCTGCAAAGTTTTGTGATTGTATCTCGTGGACAGGAAAACGGTGTGAAAAATGAAGGCTGAAGCGGGTGATGCTTCTGAAATCTGATAGTAAAGAAGGCTGTGAGAAAATGATCTTACTGCTCATTTACTCTGTGTCCTAGAAAGCTTTTTACTGATGAGTTTATGATCTAACTTGCTAGTTTCAAGTCTTTTGGAATATATTCAGCCAAAAAATTACAGCATCAGGTTTCTGTGTGACGAACTCAGTTGCATCTGCTCCTTCTTCACCACTTCACTTTTTAAAGCAGCTGAAATGCTCAAATTAAGGCTTTACATCAGAACTACTGACCAATGGGTGTCTTCACTGTGGCGGTGTCCTATCACATCTTTATCACATCATCATTATGTCTCTAATTATGTCTCTAATGTATGACACTACTTTGTTTAACCAAACTCACTAATGTTCCTTTACTTTAAATATTGGGCACATGTCCCTCATGTCTAATGAGATTTATTACAGCAGTCGGTTGCTGCGTCATTCTAATATGAAACGCAGTTGTGCTTCTGCCTTGTTGATCGTCTGTCACCGACATTGTTGGCACCCCATCTAATCTATTTGGTTTCCCTTGTTTATAGCTTGAGGCAAACAGATGAATTTTTACCTTAATTTTCACAGTTGGAGGCCCTGTTGAAATCCAGGAAAATCAGGATGAGTCAGAGAACTGTCACAAAACAGGCAGGAAACCTTAAAAAAAAACAAAAACTAAATCAAATCCTCCTGAAGGGACATTGCAGGGTTGGTTTTCCCATCTATAATCTTTCATAGCATGCATGAAAACACAAAATATGATCATGGCACTAGCAGACTGTGTGATTAATCAAAACCACGCCAGAGTACATGATTGATTCCCACAAGCAAATCTCTGCTCGGCAGTGTTGCCTGTAAATTGTAAATTTGTTTGTATACATGTACACAGATTTCTTTTTTTGTAATGTATTAGATTAGTTTATATTTTTGGTGTCTACATTTTACTATAATCAACAAGAACTCTTTATTTGCCCATAAACTCGTCCCAATCAGGAGCTGAAAAAACGACATTGGCACACAGATACATTTTAGGCCTCTGAAGGTTCTTATGAATGTAAATATGTATCAGGATCATCACGGTGCCTAACAATGAGCAAACAATGGACCAAAGTGACAGACCAAACAGTACTGTAGGGTGGATATGTCCAGTATGAGTCATGCAAATTTTCAAACCTGTACATTGACAGAACTTTTCACCCACACCTTTGGGAATCGCACTTATTCTATCAATAGTAAACTGACAATAAATAACATTGAATTAGACAGAGTATCTGAAACCTGAAATAAAATTGGAAGTGTGGGGAAAGATGTATAAAACACACAACCATCCAATATACATTCTGCAAAGGCGAGGCTGCCGGACACTGGCGCCACCGGGTGAAGTGTCTTGCCCAAGGACACAACGACCGAGACTGTTCAAGCCGGGGCTCAAACTGGCAACCTTCCGATTACAAGGCGAACTCCCAACTCATGTAAAATATCACAGCATTACAGTCAGAGGAGTGAGTGTGTGGAACACCTGTACAGATTAAATCAAGAAAAGTACATCAATACAAAAATTCACACGATTGTTTAAAAATAATAAATTGCATGAATATAGGAAAACTTCCTTTCAGTGACTGAGTTGTCTCATTGTGTCCTCACTTTTATAGATCAAGGCCACCAAGCTTAACTGTTCATTAAACACAGGTTAAGCACAGGGTGCTTAGTCTACAGGGAGTGCAGAATTATTAGGCAAATGAGTATTTTGTCCACATCATCCTCTTCATGCATGTTGTCTTACTCCAAGCTGTATAGGCTC
>NW_005187487.1:481368-491318 GCF_000239375.1 Pundamilia nyererei | reverse complement strand
CACCACACTTCACAGAGATTTTGCTGGCAAGGATGGAGAGTCTCAGTTTAATTCTTTCTGAAGGTAACATCCATCCCTCCCTCTCCTCCATCATCCATCATCCATCACCACTGTTACACTGAATATTGTAAAAATTGGCTTCCCTGCAGCTGCCACCCCCGGTGGAGTGTTTCAGCTGGAAACTGACAGAGCCAAGCGTCCGTCTCTAGAGCTTTCTTTTTGTTCTTTTCTTTTCTCCTTTCTTGTCTCTTTTTTCTTCGGTCTTCTACTCTGCTATTTTCCTTGTGAGACCACCAAGGTGGAGCAAAGGTTACAAAATACCTGGAGAATGGTAGGAGAGCAATAATGACCTGGTGAGTCTCTGTGTTTTCTTTTTCTCCAGAGACAAACTGTAGAAACCTATTAGAAGTAGCTGCAACTGTCGCCTGCTCCCCCTTTCCTGAAGAAACACATACACAGACACTCACTCCATCAATCCCTCATATTTTTTCCTTGCACAGGTAATTTATAGTTGTGCCACCAAAACCTTTAATCGGGAAAGTACAGATTTGAATTTGACACTCTTAAGATCATGTGTAACACAGTTTGCAGGATTTGTGGATCACTAAATCAGTTTCTAAAGATAAACAACTGATTCTAGAGATATTTCTCAGGTGGAAAGACTTGCTTGTTAAAGCAGCGGTAAAAATCAATAGTTCCAGGAGGTGTACTATTTACTGAAATTAAATCCAGTCTTCTCTGAATCAAGCTGATACTTGGATAACTGAAAACTATTAAAGAACCCATGGTGCTTAATCTGTCTGACAGTCTAAGCAGTTTTTTGGAGCAGCTGGAGTCACAGAACATGTGTTCAGTATTTCCCTCAAAGCAGTGAGCCGTATGGAAATCCTGTACATCAGATGATATTTCTACAAGAGAGAGAGAGAGAGCCCAAGCTTTGTGAGGCAGGATTTGAATTCAAAATTCGGAGAATTTACAGACTGTCATTGAAAAGTATTCTTTCTTAAAAGCAACATCCGAATGACGTGTTTTTATTCTTTTATGTTTCTCTACAGAGGAATCCATAAAGCACTTGAGCAAATTTTTGTTGAAGTAAATTGTCCAGAACTAGGAATCCCTCGAGGGATGTCAGCACTTATACTCTTTCAGTGTGCAGCATGTGGTGGGAATCCACGTTCAAATAAAATCCTGCAAGATGGCCGTGAAGAACATAATGCATCTCTTTAATCTGAGGATTTTTTCTTTTTAGGTGCTTTCCATTACATTTCCCTTATGTCAGATTTCTTCCTGACTTTACTGTCATCATCTCTGACAAAAACACAGGGGAATACTGGAAGGAAATTGTTTAGATGAGATCTATCACAGTTCTAATTACTTTGCAGCTGTAAGCTGATGTAAGACTGACTGAAATTTCTACTTAATGTTGGTAACTAGTGGAATGTTCTTTTGTTTTAAATCAGTTTTGTAGTGATCACTGTGTTTTTAGCTGTTTTTCTCTAATTACAGGTATCATCTCACAAAGAGTAAACAATGTCTTGTCATATGATTGATTAGGTCTGCAATCAATGGACAGTGTAGAGATTCTAGGTTACTTCTGGATTCAGTCATCAATCTACCTCTAGCCTCAGATAGCAAATCATTCTCTAGAGCAGGGGTGTCAAACATAAGGCTCAGAGGCCAAAATCAGCCTGGCGATCCTCCAATCTAGTCCACTGAATGGTTTTGAAGTTGTAAAGAGGACAAAAATTTTGGAATTTTAACTGTGTTTTGACTTCATATTTTTACTGCTTTCCTACTGATAAGATCCCCCCCTCCCCCGGTGCCATTTACATTACAACAAAGTAACAAAGTTATTGATTTTTATGTTTTACACAATAACCCAAAGAGTCATACTGACAGGTTTCTTTTATTTACTACAGCACCATTTCTTTATCAAGTACAAAAAGCAAAATGTATTGTTGAAATCATGCTTCTTTTATTTGAAAATACCTCATTGATTAAGTATGTAGTTTAATTTCTGCATACCGACAGAAAGGGTAGTTTCATTGGTCCAGATAAAAAACAAAGTGGGCTATATTTGGCTCATGATGTAAAATGAGTTTGACACCCCTGCTTCAGAGGCTTACAGCCAGAGTGGTTCATACAGAAGTGTCTGTGCTAGCCATTTCCCTCTAAACATTAACGCAATACAAGATAGCCTCTATAATAGAACTTAACATTCAACATGTCTAAGATTTAATTTAGCGATGATGTGTTGTTTGCTGTCTGTTATTGGACTTTTATACAAGCTTTTCAACAGAAGAGTGTCCTTTTATTCAAAAGTTACCTGGAAAATGTGTGCAGTATCTTACTTAAAAGAAAATGTTGAAAGAAAGTACACAAAGCTTTGATGGAAAGTCTACAGCAGAATGACTTTTCTAACTGAAACAGATGCAGTCTGCTCTCTCTTTATTCTGCTTTTTAAACTGGTGTCCATCCATGGGCATTAAAAAGACTTGGTGTATGACACTGGAATCACACGATGTCAGTTTCCAGGAGGTGAAGTGGTCCACAGCTTTTAATGAGCCGAAATATCATAATTACTTTTATTCTGTGTGATGAAACTGGACAAGTGGAAGACCAAACAAATGATAGGCCTAAAAAAAGCTATCTACAGCAGAGGAATGTTAAAAATCCAGCGAAGACCTGACACATGAGCTGAGAGATGCATCTGGCCCTTCAGTTGACCCATGCTGAATCACAGTGATGAGTCCAAATGATGGGGTGGGCTCATCGTGTGAGAGAAGGGAATCAAAGCAATACTATTTCAAAAGCATCTGATTAGCAACAGCTTTTTCAGCACAACAACGATCCCAAACACTCTGCCAGTGCAGTAAAAGCATATCTGGAACATTATCAGTCATAGATTGGCCTCCCCAGAGCTTGGACCTCAACATTACTGAAGCAGCGTGGGATAATCTAAAAGCAGCTAACATCCACAGAAGAGTTTTGAATATCCTTGATGCCCTCCAAGAAGCCCGGAGAACTATTCCTGAAGACTATAGAAAGAAATAACAAAAAAGCTGCTTTAGAGATTTTAGGTTGTGTTGAAGAATACGGATGAACGTACCAAATATTGACATTTATGCTTGTTAGAATTGTAGAAACTCAGTTTTTGCCTTATATGCTGCATTTCCATGTTTGAATGTTACCCATAAAATATAAAGAAAGGCTTGGAACATTGTATCCTTTTTTATTAACCTTCTTTGTAGTGTTTATCTGAGCTGGACTTTAACTTTGATGTAGGCTTTGTGTACATACACTGTGTTAGAGGTTTATTTGTGAGGGGCTGAAGTCGAAGGTTTATCTTGTTAACTGGTAATTATGTCACAATGCATTTCAAGACATGTTACAGATTAATACAAAAGTAATGAAATTAATAATGTAACAAATGACTCTCCAGGGATTAATTGACTAATCTAAAGCATAACACATTACTTTGAGTATGTCTGTGAAGGTACTCTTACTTTGAGTAACAACCCCGACAATGGTGGTCAGCACTGATGCCTTACAGAAAGTGTGTTTCTCTTGAGTTTGAAAAAGTCTTTGTTACTCTAAGAAAAAATATTTAAAAAGTATACATCAAATTTTATACGACATGCTCGATCATGATTATTATAATTATATTATAATAATACTAAACCTTTTTTCTTTGCTGTGGTTCTAGGGGAAACATGCTGACCTATGGGTGGGAATCAGTCACTCTGGTGACCATCAGACTAAAATAACCCATCTAGTTATTTGGTTTAATTTAATATTTTGTGCTGACTGACCTAAATGCTGAATCCATGGTTTTAAAACTGGATAGCAGCTTACAAGAAAGCCCAAATATGTGGCAAACATGCAGAGGAGCACATTAGATGCTTTTCAGTAGAAGCCCGTGGAAAGCATGCACACCTGCTAGCTCCCCAGACATGAACGAAATTAAGTAAACTAATGGAACGGCACTTTTAGGTTTTCTAATGTCATCAAGTTTATGTATTCATATGTTCTGTCTGAGACCACCTTTGGTTTTGGTGATGGCAGCAGTTTTGGCCTGTTGGTCCAGACACTAATACAGACGGTAATATGTTAATTGAAATGGATTTCCATTAAATTTTATTGAGAAATTTACTAATTTCTGGCTGGTACTTTTTAGGCAAATAAGCTGCATAAACAAGTAATTTATTGCTCTTAAATAAATCAGAATATCGACCAGAGAATTGACTGGAAAATAAAATTAAAAAGTTTGAAAGCCATGTCGGTACAAGGGGTGAAAATGGATTAATTGCTTTGTGGGTGCAAATCAATAGGATGCAAATAAATGGAACAGCATGATACAACTGTGCACAACATTTAAGAAAAACAACTACTTTCAAGGCTCCAATGCTGCCTGAGGAAAACCTTTAAACGTGTTAATTATCCTGCATTAGTATAAAAGCTTATTGCGATATTGTATAACGACTCTTCATGTGGTTTATTGATTTTTTTTTCCTGCTGCCAAGTACTTCAATAGCTTTCATCACTTGTATTAAAGTGATTTCCAACATTTTCATTAGAAAATATTTTTAAAAAAATCAATTACATGATAGATTTTCTCATCTTTGTTCTGCTTCGATAAATACTCTGCCATTTAATCAAACCAGCCTTTTTGTCATTACGGCTGACCACTTCAATGTGAGACGGATCATAATAATAGTTACTGGGTTTGATCTGTAAGCAGTGTGATGAACAAGACTCCAGACATTTATGAGGAAAAAAACTCAATACACAGCTTTGTGAAAGCCCTTCAACAACCAGCTATTTCTTTTTTCTTTTATACTTTATATTTTTTCCTCGTGTGTACCACTGCTGTCTGAAATTTAAAATTCATAGAGGAATGTTAAATAATTAACAGCAGCATCCTTAACTTAAAACATCCTACAGGAGAGAAAAAATATGGATTAAAAGTGCGGAGGAGGGATTTCTTTTAAAAGGCCACAATAGTTTTTGTATCTGTGCATGGGAATTATCCAAAGTAGTTATTCAGAAACATAATTACTAATTTCCATCAAGAGAAGGGACAATGTAGTAATTAACCATAACATTTTACATCATAGAAAGATCTCCTTTTCTCAAATGCAGCTTTGATATTTCCTATTTCGTGAGTCAGTTACTCGATATTTTTTATTAAATCAGCGGGTATGCTGTTTTTCCAGGCTCTTGTAACTTGCATCAATGCGTGAAATCTCATGAATAAATATTAAGGACCAGCCAAATAATAAACCCCCACAATAATATCTTCTTTTCCCTGAAGATATTAACTTTGTAGTTTTTAAACTCACACCTGGCAAAGGTTTACCACATATGTATTAACTTTGCTGTTTTGCAAATGAAACTGGACTGATGGGCTTAAAAATGTACTTCCCAATCGAGGCGCATGTGAGAATGCAAATGTTAAAGGCGGTAGGGTTAGCAGTCAGCTGCTCTGCTTTTCATTGCCATACCCCTGTGAGAGACTGACACCCTGTCCAGCTGAGACCTCTGCAAGCCCCAAGTTGGATAACATTAAATATACTACACAATAAAGTGCACAAAGGTGAGAGGTCTGAATAGCTCCCAAGGCAACTATATGAAAAAAAACTCCCACACAACCCCCACCCCCCAAAAAAATCTAAATGAGTTTCCACTTCCAAAAATCTCATTCAGACTTTTTTTTTTTGAAGTTTATAAAGCTTCTTTCAGCCCACTGAGTCTGATTTATTTTACTGTTAACCTGGGCGATTTATTTCGCCACATGAAAATTTATTTCGCACATTAATTGGTCTCTCCACTGTCTCCTCCTACTTTTACACTTGTAAAGGTCACCACAGTGTCTGCCTCCGCTCAACAGGCTCATATTAAGTAGTCGCTTGGGCTGTTTGGGCCAAAGTCCCCTGAATTAGCTACCATAAACTACACGCATACGTTCACTGAATGTGTAAAAAGTGACTCAGGCAGTTATCCATAGAAGAGAACCCATTCAATATTCACTCCATTGATGGATTTAAGTATAGGCTGACCCCTGCATTCAACAAAGCTGTAGGTTTGGGGATTAGGAAGAAATGCAGAGCATGGATTGAGTTTGGGATTTGGGCATGGTAATTAATTTAATGTGTGTGTGTGAGACAGCTACATATGCAGAAAGAGGATTTATAGTAGAGTCTGTACTGGATTAACCGCTAAATAAGCTAAAGTCGCTTTAGCGCTTCAGACACATACGTTTGAAGAAGGTCAGTGTACTATTAAATTTATATTCATCAGAGTGAGGTCAATCATATTTAATGGTCTGATTTCTCTAACAGGCAGCATCTGTGTGTGTGTGTGTGTGTGTGTATACTACAAAACAGCATCATCCGTTTCCCAACCAATTAGCATGCATTTTCACACTGTTTACAAATAAGTAGCTGCATGCTGTAGTACACCTCAAGACAAATGCATGGAGCATAGCACCATGTTTTTGACATTGAGATTCTCCCAGTAAGTGGTTTAAATACATATTTTTATAATTTGATATTAGAATAAAACAACCAAAACTTTCTTCTTCGTCTTCACTGTGTAGGTATTGTTAAAGTATATTTCACCGATAGCAGTTACAGTAGCAAATCAATTCAAACAATCAATTTTTTTTTGAAGATATTATTTGAACCAGCACATCTTCATGCTTAAATGTCCAGTCCTGTATGAAATATGACTGATAAAAGAAGAGAGCTGGCTGCTATGATGGTGAGAAGGAAAGTAGGTATTTTGTATGTACAGGTCCGGAGACTGATTCAAACTGTTTGCCTACGGTGTAGATAGGGAGAGAAACTGAGTAGGGTTAATCTTGAAGGAAGAGTATGTGAATGTTGGGAATGTGCAGGATCATGAGTTTGAAGCTGGACAAATTCTGATGTAAGTTAGAAGAGAAGGAATAATTCTAGAGGAAGCTAGAGAGTATCCGCAGAAGTGACTGGAGAAGACTTCAATGGACACACAGGTGAAGGGAATAGAGGTAAAAGAAAGGTGTTTGGTAGATATGTTAAAGAGATGAATGTGGACGGATGGTTTAGTGAATTTTGTGGAAAAAAAATGAAATGACTGTGGTTAACAAGTATGTCAAGAAGAGGTAGGAACATAGAGTGATGTTGATGTGTAAGAGTAAAGGAAGGTGCACGCAGGAGCCTGCCTGTAGCTAGGCAGCATCAGCTGGTAGGATGGTTTTAGAAATCAAGCAGAGGAAGTCAGTGAAAGAGGCAAAGATTAAAGTTGAAATCGAAGAAGGAAGAACAGACATCGGGTAGAAATTCTGAGTGGTGGTGAAGAGATACCAGAGGACTGAAGTGGAGAAAGAAAACTACCAAGAAGGTATCTGGTGTTTTCTCTGAATAGAGGAAATAGGGCAAGATGACTTGCTGGTGAATTGAGGAAATACAGCAAAGTATTCAAAGAGGTTAGCAAAGACAACGGGAGGACAGTCAGGAAGATGAAGAAAGTAGACGGGAATAGTGGGAGGCATGCTTCCTCGGCTGCAACACCCCACTGTCTACCAGGAGACACATCAACAACCCATCTGAACAAAGGAAACAATAGATTATTTCCTGTGTCTCTAACTTCCACCCCAAAACTGTCACCATGAACTGGAGCTCAAACAATGGAAGAACTTATTTACAGACTATTGTCACGGGATGGGTCACTGACTCAGCGTTTTGTGGTTTATTTTGTATTTTTGAGTCACTTATGTTAAAGTTGTGATGATAAGTTCCTTTGTTATTCTTATTTAAGGTTTGGTTGAGTTTTGGTTTGCCATTATTATCATCTGTCTCATGAGTTTTTGTGTTTTGTTTCTTGTCTAGTTTGTTATGTGATTTAGCTCTGTGTGTTCCCTATTGTCAAGCTTCTGTTGTCATTTCTACGTCTCATATTTCCTGTTTTATTTTGGCGGGGCCTACTGTGCCGTTGTTATTGTTTTTATTTTCTCTTCCCAGTAGCGTCATTAGGTTCATGTGTATCAGCTGTTTCCTCATGTGTTTTCACTTCCTCTAATCACACCTTGTGTGTATTTAGTCTGTGTGTTTCTGTTCACATCGTCAGGTTATCTGTTTTACTCTCCACGGTGGTTAAAGTCAGTCATAGTTTCTTCATAGGTGTTCATAGTTTGCAACTGCCTTCAACCCGAGTAAAGGCTCGCTTTGTGTTGAAACCAGCTGTACCTCTCTGCATCTGCTTTTGGGTCCTGTACCTAATACACTGGCAAACCCCGTTGTGACAACTACACATTTTTAGGAAAATTATCCATCTAAATTCAAAACGCTGCAACAAACCCACTCTATCTGGAGTCTTTCAACACCTTCCTAACGACTTGACTTCACATTTTTAAATTTACTTTTTTGATTTATTTTTTCAGCCTGAGTTCCACCCACAACTTGAAATTTCCATCCCTTGTTAGATTTAGACTCCACAGACTGACTTAAAACCCTTATCAACTGGTGCAGTGATGGTGCCCAGTTTAAAGCCAGATCCATGCAATTCCCTAAACTCGAAGGTAAAATGAAAAAAAAAAAAGAATTAAACTGGCCTGAAGCTTTTGGAATGGCTGAATAAAGTTAAACCTGTCTGAATGACAGAAACACTAAATATCTCATTTGTACTTATATATGTATGTATGTGTATATATATATATATATATACACACACACACACACACACACACACACACACACACACACACACACGTCAGTGATCATAAATACTCAGATATCTGACGACTGCTTGCCACCCAGCATAATCACTGCAGTAGAAGTTCTAGTGGCTTTGGAAGTCACAGCTTGGGATTCAATGCAAGTCTCAGAATGGCTCAACAGGGAAGCTTAAAGATGCTTAAACTCAGCTGGAATCCCTGCTGCCCTGCTGGAATAATCACCTTATTGTAGTGGAAGTTTTGTGCGTCCATTTAACCCAGGGACCTGAGTTATCTAGAGAAAAGACTGCTGGCAGGGCATTGCAGACAAAGTACTATCCAGACAAAGTGTAGTTTGAAAGCCATTAACACAATAGCCATAGTTTGGAAGATTATTTCTCCAAAAAGAGAAATGTGATAGGAATTGAAAGCATAGTATCTGATCAAAACCGGTCCCCTCAAACGTGATGTATACTCATCAATGCTGCCTATCTGCCCTGGTTGCTGCAGTTGAGTTTCGAATGTAATGTCAAACTCCCCTCAGAGGACAGACTGATGTCTTCATCAATTAGGTGATGGAACTGTGGTCTTTCTCTTCACTTCCTGTGTGCCTTTAGGGCCTTGCTGGATGTTATTATAAAAACGATGATAGCTTCATTAGCATGCAAGGACATCAACTAGAAAAGAAACCTAATATATGTAGAGATCTGGATGGAGGTGCAGTTGGAATATTTCTTGCAGATATGACTCAACAGATACAATTCTATACTTTAGACCTAGGTGGCACTGTTGATCTGCAAAAAACTGTGTGTGTGTGTGTGTGTGTGTGTGTGTGTGTCTCCTCAGTGGCTTAGTTTCCCGTCCTCAATGCCAGGAATTAATGATTTCACCCTCTCTACTATCCTCCTTCTCACACACATAAACACACTCTACCTTTGCTTTTCTCTGTCTCATTCTTGGACACACACATGTGCACACAGATACTTACTTTTTTGTATAGACACGCGCACACGCAAACACACATGGAATCTCATTCTAAATTCATTCAATGAAGACAATGTCTTTCCCCCTGTGTGTTGTGTCTTGTGACATCAGTTGAGTTCTTACTTCCATAAACATCAGCTTTTCAAACCTGCATTGTGTCTCAGTCCTGCATCCTTATAAATATCAAAGTCAAGTGGGACCTGGTTGGTCATGAAAGAGGGGAGTTTGGCATAAGGGACTATTTTTTATCTATCTATCTATCTATCTATCT
>NW_005187487.1:464631-479663 GCF_000239375.1 Pundamilia nyererei | reverse complement strand
CTTTCGAGCCTATACAGCTTGGAGTAAGACAACATGCATGAAGAGGATGATGTGGACAAAATACTCATTTGCCTAATAATTCTGCACTCCCTGTATAAGGCATAAACAGAGCTTGTACAATTCTAATGACTTTGAAATCAGTATTTTCTATGTCCACCTTTATGCTGCAACACAGCCTGGTTTGTAGTATTGGAAGTTGTTGGCTCTCTTAGGCTTGTGTTCTTAGTGTTTGAGATCATTATCATGCTGAAAAATTAAGCAGTTTCCAATCACATGCTTTCCAGAAGTTATTGTATGGTGGATCAAATCTTAATGTGCTTTTCAGTGTTCAAAAGTCCATCAATTTTACCAAGATCTCCAACACCTGTGGTTAAAATAAAACCCCAAACCATGTCAGAGCTTTAGACATCCATTGTTGTATCTCTCTCCTGCCCAACTCTATATATTGACAATGAATTGAACCAAAAATAACACATTTGGATTAATAACACCATTGATTGTCAGTCCAGTTCTTTTGCAATTTGGCATACCTCTGCCTATTCTCCCTGTTTCCCTACCTTAAGCATGGCGTTTTGACACCCTTGAATTGAGACCATTTCTGATGAGACCAGACGCATCTCTGGTCATGTCCACAATAATAATAATTGAAAATGCATCTTTTGCTCTCTGTTTTGACCTTCCGTCCAAACTGAGACGGCGTCTTTGGTCAAGGAAAATTGAGCTTTTTGAAAACGCTCTCCAAAGCGGATACATTTGAAAACGCTGTTTTCGCGTCTCAGTGTGGACCGAGAACCTTGGGCCTTTTTGAAAACGATGACGTATTTTAGTCATGTGACCAATTAAACTAAGATTACGGAGGGCATTATAGAGCAGTCGTTTTGTTTGCTCTCAATTTTGACAGCCCTACTAAAGATTAATATCAGTTTGTACATGCTCCAGATAGCTTTTCTTCAAACTCTGTAATTCTCATTCGCTTTTGCAACTTTGTACTTTTGTGTTAATCGTAGCAACAACTCCACCTCATTGTCAGTCCATTTAAAAAACTCGGTGCTTTTTCTCGACATTTTGCCGCGATGTTTCAAATAAACGGCAGACAGAAATGATGCAGGTTGAATTGTCTTACGTGTCACCCATGAGCAATCCAGTAACGTAGCATTTTCGATTGTTTCAGTGTGGATGAACAAATGCTTGAAAACGATAGTGTGGACGCGGAGCGTTTTTAGACGAAAACACCGTTTTCAAATTGATCTGGATTAGTGTTTGTGACCTTCAGAAATCCTGAAAAACAATTGCTAAAAAAACTTTAAAATAATAAGAAATGAGGGGTATCTCAAGACTTTTAGACAAAAAGTAACAACCATGGGCAACTAATAATGACCGGCACACAAAAGTATATTTGGTTGTGTTTGATTAATACAGATTGACACAGGTGGTACAAATGTGCTGTGAAACCATGCCAGAAATGTCTGTAAAGTCACTTCTGAAAGTACACACTTCAAAATGTAACAAAAAGCTAACTTTCAAAGAGAGGCAGGGTATGTAATTGAACAATAATTGTGCACATTAAGAGAAATTTTCCCCTTGGAAGAAATGACAGCGGTGCACATGAAAAGCCACAAATTGGTGTTACAGAAATGCCTTAAAAGAGCCAGAGGGAGAGAAGTTTTAAACCACCTTCTTGCCGACACATAGTAAGGCAGTCACAGTGTGAAGTGAGTGTGAATGTCACACTGTCGTCTTTGGAAAGTTACAGAAATGCTCAGACACGGATCTCCCTAATCCATCCGAGCCCTCAAAAGAACGGTGTTGGAGAGTGAGGGTTTCTGAAGCTTTCCATTTAAAGCCGATAGAGTATGCCCATCTCTTAAGTTGAACCTAATAATATTTCTGCTAACATTTGAAGTTTGAGTTGTTTTTAAAATAAGCCAGAATGTTATTCTCTTTCTTAGAGCAGTTATGTAACGTGTTTATTATGTCTGCTGTACTCAGAAAGATACTTTAAAAAGCCACAGAACACTGTGAACCTACCTCTTTCATACGTTATTGAGAAGATTAACGCCATTCCACTTTTAATGTCAGACAAACAGGTAAAATATATTTTACAAAGACAAAAATCTAATCCGAATGAACAGGAGTTTAAATCTTGCCACTCCATGTATGTCCAGTCAGATATCTTCACAAGAAAATTATCTTCCTTTCTTTGTAGAACTGTTAGGAAATTAGGCCAAAGTACCAATCCTATAGTGACAAGGCTTTTAAGGCTTCAACTTGAAACTGATCCTCAGTCACAGTGTTGACTTATTATTAGTCCCCCCATCCCTTTATTTAGTATGGACCTTCCACTGTCATTCTGAAAGTACATTAAATATAAAACTAAAAGACTCTTCATAACACATAAAGACAGTTCAGATTTATATTCCAGGAGGAGGGGGTGGGATTTGTATCCACCTAGAGAAGGTTGTCTGGAAGCTCAAGTCAGGGCAGAAAATCTGCTGTAGAAGAGCCAATCCTTGTCCATTTTGGTGGTGAAATGGAAAAATGTAATGCACTGTGAGATGAATCAGTGCTGCCAGATAGAGCAATAACTTACAAATTACTTTTTGTGGAGTGAGACTACAATCATGGCTGAAGTCGAAAAAGTCCTCACAGCAGCTGATAGCACTTTAAAACCATTCCAGGGATAGACGTAACCTTTGAAGAGCATGGTTAAAGAAGGGCTAAATTATAAAGGTTCACAAGATGAACCAAAAACGTAAACCGCCATGCAATCTTGCAATCTTGTAGTTCAAGTGGTTAGCTTTGCATCTTCTTTTCTTATTTCTTGTTAGATAAAGTGTTTTCTTCCCAAGGACATTTTTTTATTTGTTAATTACAGTGTTTCGTGCTTAGGCTCAACATTCTTTGAATCTGACAAAACTCGAACTTCAAGAGCTGACAGGAGCATTATTAAGTGCTGACAAGCTGAGGCACAAATTACTGTTTTTCTTTGCATTTACCTTCAAACCAGCACCTCTTAATATTCAACTATATTATTTACAAATATATCTCTAAGTCTGACTTCAAGCCAGTTGTATTTGTTGTTAGAGAACATTTGAAACTGTTGCCTTTCCTTTTTGTTACATCAAATAAATGCAATAGCTTCACCAAGAAGGGGACGATCAGAGTTTAACAGTGTGATGTGAGTGATCGTGGTTTTTAAAATTTTTAAAATTATTTAATTTTTAGGCACTCTCGGATTGGTTGCTTTAGGGTTCCTTTGTTCTTAGTTTTCTTTGTTAACTTTCGATTTTCAGTTATTCATGAATGTTTTGAATAACTCAGTATAGCCTCAGTCCTGGCTATACTTAAGCTCTAGCTCTAAGACAGACTAACACATACTGTATGAATGTGACACAGAGACAAGAGGGGTGGAACAAAAGGAAACCATGACATATATGGCTTGTTAGCTTTTTAGTTAAAGACCCCATTGCCAATGCCACCGTGCTGTTGTGCTTTACTAAAACAGCAGACTTTTTATGACACATGGCTTTACTGCACAAGGTAATGACTTGACATCCATTCTAAAAACTACAGATTTCACCCTATATGCCCTTTGTATTTCATTCATATTTGATACATGAGTTTCTGAGACCTCTATCTCATCAACATGATCAATACTTGCCATAATTTCAAAATGTTATGGACAAAACATTGTTGTGAACAAAAAGTTGCCAAAAACTCCAATGTATCAAATGCAATACAAAAAATATATAATGATACACATATGATACACATACGATATAGCATTTTTTTGTGGATTTTGTTATAAGGTTTATTAGACATCCCATTTCCAACAAATCAGAATAAAAAATACATTTTCTGGCTATTTTTGGATGGGTTGGGTCTTATAGGGTTAAAGAGTATATGATACAAATAGATCCTTTAATTAATAATTTCCACACTTGTTGAGGAAATTGCCAGTATCTAAGCACAAAATGAGAACAAACTTACAATATAAGTGTATATCCTGGCTCAGGTCACCTCAAGTGGAATGAAAAATGTATCTTTTTTTTTGTTCTTTTTGTTTACCATTTCTATTCAGTTGAGTCATTATTATCGTTTTACACATATCTGGAAATGCATTTGTTTAATTTATTGCTAAGGGATAGCTGAGGATACTCTCATAAACAGCATTATTCTCTCATTACTATCACACATTATTTTCTAAATGACATCAGAAACAGCAGTATGCGACATTACGTGATGGCAGAGCTTCAGTTCATCCTTTGTCATTTTTTTTTTTTATTTTTATTTTTTTTTTATTTTTATTTTTTTTAATAAATAGGACAGGGGGAATGAATGAGAGAAAGAGGGGGAGAGAGAGAAAGAAAACCAAAGGGGAGAAGAGACGGTGAAAAGGGGGGGGAAAAATAAACAACTCCTGGGTCACCTGTATGGAGAAAAAAACAAACAAACAAAAAAAAACAAACAGAGGAGACAGCAAACAACAAAGAGCAACATAATAATAGAGAAAACAAAGCACCATCACAATAAACTAGTTAGTCATAGATATCAATAGTTACTTAATAATAAACGATATTGTGCAGCACGCAAGATAGACAGCGCACAGTGTGCTTTGAGGCAGCAGCCAAGAAAGCTTTAGTCCGCGTCTGTGAATACCCATGTGTACACCTGTGTGCATACCTGTGTGGATCAGCATGCTTGCATTCCAAAGGTTTCTCCATGTAATGATCTGCTAGGGAGTGTGGGGGGGCCACAGCCCCGTCCTCCAGGGTGTGACATCATCACACATTATTTAGGCATTTTCACCCTGAACATGTTTTAATAACTTCAATATTGTAGGCATGCATTCTGTGGAAAACAATGGTATTTCTAACTTCAATTTTTTTAAAAACGTATTTCAGTTTTTATTTCTGTTTCTGCTATTAGGCTACTGAATGGCAATGCACTGTGGCCTCTGGTTGTCTGGTTTCAAAATACGAAGAGGGAAACAGCCAAAATACTGAATTCGAGGCTTCATAAATCAACAGCAGGGTCTATTATAAAGACACCTCACAGCCTGAGGCAATTTTTAGGTTGTCACCAGGCGTGGCACAGCTGAGACCGGTTCAGTAACAACTTTGACGCATTATCATATGTTTATTTACTCACTGACAGGCAATAAAGTTTTGATCAGACAGAAGTAAAGTTACTTATTCCACCTGTTTTCTAAGTTGCACTTAGGCCTGGCGAAGGGAGCTTTATTGAATTTCGAATTTCCACTGCTACCTCTCGTTCATAGAATCCAAGGTTGCTTATTTTTGCCTCACAAGTGAGGAGCTGCTACTGACTAAGCTACTGACTATGGGAATGTTTTATACAGCTGAAAATGTAAAGGAATATAGCCATGGTTTAAGGGCTTAAGGAGTTTGAGTTTGAGGAAATGAAATAACCCAGAGCATCACAACAGGTGGATGATCACAGCAAGGCTGAGACAGGTCTTGTGGGGAAGATGCCAGAACCTTAACTACTCTGGTTATGTGATCAAAGATAAAGTATTTACATAAAGATTCACATAAATATTTAAAGAACATCTAGTATAGATTTAAAGTCCTAGTCTTTTTTTTCTTTTTAAATTTCCACCTGAAAGTACTCAATTTCCGTTTCCAAGCTCTGTAGGAACCAAATGAACAACCTTGGACTGCTGAAATACTGATGGAATAAAATTCAATAAACTCACCAGGCAAGAGTGAGAACTGAAGAGCTCCAGCAAAAGCATCAGTAAGCAACCTGATGCTATGGAACCTAGCCTAAAACTGTCAACAGACAGTTTACCTGATTTTTCACAGCAAATAATACACTACACATAATTTAGTCACATTAACATCGGGCGTTTATCCTGTCTTCTCTCACCCCAACCGATCGCAGCAGATGGCCCCGCCCCTCCCTGAGCCTGGTTCTGCCGGAGGTTTCTTCCTGTTAAAAGGGAGTTTTTCCTTCCCACTGTCGCCAAAGTGCTTGTTGCTGTCATATAATTGTTGGGTTTTTCTCTGCATCTATGAAGCGCCTTGAGGCGACTTTTGTTGTGATTTGGCGCTATATAAATAAAATTGAATTGAACCGAATTGAATTTTATGTGCTGAGATAAGAAAGGTAACTAAAAAATAGTGTCTAGCTCTGTTTGAATAAAAGATCTAGTCATTGCACTAATGGTGGAATGGGTAAACGATATTTGTGAATGAAACTGCAAAACATTTGGAGAAAAATTCACAGAAAAAACTTCTGTAAGACAATGGTTGCAATTTGTGAATACTGCTGTAGGTGCTGCAGAAAAGATGCTTACAAAAGATCACCTGTGGCTTTGCACAGTGTGAAAATTTCTGAGAATAGTTTTTGGATTTTTCACTGTATTTTGCTCAACAAAAGACATCATGAATGGCTGTCAAAAGAGAGGGCCAGGAGCAGAGGTCTGAGCCATTGTCAGTTTTACAGCCTACTTGCTGACAAATACTTAACACATGGGTTGCCATTCCCAACTCAAGCATGATGGTTACACTAAGGAACTGTTGTAAACACAGTAGGCTGGCTGACTGAGGAAATACAGACTGTTAAAATCAGTGGTTGATCAAATATGAAAGGGAAATGTTGGGGGTGTTTTCACCTCATGCAGGTTATTATTCAGTGGTCCAACCAGTCCATTCCACTTGAGATCAAGTTGGGCTGAATGTAGTCCATGAACTGCAATGAGTTTGACACTTCTGGGCTAGACACTAATGGAAAACAGTGGTCGCCTTTTTCTCAAACAAAATTTTCACTAAGGTTAATTCATTAGCGACTGGGCATCGATAGGGGCATATCCCTATTGTCTCCACCTACTCCTGTGCCCTTGAGCAGTGTGCTGTTGCAGACTTAATCTCCTGTTTGATCAGCAATGCCTTCGGGCACAGAATATATCTGAAACAAAGTGCAAAAGTCTCAGTAAATGTGATCATGGGTGTCTACATGGAGGCCATGTGTCATACGCTGTCCCAGCTCAACAGTGATGGGCAGGTAAGAAGTGGGCAGGAGGGAGACGGGAAACAGACTCCAGAGACATGAACTGAAACCTCGCCTCAGGCTTCTCTGTGTTGGTTTATGCCTTTCTCAACTCCTCTGACTCTCCATTTTCCAAGTGACAGCAATAAAACTCTGACCAAGTACACATTATTGATTTTCACCTCACGATCAACCAACAGCTCCATTTACTATCCGAGGACTAAACAATAATTTTTTACAAGTAAATATTTATTTTTCTTTTGAATTTTTCCCCATTGTATTATACAACCACATGTGCAACCTGGGCCATACAGCTACATCAGATGGTTACCGACACTGTTTATAAAAACAGGTGTAGTTTCTCAATTACTGCATATCCTAAGTTAACATTTAGGTGGAAAAGTATAAATAGTTATTACAGCATATTGAGCTGTAGCTGCAAAAAGAGACCATTCGAATCTTTTCCAGATATGCTTTTGTCCTCATCTGTGGATAATTGGGCAATACACTCAGGCACTAAACGAGTCTTAGGGGAGATGCATAAGTACGATTTGTAGGGTACAAAAGCGAAAATCTACAAATTTAAGCAAGACAATATCAAAAACTAGTTTAATTCGGGCAGTTCAGGCACCACAGTGTGATGTTTATTAACATTTTTATAACAGTCACAATATATACCCATATGGAAAATATATACATAAATCTTATAAAGTTTGTATCTGTCTTGTGTGAAACTTGTATGAAAAGCATACTAGAGTGAAAACAGGTATAAGATCCCTTGGAAAATTATATAAATGAAACTTGTATGTTTTGGAAACTTACTAAAACAATATATGAAAGTAATGAGAAAGTGGCCACCTTCATGAGTAAATTGTATAAGCCTTATAAGATTAACTATATGAAGTAGGCCACATCTTATGCAAGTCTTTTATAAGTTTTTTCTATTTCTTTTCCATATGGGTATACATACATATTTTTAAATATAGAATATAGAATAGAATAGAATTGTCACTTTATTGTCACTATACAGTTGTACAATGAGATACAGAATATAGCATGTAGCATGGAAATATCTGAAAATGGCAAAACAAACAAACAAAACCCCAAACCCCCCTCCAACCCTCTGGCAACCTCTGCTTGTCAGGGAAAAATGTGGAACCTGGCATGTTGGGTGAAATCCTCTTGTGATTATTTGGCTGCTTGCAGATTGTCGCATTTGGGACTTATCTGCATAACTTATCACTTTGAAACCTTCCTGCGGATTTTGACATCATTTTAACTTTTTATTTTTTCCCTTTTCATACTTATTGGTTTCAAAAGATTGCCACCAATACTTGTTGGAAAACAAAAGAATAATGTCTTAAAATACAGTTCACTGTCAGCAGTGGAATTTCAAATCCCAGGCAAACCAGTAATTGCTTTGTTCTTCAAGTGTCAATTGTATTGTTTTAAAGAATTTGCTCGCTAGACTAGCAGTGTTTCCTTCTCCTTTGTGGAGTACACCTCATAAAATCCAGAAAAGCTCTGAGAAGCCTTTAACCCCCCCTACATCAGTGTTTTGTTGCGTAACTGCCATCACTTGGTAGAAGTCTTGAATTAATCAGAAGTCTTTGTTCGTGACCATCCAACGCTGTGCAGTCTGTCTCTACGGGTTTAAATGAGTGATACACACTGAACGAGGAATAGTACATGTTCCAAACAAAAATGTCACTTCTTGTCTTTTCACTGTTTTTGTGAATCATAATTAAAGCTTCGTATGTGGCAGGCTGCATAGAGGAGACAAAACCTGGACAGTCAAATTAATGCTCTGCTTTTTAAGTATCCGCTGTCAGGTTAACAATTTAATCTTTGTATGAAACTGCTCAACAGACACATTTAACCCACATTTCATCTGCCATTAACATTCTCATTTATAATAATAATGATATACTAGACCATTATCTTATTCAAACTTAGCTGTATCAGATGTATTCAAGGAACAGAAGTAGTGCTGGAGTAACTTGTTAAGAGTACTCAGAGTTGTCCAGACCTTTTAAAGTAAAGATGTAGAATCACAGGTGTGTTTGTTAAAATATGGAAGGTACTTTGCAAAGTAATTTAGAAGATCAGCCCAGGACTGAAATATTAACCAATGTGTGCAGGACTGACCTGATACTATACTTCATATTTTACACCTAGTTGTCAATTATAGACCCACATTCTGATTTTATTCGCTTACTTACATACAATTTGTTTGTCGTCATCCTTTGTGATCTGAGTTTTTCAAAACTCTGTCAAATATTTGATTATCAATTAAGAATGAAGTGTAAATAGTTCTTAAACAAGAAAGAAGAAAGACTCAGAAAACAAAGAGCTATGCACAATATTTGTGAGATATGAATTTATATTATTGAAGAGCCACTTTTTGGGGAATTATTGTAATTTTAAGTGGAAATTTTGCTTAATAATGCATATACATGATTATTGAGATGACACACTGCATGGTGTGTTCTGTATGAACATTGCTGTAGTCTCATGATCATGTCCATTTAGAAATACACCCCTAAATATACTTAAAATGTATTTTTAATCACTTTGTAGCTTCAGTCTCTGCATGAAAAAGAAAGAACAGGCTGATAAGCAGCCTTTTCACAGTTCATGCATACCAAAGATATTGCCTGGACCCAGGCACAAGATTAATGTGCATACAGAAATGCAAACATAAGAAGACTAATGTTTGAACGGGATTGTGTGTGTGCATTTTCAGGTATATACAGTACATGGTTATAAGGACATCTTTAAACATTTGGTGCGTGTACAGCATGTGTTAATGCGTATTATTTATGCCTGTTTTCCTTGAGCCATCAGATCAGTTCATTATATGCATTATATTTATTCACAAACAGAAACCTATCAGGTGGTAAACACAATTATCCTACATTTTAGGAGGTAATGTGTGTGTCATTATGTATTATCATGTACAGATGCCATAGTCCTGAGCTTTATGAATACACACATAGCTCTGTAGGTGAATGGCTTTAGCAGGTCATTATTCATCCCAGTGCTATGGGGACATACGCTAAGTGTTGTGATCCACACCCGATCAAACCATGTAAACATGTGGTTTTACAGTGTGAGATGGTGGGAAGGACACGAAAACAATCTCCCCCAAATCACATACTTCATGTGCTTCATCTATTTCATTGTGCTGTTGTTGTGCTATCCGGGCTGCTTCGAGATTAAACAGCGAGATTTGTCTTCTTTAGTGAAGTGCCTCTAATATTGTCCTCCCATCAATATAGCAGTGAAGAGATGAACAGAGAAATGGAGAGAGATGATAGTATACCTGATGCAATATTGAAGCAGTTGGCAAATGCTATTTTTTTTTTTATTGCTAGAAAATAATACTAAAGCTAGCATGGATCATAGTAACACACACACACGCACGCGCGCGCACACACACAAGCAGTATTCACAGTACTCACGTGGCATTATATTGTGCAAGAACCACTATCCTGTATCTGCTTCTATAGTAATTGAAGGGACTCCAGGCGCGGATAACAAATTCTTTTTTCAGAGGCAGATCAGACTTATGGGCTTATCTAGCATGCAAACTGCCCCAGGTCATGATAGACATGGTATCAGTTATGATGTCTAACCCATGTATGTCCTAGGATTGTCTGATTTAGAGATAAAATGCTCCGATGGGAACAGGATAGAAATTATAGGACTACCAAGCAGCATACAAATGGTCTAATCTACAAATCTGCTGAAATTATGAACAATGCGGATGCACCTGTGTGGCTTATCTGGCTTCTCTGGTGCCTTGGAGATAACAAGCGGAACATGTGGTGATAGTCCTATTAATATCCAGGTTCGGAGGTTGATTCTTCATGCCGTGTGTCTGCTTTTGCATATGATCATCAGATTGAAATTCCATTTACAGGCACTGATGTCACATTAAGAAGTAGGTGCAAATTTGTTGTTACAGTCACAGATGTTATTTTCTTAACGAATTTTAATTAAAGTATGTAAAACATTCCTATTTATAGATGTACATAATGATGCAATGTCGGGTCGAGTGCCGTGGAGCATTGTTGTTGCAATTACAGATAAAACTTCCAGGTATGTTGCCATGATAACTCAGTTTAGTTGCATTGTTGTGCCACCTCTATGAAACCCAAGGACTGAACCACTCACGAAAATCAACAGGAGTGTAGTAAAAAACTTTCTTAAATGGTTGGGTGCCACACTGATCATTTCGTGTGCCGACAGTGACATCATTACAGTTTTGTACCATTTATTCGAGCTCGTTGGTCATCAGTACCTGCAGCAGTTTTCTCCTAAATGATAGATGTCACCATTCAGACAAGACCTCCACATCAGTGCTCGTATAGGAGGAGAAGTTAAAAAAGACGCAAATAAATTGTGTTTTTTCCATTAAAATCTCATCTCTCATACTGTTGCAACATCTCCCTCTGTATAACATTAACTGCCTTTAGTAACAAAAACTGCTTCCTGTAACATGAGCTTTTTAGGAGTTGGCAATAGAGACTAGTGACTTAATTAAAACTCACAATTATAATAGTTTAACAAACATTGTTGTTGTCAGTGATGTGCTTTCTAAATATTACGATTGTGATCTGTCTCTCTCAGTCACCTTTTTTGGCGTTTTGCTTTTTTATCCATCTAAAAAAATCAAAACAAAAAATTTACATTATTACCACAATTGTTGTTTGTTGATTTTAACTGCAATGCTTATCTTGAAAACTTCTGACTATATTACATTATGTGTATATCAATAAACAAATCAAATAGTCAAATTGAATAACAGGAGCTCAGATTTGAGTTAAACGAGCCAAAGGAAATTTTTGACACTCAGCATTTCATATCAGAGACACAAGCTATAAGATTGGAGATTATAGTCAGTGTGACACACATATATATTTGTGCATTGTCTGTATACCAGGACAATTTAATAGTCTATATACAAATGACCTGACTCAACTGAAACATATAGATAAAGAATAAAATAGTCCCTTTTCTTTAAAATGCCAACCTATGTACTTTTGGGATTAAGAAAGATCATAGACTATAAAAACATGCATGCAGTGATTAAGAACTGCATTTTGTACTTCATTTTGTGGACATTGTAGTTTAAATATGGCAGACATCTGCAGTCCCTAGACTCAGTGCTGCCGGATTCTCTTTACAGCGCACCTCTCTCTTCCTAAGTCCCCTTTAAATCTTTCCTTGACCTCATGTTTTCCATAGAGGTTAAGGAAAAGTGATTAGGAAAAAAGATTCTAGAACTGTCTTTTATTTCTGTTTTGTCTGTCTGATTTAATTTCACCTGCTGTTAATCACTGAGTGTACAGCCTTCTGTTTAAGCCCCTCTTCTCCACACGTTGTGGTGTTTCTGAATTTCTCTCATGTTTCTTTTTTGACTTAATGTTTGGACTTGCAGGAGCCAGTAAATCATGTTGACTTTTCATGCTGCTTCCGTGCTTTGCATTTGAGTACTCTTCACACCATTGCTAGTATGGCTTGACTATAAAGAAAATAAATGGCAGCTTTCATTTGTTGCATTCGTTCTTTTGTTTCACTCTAAGCACAATAATGAATTCTGTTACACAGGGAGCTTTCCTTGTCCTTAAGGTTAGCAAAAGCATTACATATTGCAAAGGGTGGTAGTTCATGTGTAGCAACTACAATCAGATGCAGAGTCTAGAGGCTACATCTAAAACACATTCACTGGCAGGAACCATCAAATTTCCCTTCCGGGACAATAAGATTATTGAATTAAATTGAAACAAATTCAATTAATTAGCATTTTCCCCCCATCTGCAGCCACATTTTATGATGCCGAAGTTGTTACATTACCCAGTTTCATCATTAGAGTCTGCAGGGACCTCAGAGATGATTGGCTTTGTTTTTATTTCTGTCTCTGACATTTGCTTGTTATTGCATGAGGGAAAGTTTCATCACATCCTGTGTATTCAGTGCCTATATGAAAACTTGGCCCTGTCCTTGAATGAACCATCTAAGAAGTTCCCTGTTATCAGTCATGCTTCTATAAACTTCCAGCAGAGAGACAGAACAGGGTAAAAAAAAAAAAAGACACAAGAAATTCAGTAAATTCACAAGCGAGCCCAAAGCGCCATAGCTCGTGTGTCGCTGTCTTTGTGTGCAGCTCTGTGTATTCTCCTCTGTTGTCCCCCCCTCTCCACCTCTCCTTCTCTTTCCATCTCACCTTCTCTTACCCTCCCTACCTCCTGTCTGGATCACTCAATCCCTCTCTTTCTACTACCTCCCCCCTCCATTTCTCTCTCTCTCTCTGGTGAATGCCTCTGTAATTCCTATTCTTATCTACTCGTCGGCGCGAGGATAAGAGCTTCTTTACTTATGTGCTCCTGCTCTCCATGGGAAAGTGGAGACAGAGAAAACATTTTAAAAAACTAAAATTACATGCAGGGAAGCGGGGAGGAGGAAAGGCGGGGAGGTGGATGGGGGCAGGGAAGAAACATCTTAAACTCGAGTCGCATGCAAAGCAGAGAACAGGGCTGATGGAGAGAAACAGATTAAAATTGACAAAAAATATATATTTTAATTATTCTCTTCAAGTTGAACTAATCTTGTCTTGGGTGTTGTGGGGCTCTTGGCTCTGCTCCGAATCCCTACCAGGCTTCAGTGACAGAAAACAGGCCTTTTAAAGAAACTAGATGCTCATACAACTAGACACACACACACACACACACACACACACGCACACACACACGCAGACTCGTACATACACTCAGGGGCTCATATATGCACAGCATATCACTGCACAAATAACTTCACTTCTGGCAGTATGCTCGAGTTACATGCACAGACACACAACCAAAGTGGTGTGTGGATTCAGCCTCGCCCTCCAGAGGCTGTCACACAGAGACTGCTCATTAAAAGATTTCATTAGGTTTCAATCAGGCCATAAGTAGGCCAGCTACACTATTAGAGAGTGAACATTTGACTGAAACATGACTGCAGGAGACATGATATAATCAATGAATCAGTGTGTGTGTGTGTGTGTGTGTGTGTGTGTGACATTATTACAGAATAATTTAACTGAAATATGTCTGGAGGAGAGCTCGAACAGAACAACATTAAACTGAATCACTGCCGAAGTGTTTTCTCTCCTCTGCTGAAAGTTTAATGTCGGGTTTGTCCTTGCTGACTTTTGTCAGCAGCTTCTTAGATAACATCTGGGCCATATCCAAAGAAGCACCAAAGCTGAAAGAAATGGTAAAATAACCACAAGATGCAAAAGTCAGCCTCCTCGGGCACCAGACGACGATTGCATATTGATGTGTAATGTGACTACAGGCAGATGAATAATACGTACTGCACTCTTGCTTGCTCTGAGTCGTCAAATTGGGGTAAGGAAACAAATGATTGATTCTGATCAAATTTGTTGAAAAGGGTAACGTTGGATGTTCATCTGGGGAAAGATAGAACTGTAAATAGAATTTTTCTTCTTCCACTTACATAACATCATTCCTCCATCTTCACTGCCTTTGTATTCCCTAGACTAATTCTGCATGCGGCTATATTTCATATTTGACACTGGTTGTAAAACACCTCTATAAAACATGACAGCTGCATCCATACCATGCCATAAAATATTACACGTTTCCAAACAAAGAAAAACATAAGACATAGACCTCCGTACAAGGCTAGAAACATCATTTTCTCTCATATTAAAATGATCAATTTTGAGGTCACAGTAGGAGCCCTGCAATCGATGAATGTTATCACTTCTGAAATATTCACTGTTCTCCTTGTGGGCAAAGTCAAGACCAATATTAGAATAAGGTTTTAACATCCAAGAAAACACTTTTACAACCCCATGATTTTTAGAAGAAAAAGATTAATGTTCATCAATAAAACAAAATATAAAAATGCTGAAGTACAACAAAAGAAGCAGAACCATTTCTACATATTATTACAAACTATTTCCTCTTACAACAACAACAATTTAAGTGAAAAAAACAGACACA
>NW_005187487.1:463439-463958 GCF_000239375.1 Pundamilia nyererei | reverse complement strand
AAGCACTTTGGCACACCACTGGTTTTTAAATGTGCTATATAAATAAAGTTTGTTGTTGTTGTTGTTGTTGTTGTACCAACTTGGTCTAAATATGGGCTCTAGAGGTGGACGGATTGATCTAAATATTAATAGTATTGATACCTAGCCTGGTATTGGAATTGGATCAATACTAGCGTAATAGGATTGATCCAAAATCTGCAAAGCACTAATTGGCTAACTTACCTAAATCTAGCAAAAAAAAGTTTTGTCATCAATAAAGTTGATGCGGAGCCAATGAACGAACGAACGAACGAACGAACGAACGAACAAACAAACAAAATCAGCCCACTAAGCAATGATGATATCAAGGTGGCTATGTATATATTTTATAAAAAGTCTGTGGCTGCACTGTATAAAGTGCTCTTGATGCATTTTGCTTGTAAATAAAATTAATTTCAGTGATAATGTGATATATTTGACATCATTATAATTTCAAACCTGATTAAGATGACTAATATAAAAAACTGAGCATGCATTTGT
>NW_005187487.1:461676-463267 GCF_000239375.1 Pundamilia nyererei | reverse complement strand
GTTCATGAAGGTGTTCAGGCATTCTCAATCTCAACTCACTGTATGTGCATTAGTATTTGATGCCCTGGGAATGAATTTGAATAACCCAGAGGTATTGCTGCTACAGGAAACCTTGGCAGGGTGGCTTCAGAAGCTGTGTAGCAAGCTCCAGATACACCCAGTGAAAATACAGTAATTTCAAAAAAGCTAAAAATGGAAACATTTGTGATCGCACTCTGAGTCAGCTTTAATTGTAGATTTCCCAGACCTTCTGATTCATTTACTCCCACTCTGCCCCAGATTGCTTTCTTTTACATCTGATACACTCATTAAGAATTTTATTCACATCAGATGTGGGTGATTTTGACTGGACAATAGTTGCCTGGGGGTGGGAGGGCAGTATAGGTCAGATAAATCTTTCTAACCTCACAAGACCACACAAAATGGGACAATAACTCTGGTGAAATAAAAACTACAAACACTAGTTGAGTATAATATAAAGCGTACATAAACACAAGGCCAGAAAGGCTATTTGGAAGTGAAGCAGCAGCCACTGCGTATACGACAGGCCATATTTACTTTCGCTACAGTTATTTGATTATACAAGGGCTTGAAGGCAGGATGCCAGATGAGCACTGTCCCAAACAAAGAAGAAAGGCCACAATATTGCTCCAGTATCTGAGAACAACTCTTAAGAATGCCTCAGGGCGTAAATATTACCGCTGAATGAATTTCTGCTGAATCCCATCACCTAAAGAATAAATAAATACAGATAGAAAATAAACGTTAAACACAATATTCCACCAAATATCTTCTGCACCAAATGCCTGGAGGGCCTGAATATCAATGCCTGAGCTCTTTGCAGCTGTATGGAGCATGTGGTGGTGGAGGGAGGAAGGAGCACACACATATAGGGGCAAGTGCACATAAATAATCCGCAGGGATGGTGAGGAGAACCTCTGTGGTAATGCAAGGTGACAGTATTTGGAATGGGAAAACACAACTATGCTAGGTTATTGCTGAGGAGAGGAGAGGAGAAGAAAAATAATAGCATAAGAGGAAGATGATAATCATAGCAATAGAAAATGGTAAGGTGAAGGAGAGGAGAAGCAAAGGAAAGGTGGGGGGTAAGGGCAAAACAGGTGAGAGCGAATTAGAGGAGAAGAAAATAAGGTAAGGACAGAATGAAGAAGCATGGAGGAAGAAAAGAAAAGGGAGGTGCAGTGATGAGTAAGGGGCTGAAGAAAACAGGTAAAATAATGTGATGAGAAGGCAAAGAAGACTACATCTCAGATGAGAGATGAATAGCAAAAGAAGAGAAGAAGAAAGAGAGGACACGAAAGGGAAAGAGGAGCTAAAGGAAAGTGACCAGAAGAAGAAATGAGAGTGAAAGGATAAGAAAGATGAAAAGCAGTAAGAATTAATGAGAAGAGGGAAAAAAACCCAAAACAAACCTTCAAGGGAATTATCACCTGCCTGTTGCTATAGTAACCAGGAGTCACCTATTGTCTCTGCGTGTCACCCTGATGCAAATGATCGTGTATGTGTGTCAGTGTGTGCAGGTCTTTGCGTAGTAGAGTTTAATCAGGTGTTAAGCTGTTTTTTTTTTTTT
>NW_005187487.1:441650-461656 GCF_000239375.1 Pundamilia nyererei | reverse complement strand
GTGTGTGTGTGTGTGTGTGTGTGTGTGTGTGTGATGTGGATTAACAGTGCAATCAGTCAGACTTTATTGATGGATCAGTCAAGAAACAAATCAACATACAGATTAGCACCAGATAATTTACAAACGATTCAGTAGAGACCTGTTAACACACACGCACGCACGCACACACACCTACGCACACAAATAAGTATGTTGAGCATCCTGTGTTTGGTGGTATTTCACGGGCATTTTGAAGAACTGCAAATGGCTAAACATTTTAACCTGAAGTGACGGTTGCGTTTTGACGTGGCACCCTTGAACTGCTCTGTCTCAAAGCTGACATGAAACATCGAGACAAACGTCAAACACCCCGCTAACACTTGTCACTCCGATGCCATCTGAGTATTCGAGAGATCTCTGATGTGATGGGAAAGCACACTGCAGGGACTAGCAGTCCTCTAAGGGATTATTCACACTGGCCCAGTATTATCTGTGCCTCTGTGACGATGTGGATTCAGCTGCAACATCTTCAAGCTACTGCGACCCAAAGATGCCCAGAATTGTGGCGCTTGACTGTAGTAAATAATAAAAACTCCTTAAGTTTTTAGTTTTTAGTTTTTGCCAGGAAAACTCAAAAATGGTGGAGGAATTTATTGAAACATTTGCAACCATACTGTAGCATGTGATTCTCTCCTCTTCTGCAGCTTTGCCTCTGCAAAATGTGAAATGAACATGCATGCAGAAACTGCAATAACAGCAGAGAGAGAGAGATTTCATTTCAAGCCAACATGAAAATAATCATGGGAAAGAGTTTAATAACACATTTACATGTAAATGCATATTAACTACCAGGCTAAATCCTTTCTACCATCGAAGGACCCTGGAAGCTACTTCATACCTTCCTTGGTCACTTGGAATATATTATCTCCTCCTACTGGTATTGCCATTTCTGCTTTAGTGAAATGTGAAATGGTCACGGTGGTCTATTGCATGTTTTGCCATGATACTGGGTTGCAGTTATTAATGATGATGCAATTGAACCAAAAATGTATTAGATCAAGCATCATTTAACAGGTGCCCATCTTTGTGGTTCCTCTCTGTCTGTCTTTTAATAGTATTTTATGCCCTGTGACTCGAGGCAAGAGCAGCGTATGAACATCTGGGTTTGGCAAAGCACTGAACTGATTGTCAAAGAAATTTTAACAAAAGAAGCATCACATGGTCGCAAACTTTCTTTAAAAGTTCAAATTCTAAATGTCACCAGATTGACTGTAAATGCCAAAAAAAGACATACAGGGAACTGTACAGCTCCTCAGAATGCTTCATTTTGAGTGATGAGTGCTTCAAATGAATACAGTGCAGTATTTTCCTGGGAGGGACGATTGACATTTTGCATTTCACTCTGCTTACAATTTGTCTCTGGCCATTTTTCATGTGTGGGAATAAAAAGTTTCTACACAGGCTTGGTTGCACTGGTTAAGATTCTGCAATGAAAACAAAAGGTGCTGATAGCCATATGCTGTATGATTAATGAGACATTCAAATAATCAAAAACCAGTATTCCCCTAAAGGGACACCTTGACATTTCAAGTTTATTTTGCTGTTTTTCATCATCATTCACTTGTTGCACTTGTGTACTCTCAAAGTTTTTATTTATCCTCAACTGACCAGCCTTTCTGTTGTTATCACCACATGATACTGCTGATGTGTTTTTGGTAACATATTAAAATTCATAGCTTTAACCCTGAAAGGCAGTTTGCCAAGATGACATACCTGTGGAGGTATGGAGATGTTTAAGAAGACAGTGAACTTTTAACCAGAAAGTAAAACACAATCTTGGAGAGTGGGAGAATGCCTGAGGAATGGAGAAGATGTGTACTGATACCAATTTTTAGGAACAAGGGTAATGTGCAGAGTTGTAGTAACTATAGATGAATAAAGTTAAAGAGAAATGCCATGAAAATATGGGAAAGAGTTGTTGAAGCTACGTTAAAGGTACAATCAGTAAGTTTGTGAGGTTAATGATAGAAAAAAAGATACTAAACTCATAAATAAACATTGAATAAAATTTATGCATTCTCTTAAATGAATAATTAATGTATTTTTGGTTTGTGGAATCTGCCATGCCAAACAGTTTGATTAGATTCTCATATTATGAGAGTTTATTCACTGAGTGTATTTCCTCAAAAACTCACCTTCTGACTCATTGACCTGGATCACACTTCTTTCACAAAATTTTAAAGCCTCTTCTAAAGTGAATTAAGGTGGATGCTTCTTACCTGGCATTAACAGCTGAGATGTCTGGCCATGGGTGTTATGGGGTAAAGTCTAATTTTGTTGTTTTTTTAATTTTTTGGCTGACTAAAACATGCTTGTCCTATAGCAGCCATCGTAGCGAGGATTTCACACTTGGTAAGAAAACAGACCTCAGGTGACTGCAATCTGCAAGATATCTATTGGTAAAATATTTTATACACCATTCAGGTGAACAGCAGCTTCATACAGTTATAGACAATTGCGTTTCCTGCTTTGAGAGTGTTGATGGAGAAGTATAGAGAATGTCAGAAGGAGCTGGGCTATGCCTTGCTGGATCTAGGGATAGCGTGTTACAGGATGCCAAGAGAGGAACTGTTGTAGTGCATGAGGAAACAGGAGTGGCAGAGAAGTATGTGAGGTTGGTGGAGGACGCGTATGAGGGTAGCAAGACAGTGGTGAATTGTGTAGTAGGGCTGACAGATGGGGTCAAGGTGGGGGTGATATTACATCAGGGAGTGGCTCTGAACCCCATCTCCCATTTCGGTGAATGAACAGGTTGACAGATGAAGTTAGGCAGGAGGCTCTGTGGACTACGATGATTGCAGACAACATTGTGATCTGTAGTGAGTATATTGGAATTGCTGATTGGAATCAGCCAGCCTGATTAAATATGCATGTAACACAAAGAAATATTTTTGCCTACCTCTGTTGCTTCTAGACACTCACATATTGACGTTAATGAACTTAAAGCTTTGTTACATAGATATTTCCTAATTCAGGTATCTGCCCCTGTTGCCCCAAATGCCCGTTTGGACTGTAGTTTTTTTTATTAACCTCCTAGGACCTGGTGTCCACATATGTGGACATCACATTTTAGGGTTGTCTAGACCAAAATACTAAGTTTTCTCTACAAAGGCCTGATATCCACTTACGAGGACATTATACTGCCATTGTTCTATCAAAATTTAAAGCGAATGTCCTCATATGTGGACCTCGTTTTTCTCTGAAACAAAAATCAGGTCAAAAAAAATTAATCACGTAGTTCTTTGTTTTTACATTCATCAGGTCCCAATGAGCTCAAATAGCAAAGAGAAATTGAAAATGCATGCTATGAAAGAGTTTGGGTCTTAGGAGGTTGAAGCAGATTTGATTAGCACTGTGTCAAAGCCCACTCCTGTGTCAAAACGTTTGACTTGTAGTACGGTATTACAGTATTTATGCATCATTTTTTAGTTTTTTTCCTTTTTTTGTGCAGATGTATTTATTTGATGTGTGTAATCTTCTTATAGTGTTTATCAAGCTTATTTATCAGTGGAATGGTTTTTAGTGGAGCCTGGTGTTTGTGAATGTTTGTTTTTGTTTTTTAGGCACAAAAAGCCACTTCAAGGAAATCGCTTCTAGTGGGACAGTTTGTAAACTGCAATCTTACAGACTCAGAGATAGGAACACAGACATTAATTAATTTGTTCAGCATTTATTTCTGATGAAAATATTAACAGGGATTACCCCAAATAACTTCATTACCAGCCCTGTTATGAGACTTCATACAGTGTAATAAATTGAAGCTTTAGCTGATATCTGCAGAAAGAAAAATGGAGGATTAATTAATGAATCTAATTTAAAGTTAACTCTTGTGAAGAAGGTGCAGAAAGTCTCTGTAGGGCTGCACAAAGTGCTTACCTTCCTTTTCTGCCTGCTGCTGTAGCTTCTGCAAAACTCTGTTTTCCATATTTTTGAAGGTTAGGCAGAGGCTAAAATCCAGATTCACCATCCCCCCTGTTTCACACTTATCTCCACCTCTGCTGTTGACTTTTCCTCATTCTCCTCCTCACTTGCTGGTCAGCAGGTAGCTACCGTAGATGTAGAGACTGTTGAACCACAGTCTTCAGAGGCCATAGCATCCAGCGGGGCCTGGTTTTCTCCACTGCGTGAGTCCATTAGCACATGAGGCACAATAGAAGGCATCCTACTAACCGTCTCATACATTGTGTTTAAGCAGGGCCAGGTAGCTGCTGTGGCCTCCCCTCTATCTCTCTAAGATCCCTGCAGTAGAACATTTAAGCCTCCTAGAATAAAAAGGTGAAATAAGCATCATAAGAAAGACAGGTTATGAAAACATGAGATTAAACCTACAAGAAACATACAGCTACAACACACTAATAATTAACTTGCAGGGATGTTTGGCAATTTGTTGCAATATTGTCATGAGTTTTATATTATCTCTGATCACAGATGAAGAGACACTATATCAGATTCAATAAAATAGTTTTCCATTCATTCCCATAGCGTGCACGTGTGTGTCAAGGTGAAAAAGCTACACTGATTGGATTATTTCCCAGAATCTGTGGCCAAATAGTCACTCTTTCTGTGGCATTGTGCTGAATATAGCACAGAGACCTCAGTGGAGCTGGTTATGTAATCTCATTACTCTCGCTAATTGTTTATGAGGTCATTTTTCTAATACATTAGAGTAAGACAGGGGTTTACAAATGGGCCGGCAATCATGAAAATATAATTAAGAGCACCTGCTGTTAATGATGCAATGTCCAGGACATTAGGGATTAGAGTTTGGCTGTGCACGGACAGAAGAACACACAAGTTATGCAAGCCTGTAAACAGACACACTAGTATGCTGGACTCAGGGTGGCATTTGTCAAGAGTTTATCTCCGCTGAAAAGGTCATGGACAGATTTCAGTTATTTTACCCTTCGCTTCATTTAACACAGATTCGCACCCACCTTAGAAACTTCCTAGGTACCGATTTTACTCCCTATCCTTTTTTTTTTTTTTTTTTAAACAGAAGCATGAGGAAACACTTTACCACCCTTATATCCCACGCATGTTAGGCAAACAGCAAAGCTGATCCATTCAAAGTTTTCGTAGGAGTCACACATTTGGGAGTGTCTGGTTTTGGCTGTCCGTCACACAGTTTCGTCCAAATTGTCGCTCTGCCCTCTGTGGGATTATGAAAGGCCAGACGACACCTGAGGTGGTGTGGAGTCTTGGCGGCCAAACAATATGGTGTGACTGAGGAAAATCAAGAGTTTTAGTAAGCAGCCCAGAGAGTTGCAAAACGATATTCCTTTCCTGCAAATAAGTTCTTTCCTAATATCCGAAATAAAAGCATATTTGGTTTTGGAAGTTTTTTAATTTAGACTTTAGACTATCACAATCATGCACAGTAAGAATGCATGTGTTGCTTATTTTGAATAGATGAGTTTTTAAAATATATAAGAAATATATAAGAAATATCGTTCCTCTGAGTTGGAAGGTGGCAAAGGTTACACCAATTTATAAATCGGGTGATAAAACAGACCCTGCTAATTATCGACCTATTAGCATACTCCCTATCTTTTCAAAGATAGCAGAAAAGTGGGTTGCTAACTCTATCATCAAACATCTTAATGACTCCAATCCGGGTTTGCACCCTATGCAATTCGGATTTCGCACTCTTCATTCAACTGAAACGGCTGTCTGTGTTTTTGTTGAGAGAGTGAAATCTTACTTAGACAAGAGCAGTTATGTTGCGGCTGTTTTTCTTGATTTCAAGCGTGCGTTTGACACTGTGAATCATCTTAAGCTCTTGTCTAGACTGTCGACATTTAACTTTAGTAGTCACACTATTAAATGGATACAGTCTTATCTATCAGATAGAAAACAATGCGTGCAAATAAAGAATAGCAAGTCACCCTGTCTTTACTGTACGCAAGGTGTCCCCCAGGGTTCAATTCTAGGCCCCCTGTTATTTTCACTTTATGTAAATGACTTGCCTAATGTGTGCAAAAATGTGGACACGATTATGCATGTGGATGATACGGTAATTTTTACGCAAGCCAAAACTGCTGATGATGCAGCCCATCAGCTTTCACTGGCATTACATGATTTACAAAAATGGCTGAATGACTCATGCTTGTGCCTTAATTTTAAAAAGACCGTATCAATGTTTTTTAGTAAACCTAAAACAACCGTGGCTGCAGTAAAAGTCTGCTTGGGTGCACAAGAATTAATTAATGTTGAGGAATTTAAGTATTTGGGAGTGCTACTAGACTCTAAATTATCCTTTAAAAAACACATTAAAAAAATAGTGAAAACTGTAAATGTTAATATACAGAACTTTAGACATATCCTCACATCATTAACAGACACAGCAGCGATTACATTCCTGCATTCTATGATACTGGCTCATATTGAATATTGTATTACAAGTTGGTCCTATACGAGCTCTGCTGCTATTGGGCCAATTGATGTATGCAACAAAAGAGCATTGAAAATATTAGATAAAAAACCTTTTTCATATCACCATTGTCAAATTTTAGAAAAATACAAGTTTTTAAATTTTACTAATTTCAAATTATTTAAATCTGCCTGTCTAATATACAAAGTTATACATGGTCTGGCGCCTCCACCAATGAGTGATTTTATTAAACAAAAGTCTAGCAGCGTTGCCGGGTCTCGACTGACTCGAGCCACTGTTAGAGGTGATTGTGAACTGGCACTCAGGCGGACCACCTTTTCACAGAATGCTCTGTCATATCAGGGAGTGAGCTTCTGGAATAGTCTTCCACTGTCAGTGAGGGAAAGTACAAGTCTACCCATCTTTAAGAGTCACTTAAAAGGGCGGCTGAGGGACACACAAACATGTAATCATGTTTAATAATCATGTTTTATATTGGACGGGAAAAAGAGTTCGTGTATTACAAAAAGGGAAACAACTGTTAGTGCAATGGGTGAACGCAATATCACGATGGTCAGGGCATGTACAATACTGGGGTTTGTGCAATATAATTGATGTGTTTCCGTTATTGTTGTCTATACTGTCCTGTGTCCACTCTCCTTGTCATTGTTTGTTCTAGTATAATGTGATCACTGTTTTTGTCCTTGTCACATGACCTGTAAATAGTGTCTCTGTATGTTTTTACTAACTTGTGTTTAACACCAACCTGCCAGAGAGTCTGCAGACTGAAATTAGCCCAAGGCTATAATCTGGCATATTTACATTTGTTAAAATGTTCATTATTATGTATTGCCCCTCTTTCTAAAAAATAAATAAATAAAAATAGCTATACAGGTAATATAAAGACATTTAAGATACTTTAATGCATCAGCTAATTAAAAGGGTATATACTTATGCTGAATGCCAGATTCAAATTTCATTCACACTAAACCAAGAAGCAACATCAAATCCAGGGGTGGGGTATGATATAAGTTAGAAATGATTTACTTTCCTTCAAACTGGATTCTAGTTAAAAAAGAAGAAGAAGAAAAAAAAAAACAATGAATGTTTTACAGATTTTAAGAACCTGTTTTGTGCTGAAAGTTACATGAAAGAATGAAAACTTCTATTTAGGGAAAATAAAAGCTTGCTCATCATTTGATCCACATTTTTGTTTCTCTTCCCCTTTCATGCACAGACTGATCCAACTATGCCTTGGTCCTTCCCTTTTTAACTCCCTCACTCCTTCCATCATCTGGCCATCTGCTCCCATCTTTGTAGCCTGTCTCTCTGTAGAAATTCTGACCTTTCAAACAGCTGTTTTACCTCTTTCACATGCACACACAGCCTGTGGCTTAGCATTATCTCGCTGGCATTAGAGAAACAGCTTTGGGTGTCTCTGCCCTCATGCCATGATGTTGACATTTTGAGCTCTGAAAGCTCATGCACACACGCTGTCTCTCTGTCTGTATCTCTCTATCTCGTTCTCACACAAAATGGCACGCATACACACACAGTCAGGCACTGATGCCACACACTGGTTATACCATTAGTTTGCAGTGTTAGCATGTAAACACTCATATTCTTATTCTTCCGTTGCTCTCTTTTGCTGTCTCTTTTTCTTACTTCTTAATTTTTGTTTCAGTTTGAATATTAAGCTGTCTTCCTAATAATCCATCCAGCCAAACAAGTCTTATTTCCCTTGGCTTAAAACACCTTTTTACCTATTATTACATGTGCTGCATTTTTGTGAGACCTTTTGTGGAAAGCTCAGTTTGCAGGTTGCAACAGATGCTCATTTAGAAAACGCTGGCATTCCTTGTAATTACCTCCCAGCACCGCTACCTGAACTCAATTAACACACAATTCTCAAGGCACAAGCACTAATAAGAAAAATTGTTCGCAAAGCCGACACAACATCAGGAGGAATTAAAGAAGCCACGGTTGAGTTCAGATGACAGAGAACACCTTTTTGCTGTCAGATGTGCGCTCTTATGTATTTTACGTCTTATTTGACCACGTCCTTGTGGTTATTCCATTTTCTTCTTTTTTAAAATTTGGATCGTGTTTTTACTATTCACTGTAAGCTGCACAGGGGAAAAAGTATGACTGAAAATGTTATAAGTCAAAATAAATGGAACATATTTTTCTCTGGCCTGTTAGGGAGTGAATAAATTTGATATTTTCAGCAACGTCAGCTAATTTTCGACCCAAAATGATATGCAGTAAGTTTAAACCCAATGATGAAGAATTTACTGGATCTTTGTATTATACATGTCGGGATCCTTTGGACTGGTCCAGTGTGCAGCTTAGATTTTTGTTGTTATTTTACTTCTTGGAGTCCTCTTTTAAGTACGGTTTTATTCTAGTAGTTCTGTCTGTATACCATCTCATATTGTTACTGTTTCCAGTGAACAGCTTGTTTGGGTTTATGTCTGGTTTATTATTATTTTCATTATTTAGAAATTATCCCTCCCTCTGTCTCATATCATATTTTGTTTATTCCTTGACCAATTTCTTTTGTTTTTCTTGTGCATGCTCTTTCATATCTTTTTATTTCCCATTTTACTTTGAGTGTTTGCTTTCTTTCATGTCTTATATCAATTTTGCTTCTGTTTTGCTTTCATTTTTAAGTGCGTAGGAAAACTGGATACAACATGTCCCAACCTAATAGTATCTTTGATCTATGCTCAGAAAAGAAAAAAAGACCAAAATAATCAGTGGAACCTCAACCCAAGCCATCTTCACTGATGACCATATACTTAAAGTTCTAATGACGTACAGTTTGCTCGTTTAATTGCTGCTGCGGAGCCTCAGGGAGACATAACCAAGGCAAAAAGGATAATAAAAAGATTCATTTAACCATCTATGACAGGAATAACATGACATTTCCTGTTTGGAGGCAGGACTTAACCTTACCAAATGAGAGGGGCTTTGGGCAAGTCCCCGGCCAGCACAGAAGGAATGATAAAATAATCTGGCACCATGAATTCCTCTACTACCATGCCACCATTAACCTCTGTGATACAGCACATCTGCTGACTTTCCTCTGTGGTCTCTGGTTACAATGTAGTTCAAGAAGAGCAAACAAAGCAAGGCAGGCATTGCTATCTGGGGCAACATAATTTTTTCCTAAACTTCAGTGCATTGAACAGAAGAGAGTTTTGTTTATGGTGGTGAAAGGCATGGCTGAGGACTAGAAGAATAAAATAACCTCGTACAGACCACAGAGGAGGCACTCAGTAAGTCATCCTGTTAACTTTCTGAAGAATAAACTTCTCATACTTCAAAATCATTTTTACTGCTATCGTGCTATCGAGGTAAAGGATAGCTATTTAGGTGATACCTTCTAATTTGATATTATGTTTTGACATTCGTGTTTATAAACAATAGTTTTATATTTATGAACGTAATTTTGTGTTGGTTTCAACTGAAGTGCAGACTTCTCTTTAAATTTTCCAGGATATTATCCATTTTTAGGTCTTTGGACTTTCTTCATACACAATCTTAGGTAGAGAAAAAATGAACTACTTTTTATTTCTTTTGCTTCACCTGGTTACTTCAGCATCTTGACTTTGGTTTTGTATCTGAACATAGTTACAAACAGGACAGCTAGCGTAGAATTTGTTTTAGAAGCAATAAGACTGAAACAAACTGAACTTGGGGACCAAATGATAAAAAAAAGGAAAAATAATACACTGAAAAGCAACTGGGAGATGTGAGGAAGAAAGAGCAGATCCATAACTATAACTAAATCCCAAACCCTGACACTGCTTTCATTAGGAGATACTTATTTGATGGGATTTTGGACATTAAACCTTTGTGATTTATATAATTGTAACTTGCTATCATTGAGTCATCAGTGAGATATGAGTTTAACATCACTCTGTCAGTAAAGTCAGAGATCGTCCAGAAACGAATGTCACAACTCATGTTCTGCGCACATTACGGGGGCAGAAAGGCAAGATTGCATTAAGTAAATTACTGGATTTTATAGTGACGAGAGTACAAGGTTTGATAGGATTGGGTCAGGGTTTTGACTGAACAAATAGTAATATTTTGTGGTTAGAAAAGCCCTCCACAAAATAATGCAATGTCCTCTGAAGCCATTGATACACAACTCTGTTGTGTGTCAGAGATGCATTTTTCATCCCCCGTGTCCAGAGTGTAGATGAGGGTTTGTGTTTCAGGCTATGTGAGCCAGCCGGTGTACTTTAGTGTCATCTGCCACACTCTGCCATTAGCCTGGAGTAAAGCTAAATGATGCTTGTGTGCATGTATGATTTGTGTGCATGTGCAGTACTGCAGAAGCGATGAGGTCTGCTGAGGACTGTTGTTGGGCCTGGTCTCAGTTCACAGTATTACACAAACACTCACATGCAGTTGCCAGTGGCTACAAAGACTAACTTCACAGACAGCTCAAAATGCCAAAATGACCAACCAGCCTGCGGTGATGGTAGGCGAGATAGGCCAACTGGATGACAAAGAGAGAAAGAGGGCTATTAGAGGAAATCCATGGGTATACGGGCCAATCAGAATCAACGAAACAATCAAACTAGCCAGTGGCTCGACAGTTAATTATGAAAGCTGGATGGACAGAAACACTTTAAATGCCAATTTCTATTTCCAGTGCTTAGATTTTATTTATTTTATTTTATTTTTTTGGAGGGGGGCAGTAAACCTCCAAGAGAACTGCAGTACACATGCTTATAACGAATCAAGTGTGGACTTTGGAAACCAAGTTTAAAGCAGTATTCATATTTGTTTGTTAAATGGACCAAGGGATTTGAATAACAGCTTTTCAGTGGAGCTCAAATAAATTAAGCATTTACTTCCCCCCAGAAAAGAAACAACTGAAGCTAATATGTGATTTTTCAGTGAGACTTGTAGGCAGATCTAAATATAGGTCTTCCAGTTAAGTAAAAAAAGACATAATTACTACACAAATTGGCAAGAATGTACATGCAGTAATTATTCCACTGTAAATAATTCATAGATGCTGCACAGACAAAGTCTGTCTGTAACTCAAACTGCCTGCATGCCATGAAATTTGATTATGATTGTGTTTATTTGTTGGTGAAGACAAGACAGTGCAAGAGGACTCCAGCTGGACTGATCATGGTATTAAGAACAACCACTTCTAATGTGTCCACATGTGTCCTGGCCTAATTTTATCCTATAGTTTTAATGCCTTAACTAATAAACAAGCTTATCAAGGGGCTTGAGATACTAAGACATTAGCCAAAATGTCCTCACTGTTATAGAATATACAGCATGATGCTCTACAGCCCAAAAACTGGTTTATAGTTAGCACAAGTGCACACACAGACAGGCTCACAAAGTGAAACCAATCACAAAGTGAAGACTTTGCTATCATGGTGGGCACCTTTTTCTTAAGCTATTTAATTTATCAGATAATATGTCTGTTACAGCTGTTAAGTATTCAGTGCATCAAATATTAAGTATTCAGTGCATCACAATAAATTGTGTAGATACAGAGTTGGAGGAGGGATTTTCAGAAGTAAAAGTAATACTGAAGAAACTTTACTATAGGAAAGATGTCATATCCAACCTAATGAGTAAGTGAGGATGAAAACTCTCGCTGGATTGTAGACATGGGAGACATTAATTTCGCTGACCTCTGCGGCTCCCATCCTATAGAAAGAAGTCAAATACTAGCTCCTTCCTTAGGAGATAACAGTTTAATTGAAAACCAGATGGATCCTTTGACCTTTTGAGTTAATTATACATTGATGCTTAAGATTATTCTCTCCCTGAACAGTCTGCGCTATAGGATCTGAAGCCAAATGGTGAGAAAATTAAACTGGGCCACTTATTCTGGGAATGGTTTGACAAGGAAAGTTTCATTTTGTGTTGAAAGTGTTGAATTTCTTATGCTGTTAAATCCTCTCGGAGTCCCTGCAGTGAGAAGATAATATAGGCCTGCAGCATGTGTGAGCACAACCCCAAAAAACTGAAAATAGTTGTTTTGGAGTTAAAATGCTGAATTAATTAAAAAAACCAAGAGATGTTTCTTAGTTATGACCTGAAGAAGGGCTTTATTTGAATATAAAACATTATTTTTTTTATTTTCCATACTTAAAAATATAGCGCTATCATAAAAAAGATTAATAATAAATACATGTAGTGACATGATTTAGCTATTAAATGCAAACTTGGCAACCAGGAGATATTGCTGCAGTGATCAAGGCAACAAAAATTCCCCAAAGAAGAAAAACCTCATCGATGCTTAATGGCATCTTGAACATTGTTCACATGAAAACCCCACCTGATATGCACAATCACAGTTTTACATGCCAGTCTTGCAGCTGAACAAGCACGAATCAGTGTTATATAATGCCAGTTTAATGTGTATTTGATAGGCCCTCATGCAGCACACAAACAACTACATAGCAATTATCTCAAGAGGCTGGAAATAAGGGATGCATACTGAGGCTCAACTGTGCTGCATTTGGTGCACAAAAATAATTTACTCCCACATTTTGATTGATTCATTTTAATGTTTTAGTTGATTCGATTTAAAACTTAAATCAGTTCCTCGTCAGAAGCACAACAGACCAAACCTTTATCCCTGAAGCATGAGATGCACTTCAACATCTCAATAAATACTTCACTGGAAACATTTTCACAAAGTGTAGCTTATAGCGAGAAACTTTTAGGGAAGATGTTGTTGATACACAAACAATGACTCTTTCCAACCATTGTAAGGTAGATGAGCTACAACTTAATTTTCATCAAACATGCTTTCCCCTGAGCTGTACAACTAACATTAGTTTCTAAGTGCAGCTGGCTGTGAGACAAGTTCACAGCAGCCACCTACAAAGTACAACAATAAAAGAGATATTTGATAAGTTTGCTCTTCACACATCAGGGGTGTCCTGTTCCTTTGTAACACTGTTGGAAAAGTTTTTTGCATGATATTAATAAAATTGCCATTAACATAGCCACTTGTCTGGATTTCTTGGAGGTTGCAGTGATAGTTGGCTTACAGTAGCATGGTATTCTCTGCAAAGTCTACACTAGCCATGTCCATAAAATCACTCAGAAGGCATCCACACGATATAGCTCAACCACCTCAGGTCAAATTTTTTTGACATGGAGGAACAGTGTATGTCTGAGCTCACTCATATCGACCACTTGTATCCACCAATGCAGTTTTTAAGTCACTAACCAGAGCTCATGATTATAGGTGAAGCATAGACCCACTGGTAAATCTAAACCTCTGCCTTGAGGCACAACCCAGTTCCCAGTTCACCAAAACATCCACTACAACATCAGCATTACTGCTGATACTGTACCAACTCCACCAATCTACCTGTCCTTCTCACATTCTATCATTTGAGCACAGGATCCTGAAATAATTGCATTTCGTTGCTTGAGGCAGCAACTCTCCTCTAACCCAAAGGGAGCAATACATTGTTTTCCAGCAGAAAACGAACCTCAAACTTAAACTTGAAGGTGCTGTCTTTCCTCTTGTCTGCCTCTCACTGGCCTTAAACTACCTCAAATGCCACCCTCCCATAAAGGCCAAAGAACCATGTGCAAAAAAATATTACTTCAAAGCAGAAAATTGAGACAAGGCAACACATAGTAAAATATGTTTGATAGATATGTTTGATGACACTGTGTCAGCTATATGGACAGACATATAGCTGACTTTGGCTCACTTTGTTACTAAGGTGTCAGTGCTCTTTAATTCTGCAGTACCCCCACAGGGCTGCCGCAAAACACATATATGCTGTCATGACCTTTCTAGTAACCTTGCAAGGGTAAAGAGACGCTACATCGTTCCATGCCCAAGAGGTCTTCGAAGGTTCTCAGTCATTCAGGTCATCGTAGTCTAAGGAGCTTGGAAAGAGAAGCGTCTGGACTTCTTTAAGTTGCTTGAAGACGTTTCACCTCTCATCCTAGAAGCTTCTTCAGTTCTAGACTCAAATGGTGGAGAGTCCCAGATTTAAACCCCGTGGGAGTATCACCCCAAAGAGGGGAAAAAGGACCCCCGTTAAGGCGTCTGGGAAGGGATCTCAAAACTGGATTATAGATGGCAGAGAGTTGGTGTCGTAAACCACCGCCTCTGTTCAAAGATGGTCTCTCACAGTGGACATAAATGGCTTCTTTCACTCCTCTTTCAAACCATCTGTCCTCTCTGTCCAAAATGTGAACATTGGCATCCTCGAAAGAGTGTCCTTTATCCTTAAGATGCAGATGGACTGCTGAGTCTTGTCCTGTGGAGGTGGCTCTTCTGTGTTGTGCCATGCGCTTGTGAAGTGGCTGTTTGGTTTCTCCAATGTAGAGGTCTGGGCATTCCTTGCTACACTGTTCTGCATACACCACATTGTTAAGTTTGTGTTTTGGAGTTTTGTCTTTCGGGTGAACCAGTTTTTGTCTGAGCGTGTTGCTGGGTCTGAAATACACTGGGATGTCGTGCTTGGAGAAAACTCTCCTGAGTTTCTCTGATACACCGGCTACATAGGGGATGACAATGTTGTTGCGTCTGTCTTTCTTATCCTCCCTCGCTGGTGTCTGATCTTCTTTTCTGCGCATCTTTGCTGACTTTATAGACACCCAATTAGGATAGCCACAGGTTTTGAGTGCTTCCTTTACATCTGTGTGTTCCTTCTTTTTTCCTTCAGGCTTAGAGGGAACATGTTCTGTCTGGTGGTGTAGGGTCCTGATTACTCCAAGTTTGTGTTCCAGAGGGTGATGGGAGTCGAACAGGAGGTACTGGTCCGTGTGTGTGGGCTTCTGGTAAACTTCGATGTTGAGGTTGCCATTCTCTTCAATGTGCACAGCGCAGTCCAGGAAAGGCAAACAGTTGTCCTTTGTGTCTTCCCTGGTGAACTTGATGTTTTTATCCACAGCGTTAATGTGCGCAGTGAAGGATTCCAGTTCTTGTGTCTTGATTTTGACCCAGGTGTTGTCTACACATCTGTACCAGTGGCTGGGTACTCTTCCTTTGAAAGAGCCAAGAGCCTTCCTTTCCACTTCTTCCATGTAAAGGTTGGCTACAATAGGTGACACGGGGGAGCCCATGGCACAGCCATGTTTTTGTCTGTGGAAACCCTCGTTGTACTTGAAATATATAGTGGTGAGGCAGAGGTCTAACAGTGTGCAAATCTGATCGGGTGTGAAGTTGGTCCTGTCCTCCAAGGAGCTGTCTTCTTGTAGTCGTTTTCTGACAGTCTCCACGGCCTCCGTGGTGGGTATGCAAGTGAAGAGAGAGACTACATCAAAGGACACCATGGTTTCATCTAGATCCAGGATAAGTTTCTAGACCTTGTCAGTGAAGTCGGTGGAGTTCTTGATGCGATGTGGGGTGTTCCCCACAACAGGTGCTAGGATGGTAGAAAGGTGTTTCGAAATGTTGTAAGTGGCTGAGTTTATACTACTGACAATGGGTCTGAGTGGAACACCTTTGTGGATCTTAGAAGTCCGTAAATGCAGGGTATGGCATCCCTTGGGTAAAGGCCGTGATATGTAAAGCGGTCAATGATTTTGTCCTTTTCAAGGTCTTGAAGGCAAGCTATAACTTTCTTTTTGTAGGTGCTTGTGGGGTCTCGCTTTAAGGCTTCGTAGGTATTGTTGTCACTGAGGAGAGTAGTGATCTTTGTGTGGTAATCCGTAGCGTCTGGACCTGTTTAACCCTAAAGAAGTCCAGACGCTTTTCTTTCCAAGCTCCTTAGACCACGCCCAAGAAGGAACCGACTGTGCTCTTCTTAAATAATCTCTTAAGCAAGATTTTGTGAATTCCTTTTATCAATCAAGTCATTTTAAAGAAAATATTACACCATTTAAAATCAGAACTAAGCTAAATATAACCTGTGCAGATACCATGAGTTGACCTTTTCTGTCATAGCAGCAGAAAATGTACTCAAGCCCTGATTTCCCGTCTAATATCAAGTCCTTGTGTTTCTTGGCACAACGAGTCTTCTTTTCATCACTGATCACCTTCAGATCCTATTCTTTGACCATGAAGATCTGACTCAGTCTCCTCTAAATGCCTTATGTTAAGATGTGTCTGCTCTTTGAGCACATAGGCACTGCTTGGCATTTGAGTAGTGATTTCTGAGGCACTATAATAAATCTTTTACTTCTATGGGCCAGAGTTCACAAGGCTTCATGTCTTAATGTAGAGATTGACTGGTCTCCTCACAAAATGCATTACTGCGTGACTAGGTAGTTGCATAGAGCTGCAACCTGGTGTTATCTCATAACATATTGAGAAGACAAAAATAAATGAATAAATGAAACCTTCTGACATGGCGCACCTATTAACTGGAAACCATGAGAGATGACAACCTTGTTAAAGCTGTCTGACACGGTGCCAGGAGTGTGCTTTAAAGTCTTGTTTGCAGCTTATTTGGATGCTCTGTGGTTAGATGTCTTGTCATAATCAATATTTTTCTGCCATGTGTTTAAGTACCGTAGCTGATCTATACCACATTTGCTCTCAATAAACTGAACTTTTCTTTTTAGTGTTAGCATTAAATGCAGTGACAGGTATATGGTCTTTTTGTCTGATCATGATTGATTTTAAGGATTTTAACACTGATTGATTACATCACAGAGATACAGAAATATCTGAAAGAGAATTAGCTGCTTTAAATCAACACATGTGAAGGAAGCAGTGCTATTTATTGTGTCTAGAAAGCGTTCAAGGGGCAATGTTTGTTTAAAATGCCTCAATGGACTGGTACAGCTGAACAGATGCTAAATGATTAGTTTATTTGTACTGAGGAAACAGCAGTCTTAAAGTTAAAAATTTAAGCACTGTTCCAAATCCAAATTTATATTATGTTTTAACCATATTGACTCAGAACCGAGCAGTCTGTTCTCAGAGGCCTGCAGAAAGTGGTCACATGGCGAGGAAAGGTTAAATGCATTTACATCGAGTACAAGAAGGACTCCCGAGGGAACTCGGAGGTTAATTTCCCACATTATAGACCACCCTAATAGCAGATGCTTAAGTAGCAGTTAAGCATTAGTCATTTTATTGCTGAACAGGGATTTCCTCCTGAGAATCCAACTTTGCTACTTTAACTGTTCCACACCATGCACATAAGCTGGGGATAATGCAAAGAAGTTAATTTCTATAAGTTTCTCAAAATTGATTACTTTTCTTATGGACTTCTGCAGTTTAACTGCACATGTCAGTGATGTGTTATATATGCCACTGGCAATAAGGGCCTGAATATTAAGCTTGCCAGTTAAGAAGCAGCATTGTCAGTGCAAAAAAAATGAACTGCTGTGCATAAGTAAGGTCAAATTTAGTTAACAGTCAAAGTTTTACATTTAACGAGGGCTTCCTCGTGTCAGTCAGTGAGATTTAAATAACATTAAATGTAATTTGACAGTTGTGACAGTTGTGCTACTTGATTTAAACTGAGCATTTTATGACATTCAGTGCAATCAGTGCTGTAACATAACACAATGGTTGATTGCTTATGTATCTCATGAAACTTTGCTTAGAAAAATCAAATTATTAGCAATGCTGTAGTTTGGTGGACTGTTAGGACCACCAGTAAAAACTTTTGAAAAACAGGAAAGACACAGTGTGATGTGGCTTTTATTTCACACTGGCGCAAACACAGATTTTGTTCTACATATATACACCTATTCCAGATGGATATATTGTTGACAGCTTTAGAAAGTTTTCTTCTTGTTTTCCATACAGCAGCTGCGTTAAGTCTTGAAAGTTATTCTGACCTTTTGCACATGTGACAAAACAGCAACTGTGCCATTTTGTCTGATGTCTGATTTTCTCTGTCAGGCTCAGATAAAATTACAATCTGTACTTTCACACTTCACAGGTGCAGCATTGTCTCGAGTCCCCCCTCATTTCTCCATATTGTACTTCCGAGAGAGAGAGTCATATTCTATTTTAATATTTTATTGTAAAGTAGGTGGTAATGAGAAATATTTCTCCTGAAGCTCTTCCAAAGTTTTTCTTTAGACATTGTCTATAGGTTCTCTGTGTATTTTATATTTCCTAGCCCAGTAATTTTATACTGTATTTAGTCTTGGTCTTGCCTCTGTTAGGTCTGTCATGTTTGCATGTCTTAGTGTCTGCAGCTTTGTGAATTGTCTCATGTTTCCTGTTTTATTTTGACAGTTCTTCTCTATGTTTAGACTCTTTTTCCTGTCTCATCTGTGTAATCAGTACCAGCTGCGTTTCCCTTCTGTCTCCTGTTTCCTGATTACTTCGTCATGTATTTTAGTCCTCTGTCATTCCCTGCTTGTTGTCACATCGTCCCTCTTGCTGTGTGTTTCCCTGTGAGCTTCTCCGTGTGTTTAGCTTACTTTATTCCAGAGACTAGTTTTTTTTTTGTTTTTTTTTATCATTTTCCCCTTGGATCAGCAATAAAACTCCTTTTGAGTTTACATTTTTGCCTTCATGAAGTCTGCATTTGGGTCCAATCTCCTGCCTGCCACACAGCACAACATGAAATTTCAGTCCTGACCAGTTTCAGTATTGTGAGGAAAGTGTTTGATTGACAATAGTTTCATATTTGAGCAGGACGAAAATGAAAAGCATACCTGGATATACAAACACACAATGGCACACTATCAGTGCTCTCAGACCACAACACTACTAACGTAATGTGGGATCCTATAAAGGCTGCAGTCATATCGATCTGTTATAAAACATTCTCTATCTAATTAACTACTAAGCACCATCACAGCTGTTGGAACATTTCATTTCAATATTAGTCAAACCATTTAATGAAACATCTTCTTTGAGTCATGGTGGCTCTGTGAAAGTTCTGAGATTTGCAATTGAAACCGTTCTCGTGTATTCTGGTTATTTGTTAAGATTTGCTATTAGGTTTCGGTTCTGTACTCCCTCGGTTCCTGTTCTGTCAGTTTTGAGTCTGTCTCTTCATGTGTGAGTTTCCTGTTTTACTTTGAAGGTCTGTGTCTTATGTCAGTGTTTTCAGTTTTGTGTTTCATCTGTGTAATCAGTGCCAGCTGTGTCTCCCAGCTGTTTCCTCTTAGTCCTGTTCACCTCTTGTATTTAGTGTCTGTCTTTCCCTGCTCGTCTTCTCCCCCCCCCCCCCCGTGTGTTCTGTCTACCTGTTTAGTTTAGTTACTTTCCCATTTTTGCAAGTTTTCTGTTTTGCCCCCTGTCCAGCAATAAAGCGGAGTTGTTTAAGTTCACTTTTGCTCCTGCTCTTGGGTCCACCATTCCTTCCTGTCTGCACACGGTCATGACAGGAAGATGATATGTCGCACCACCAATATCAAAGTCTACCTTGTGCATAGCTATAAGATCCCAGAACTATTTGATACTGTAGAAATGTGAGCTCAGCTGTATCTATCAACCCAAATTAGACTTCTAATGACGGAACATTAGACATATGAAACCACACTGAGATACGTTATGTTGCATCCAACCTGTAATAGGAGATTCCTACCCCTACATCAAAACAAACAAACAAAAGCAGATGAAGAAGAAGAAGAAAAACCCTCTGCCACAACCATCATACTAAAAATCCGATGATATAACATCATCCCAGCTGGTTGTTGTAAAAAAAAA
>NW_005187487.1:438315-440736 GCF_000239375.1 Pundamilia nyererei | reverse complement strand
CAGGTCATACAAATACATTTTCAAGAAGTCTGAATCTGTTTCTTTTCCCATTTTTAATAACAGGACAAGGAAATGTTGTTTTATTTTGCACATTCTCTCTCCTTGTAATACATCGTTCTAATAATGAAAAAAGAAGCTTTTATTCTCTGCCAGTTTCCCAGCCTGTGTTTTAGTTACATTTTAATCTTTATCCACTGCTCATCCTGTCAGTTTCTATTTTTATTTCTGCCAAGGAACAAGGGATATGATAAGTGCTTTTATTAATGGGAGAATTAACACATTTTGGAACAAGTGTCTGAAAATCTCACTCATAACTTTTCCCATTTTTTTTCTAACTCTGGAGCACAGACGTGCTGTCTCCTTACTCATCCTACGGTACACTCATGTGTCATGTTAATTTTGACAGTAGCAGGTTGACATTTAAGTCGATTGCTCAGCACTTTTAATTAGATCCACAGTGAAAGTTCAGTGCATCCCAGTTTTATGTCCAATGCCAATGCCTGGTGTAGTGTGCACTCTATGCAGCAGGATACAAAGTAACGGCGTAAGCAATGGCTCCGATTAGCATGCAGGTTTTTAAAATGCTCCATCCAACCATATGTCAACCATTTGTTTTTTATGACAATATACAACTGCAACAAAAAAAGTGGATGATCCATCCATCTTCTTCCGCTTATCCGAAGTCAGCAGCCTAAGCAGAGAAGCCCAGACCTCCCTCTCCCCAGCCACCTCCTCCAGCTTGTTTGGGAGAACACAAAGCGATTCCCAGGCCAACTGAGAGATATAATCTCTCCAGCGTGTCCTGGGTCTGCCTCAAGGTTTGTTCCCAGTGGGACATTCCTGGAACACCTTACCCACTCCACACCTCACCTTGGTGTTCTACTTTCCATGAGTAGAACACCAAGGGAACAGTTCACACTGCCTGGGATAGGGTTACCGGGGCCCGCTCTGGAGCCAGGCCCGGGAAGGGTGCTGGAGGGCGAGTATCTGGTGGCCGGGCCTTAGTCCATAGGGCCTGGCAAGGCACAGCCAGAAAAAAGGGACATATCCTCCTGCAGGCCCTCCTGGTGGTGGCCAGGAGTGGAGCCCCTGGCGAAGCGACCCCCGGCTACCAAGACTAGCAAGAATTGGATGATTTAAAAAAAGTCTGTGTTACAGTCAGTATTTTGTAGTCACTCAAGGCCATCATCCACTTGTTGGATGGGACTCATTAAATGTGAAACATTATTTTTAGAGAAACTGGGCTTATTTAAAAAAAGTGCTTAATTATGACTGGTGGGCTCAAGCTCAAGAGGAAGGTAATTATGGAACAATGTGAAATAGAATTTTTCTTTTGTAATCTTCTTAGATCATACACACCTCACTGATAACGGTATACCAAAAGGGATACAACTTCCAGCCAAGTGAAGAAGAAAGTACACCCTCTTTCAGTCCTTGGTTTTATTTATTTTTTTATGCAGGGCATAGTAAAAAGTCATCTGGTCCTTTGCAGGTTTTTAAAACGATCTAAATAAAACCTGCGATGAAGACAACACATCAAATAATAATTATGCTGTCATCATTTAACAAAAAATAAGCTAAAATGAGGAAGCAGGGTTTGAAAAAATAAGTACACCTATTTTGAAGCAATAGTATTAATATTGCTTCTGATCATTGGTTTGCTTAAGGCCCTGTTACAAAATTTTAGTCAGGTTGAGCTCTGAAAATTGGGCTGTTGTAACCTCTTGATTACTCTTTTTTTTTTTCTTTTTCCAGCCATTCTGTTGTAGATTTGCTGCTGTGCTCATTGTCACTGTTTCTGTTGCATCATACAGTTTTGGCCAAGCTTTAGCTGTCAGACAAGCACCCCAGGAAACTTTGGTATACAGGGTTCATGGTTGACAAAGATGCCTTGGATGCCAAACGATATTTTTTTCTCTCTCTGCATTATAGCCACACATTCCCACTTTGGCTTTGTCTGTCCAAAGGAAAAAATCTTGTAGCTTTTTTCAAATGCAACTTGGGAAACTCAAGCCACACTATCATGCCCCTTTTAGAGAGAAGAGGCTTTAATCTGGCAACTCTTCCAAACACGTACTGTCATCACCTTTAATATTTAACATGTTTACTAATGCCTCTAGAGTTTAAGTAGTGACTCTTGGGTTCTCTGCAGTTTCTCTGAGTATTGCATGGCCTGACATTGTTCTGAATTGGCTGGTACATCCACTCCTGGTCAGACTGGCAGCTTAAATGTGACACTTCTGAACAATGACATATTTTGCTCACAGTAAAGGACTTTAAAATGTTTGGAAATGGCCACATACACCTGAGTGTTCCAAACCAGCAAACTGCCCAAACTTCAGCTTTTATAGGTGCTCATATCATCAGTTAATCAAATGTATTTTGCACATATTCAACTCTGTATATTTTATATATTTTATT
>NW_005187487.1:435883-437818 GCF_000239375.1 Pundamilia nyererei | reverse complement strand
ATAAATAAATAAATAAATAAATAATGATACGGTATAGTATGTCATGCAAAGTTGTTGATCTGAAGTTTACCTAATTTAAAAATGATTTATTATGGGCTTAAACATGTAAAATCTTAGAATTTAAAGAGGGAGTGCTTTCTTCTTCACATAACTACACTGCATGTCACCACCCACACTACTACACACACCAGAATATAGTGTAACTCAGGGCTGCTTAAACTTTATAGTTGTAGTCTTAGACAATGGAGATAATGCTAACACGTAGAAATCAAAACTGAAATGTCTTTAGTACATAAATGCCATCTGAATACTTAAGCCATTAATGTGTACATTTTCCATTTCTTCATTTGTTGTACTCTCTTTCTTGTCCTCTGTCACCTTCTCCATCTCACTCCCTCATCTCTGTGGCTGTCAATATGGCTTTCACATGAACAACAAAGTGAAACAAAGCAATGTGGAAGCCATCAGACAGCTTGTTACACTGTCCAGTCAGACAACCTATGTAATACTAGGATGAGACATTCATCCCTTCTCCTAGAGCCTGTTTGCAAGCAGTAGCTACTTAATGAAGAGATGTAGGTGTTATATTTAAATTTAACAAGACAAGCAGTGAACACATTTTCCAGTACTGACCTTCATGTGAGATGTGTGATAAAAGAGTGGGGCAGTGAATGTTACATTTTATTCCTGATTAAAAACTGCGTTTGTTGAGCCATGTTTTCTTGGTACCATATGCAGCTCTACAACTGCTCCCAACCCAATGTGTAATTACTAAAAAGCTGTTCTGCGAGTTTATGAGCCAATTAAAGAATACATTTTTCAGTAGAGTAAAACACTGTTCATTTAATAAAGCAGTGCACTTTAGAAATACATATGTTTGGTAATTTGTTATACACCACATTATGCTACATTTGCATGAATAGCAAGTCGTAATACCAAACAGATAGAAAAAACACATTTTTCTCAAGCTATGTTATTAAAGTTCACATTTGTTCTTCTTATTGAAGGGTTGTGCATGTGTTTTCAAACTCTTGTCTCTGTATCCTTTTCACACTTTTAATGAAACAGTAAAAACTGTGCTGCTAACATTATGTTTCCCTATAAAGTAATTTATGTTTGCCATGTATAGTAGAACTCTGTTCTGGCTAACACACGACAGGTCACGTACAGCTGAGGTGGAGCTGGGTTGCAAAGCGGCTTGTAGGTGTGTTGCAATTCTGCGGGGATGTAAATCATTATTTTTACATTTATTTGTGCTTTCCATATGATTAACCCTGCAGGTTCAGCAAAAGGGTACAAAAAGGCCTGTAGGGCTTATTCATTCACAAAGAGCACAATATGTACTTTGATTAATACCCAAACCTGAGCTCTTTGTAATCATTATGCAAGTGCACTTTCCAGTCAGTCCAATAAAAACAAATTAAACATCAATCTACTGGTTAAACTCTTACATACTGTGAATGTATTAAAATAACAGTAAAATGTGACAGTTACACAAAGGACTCAAGATGCATTACCCACTGGAAAAGGCTAAAATGTTTTAATTAATAAAACTCGCTTGGAAGTGCTTGAAGAGTAGCAGAAATGATCAAACACAACATTTCCAGACTTTGTGTCTCCTCAGACTGGTTTCCTCAAACCACAAAAAAGGATTAGTGATATCATCTTCTCAGGTCCTGCATCAAATAGTCTGGAACTGATTTAATTGACTCATCGTATGGGTCAGACAGTGGGTCAGGCAGTTACACCAAACAGATTCTACAATGGAGAAAAAACCAGAGATGTAAGTTTGGGGCTCAGTTTAATGACAAAAAAACAGCTTCCTAACTATGAGTCCTAGCACACTACCACAAAAGTGTACAGGGTGGGCCATTTATATGGATACACCGTAATAAAATGGGAATGGTTGGTGATATTAAAGTCCTGTTTGTGGCA
>NW_005187487.1:415230-432939 GCF_000239375.1 Pundamilia nyererei | reverse complement strand
AGCAAGTAAAATCAGGTGTGCCATTGACATTTAAGGCAATCGCACCCATACCTGAGAGGAGGAAAGAATACTTGTCATGTGTTTTGCCCTGTGTTTTTCATAGATCAGCTTCATCCTGAGCACATGTGTCAGAAAAGGGTAAAAACATCTGGAGAAGCTGTAGAGAACGGTTTGCTGCATCTACAGGGAACAGCACCTTGACTGCCATTAGGTATTGGGATGAAATCCTTGGAGCCATTTTCAGACCCTACACTTGTGCAGTGGGTCCTGGAATCCTCCTGGTGCATGACGATGCCCGGCCACATGTGAATTGATATCATTGAGTAAATCCAATAGACCACCTCTGAGAAATTTTGTTTCGGTCCATTTGACCCAGCAGGTTACACCACACATTGTTCAGAGGTACAGTGATGGCACAGTCCAGATCTCAGAGGAGATCCCCCAGGACACCATCTGTTGTCTCATTAGGAGCATGCCGTGATGTTGTCAGGCATGCAAGCACATGGGGGCCAAAGAAACTACTGAGTACTGCTTTAGTTGCTGCAATGAAATTTCATCAAAACGGACTAGCCTATCGCATCATTTTTTCACTTTGGTTTTCATGGTGTTGTTGAATTCAGCCATCTGTAGTTTGATGATTTTCATTTCCATCAAACAATGTGGCATCCTTTTATTTATAACACACCACTCAGTCCATATCAGTGTAGATATCTGCTAGGATTTCTTCCCCTTGTGATTTGATGTGTTTTCAAAGTGTTCCTACAATTTTTTTGAGCAGTGTAATAAAAGAGCCTTCATTTCAATACCTTCTTCACTTAATTTTCATAACCTAAATCTGTTGCAGTATTAAGTATTTAAAGGCAAAATAAATGAAAAAGAGGTGTCGTTCTTGAAATGCTCGCAGCAAAAATCGCTCAGTTATTCTTTGAAAGTGTTCTTTGAAATTTATTTATCTTGAGTTTATGTGATAGCATTGCCTCAGCAATTCCATGTTTCACAATAGCGCTCACCTCCATCATCAAGTAGCACACTGAATCAAGTGGAACAGAAGATGTTCAGTGACTCAGAAGCTGAGGTAATTCTCATTGCTGTTGGGATAATAACAAACGGCCAATTCTTTTGAAGAAGCAGTGACATTTGAGCCTCTCACAAAGCTGACACAGAGCAGGTGAAAGCTATTATTTCCTTCCAGAAAACTGAGCAAGAAGTGAAACAAAGCAGTTAGATTTTACCCTGAGCAACTGCATGTGTGTGTTTCAGGTGAAATTATGCTATATTTTAAGACTTGTCACATAAGGTAATGATAGAAAAAAAATATTTCTACAACATTGCTTATTGTCCCATGTTTGTTATAATGTGTAACCCTGACCAGCATAAATGTGTTGTCACCATTTAGGCCAATAGACAATCCACAAGAAGTGTTTCTGCTCAACAATCCACAGTCAGTGATCACAGGCCAAACAACCTATTACATGCAAGAAATACTGGAGAGAATGGATGCAACATTAGAATTCAGCATTTAAATTCATTATATTTAAAAGACAAATAAATTTTTTTCATATGGTTCATATAAATATAAACAGTAGAAAAATACAGTTCAGAAATAGTTTTCAGTATATGTACCTTTGTTTGTCTGTCAGTTGCCACATTGTCCTGTTCTACTTGTAAGAGTCCTTGAGTTTACCTGCATTTCCTGTTGGTCTTTACAAAGAGAGAACAGTGAGAACATAAGCATTTCTGGCAGTGCTTTTCTCAAGGTGCAAAATATAGTGGGTGAAAGCTCAGAACTGATTTCAAAACATTTGTGACATACAATTTCTGCCAACCGCCCCAATATTTAACGCTGAAAAGAACATGTCAAAATACTGTCATTCAGCCTAAAATCCTGCATGAGGGCCTGTCAAATACTGAAACCTGTTTCCATTATAATCACTCAGTTAGCCCACCACCGTGGGCCTATATAATATACACCTGTGTGTATAGTTATATGATTTTCTGATTACAATTACCAAGCTGTGCATGTCCTATAAGTAAAAAATGTCATGTGGCTCTTGGTAAAATGAATCTCTTGGATAATCTTGGATCTCTTTAAAAATGCATTTTTCGCCACATCAACAGTTTTGAAAGTTATTTGTAGTAGGGTTATTGTGGAGTGTTTGCTTTGAAATATGCTCTTCTAGCATATACTTTGCATCCATCACAATATCAGACAAATAAAATCTAAGGAGAGACTATAATTAAAGAAATGAACCAGGAAACATCAGCTATAGAAAGAGATTACAAAACTCAAAAAGAATTCAAAACACCATGAACAGAGGAGTCCAAAATTGTAAAAACTCAAGGGTTAAGCGTCCTGCCCACTACTCCTTTAAAGCAAGAGCTATAAGCAATTAAAACACAACACTTGAAATATTAATATGAAATATGCCTTTCATTAAGAAACACTTTTTTATTCTATAGAGAAAAAACCCAGATGACTCGAATTCAGTTTGCTGTTTGTGTTTTCCCATCTAATGTACAATGTGCTACAAAGTCTGATTTATCTTGCCTGCACTGACACCAACAGATTCATCTTTCCCATAAAACACATGTGAACACATCTACTGCTAATGGACATTATATCAAAATTTCTTCTGCCCATAGCTACATGATCCAGCTGTTGCTGTTTGCCAGTGCTAATAGTTTTCCATTGAGGCCTGATGGATGATGAAGAGGCTTAGCGGTGACTTGAGTTGGCACATTTTTCTCCTCAAAAGGTGGATGAGAAGCCAGAAGCTTAAAGGTGGTAATTTAAAGCACCTTGTAAATGTTTACAGCCGTCATGAGCTCAAGGTTATTAAATAATCTTTGCCCTTCACCATCAGACACCTCAGCCACATCAACCCTTTAAATGAATAGTTTCTTTGTTAGGGAGCTTCTTTTCTGCCAATGCTATACTACTCTTTTCCAGATCAGAGGCAAATTCCCTTTAACTGAAAGCTTTACTGGGCTACAGTGTTGCTGATGTGGTATCACCCTGTTATATTATTATGCCTCTCAGTGCCTGCCAGCACCTCCTTTCCTCCAGTAGTCCCCAGTGGCCAGACACGACCACTTATCAGAGTGTATTGCCATTTTGTTTCACTTCATTCACTCTGCCTGAAATTGTTTTCTTGTTAGCCAATTTCGTGTTGGGATTGAAGTGTTTTGTGTGTTACTGCAGATTTTCCCAGCTGTGGTAACAATTGGTGGGAGAAATTTTTTACAGTTTAAGAGTCGTCATTTCAGTATTGCACCCCTGTGAATAGTATTTTCTACAGTTATTGTGGCTTCTGACTTTCTATTTGTTCCTGCTACAACGATCAAATTAAACGACTGTTCTATCCAGCTGGTTTTAACAACCACCAAAGTGCTCAACATTAGACTGAACAACAACAGTAGTGAATAAGGGCTGTTAAGGACATGTCTCATGGGTACTAGAGAGAGGAATATTTTCTATTTAATGACTGAAAACAGTTGTACTGTTAAAGATTTGGGTCAAATGTCTGTGGGGTGTTTAAAATAACATCTTATGCATTCAAGTCTATATTTCATATTTATTGAATGCTAAGTGTTAATATAGTGGAGCTTGAGTGTAAGGTGCCCTATGGGTATTTGCTGGAGGTAGTAAGTACCAGCGTAAACTCGATTTGTACTGTACTTGCAAAAGTGTCACTCACAAACTTAGTTCCCCATGGCAATATTGAGCATTATGCAGTCTGCCGTTGTGGACCATTTGGATCTCTTGGCACCCTGAATTGATCACCCTAACCCCTGACAATAAACTCTTTTAGCCATTTGTCCTTTAAAAGTTTTATCTGCTACAAAATCCTGCTTTCTTCACCAACCATGTTAACGTTTGAGAAATATTAAATTTAGGGTAAAAATAATATAGGTGTAACATTAAGTTTCACACAGGGTTCAGATTATCCAGCTCAGATAAAACACATGCTCTCACTGAAGGATTGAGATGTCTGTGGTGTTCTTTACAAAACTGTTTGTCCTTACATTAAACTTTCTTCAAAAGTGCATAATTACAGAATATACTGTAGTTGCAACAACTCCCAATACAGTGAGTTTTTAAATGGCCGTACCAATGTCTAACAAAGAAGTAATAGTGTTTCTACACATGCCTGGGGGTTTGTTGAATTGCTTGCGGTGAAAAAAAAAAAGACAAAAAACCCAGAATTAGAATTATTTATAATTACAGTCAGCACAGAGCTGCATGTTGACAGAGTCTATATTTCTGAATGCAAGGTTTGGGATCTAATAAGGTTCTGCCACCGCTGTATGCTCAGAACAACTTGGATCAGAAGAAAAACTACAGGAATGAGACAGACCCCGGTATTTGCTTTGAAGCTGTCTATCCGTCTCCCTCCCTTCACCCTCCTACTGTGCTTACAGTTTCTTATTATCAAGCTCCATTCCCCCTGAATCCCTTTCAACACCATTTCCCTTCACCCCAGTATCAAAGCCAACAATGGCAGTTAATTTGTCTCAGTGCTAGAATAGGTTGTGCTCACCATAGCTCTCTCTGTATCAGTGCTCTCCCTCCCCGAGTAGATATGTGGCAAAAGAATGAGAGACTGCATGATGAAATGAGCATAAAAGTGAATCTGACTGCCAAGTTCACAGACTTATTGTGTTGTAACAGGACAGATGAGACAGGCAGAGATATGGGAAGAAACACAGAGTCAAAGAGATGGAGAGTGGAACGAGTACAGGCTGATGGTGATAGGGAGAGTTGGCCAGCTCTGGGACTAATTAAACTGCCATTGTTGGCTTTGATACAAAAGAAAAAGGAACGATATTCAAAATGATTCAGGAGGAAATGGAGTTTGCAACTCAAGTACCACAGATTTCAGTCGGTGTCAGAAGTCTTCCACCTTCGCTCTACCTGGCTTTATTAGTACTATAACAATCATTAGATTTTATTAATTTAAAATACATAACAGGCAGTACCGTGCCCATCATATCATTATTATTTGGTTATTTATATTTTATATTCATATTTATTTACAACTTTGTTTGCTTATTGCAAATATTACCACTCTGTGATTTTAGCTCACAATAACTTTCATTTATTAGCTCTCACAGATAACAACCCTAGAGCTTGCATGAAAAGTATTGCTTGATTTATTGCAGAAAATACAGACTCAGAGATTAGTGTCCTGCCTTAAAGGCCAGTTGGAAACAGACAAAGAAGAAAGAAGCAACACTTTTCTAGCTGGAAATATTTCCATTAGACTATGTTAGCCAATATACATCTCACAGCTACCCTTTACAATACAACTGAGGAGTGTCTGATGCAACTCTTGGCACAAAGACACTATTCATGCTCTGAAAAACAGATCTGCTTCATGATCAGTAAATAAATACTGCCCAGTTATAATATATATAATAAATGTCCTGTACACCTCTATAAATTTGATATAATGTAAAGAGTTGTAGGGCTGTGACTTGAGGCTTGAAGTAGATTCTAAAAACGATATAGTTCATGTTTCTTTTTGTAAACATGGCAACAAAATAGATTTTCTAACTTTTTTATCTCACAATTCTCAAGGACCACTGGATGACTTTGGAAGATGTGAAGGAGGCTTTTAACTGTATTTTTTTTATAGGCTTTACAATGTTCCCTAAACACCTCCACCATTTTTTTTTCTTGTGTTGCTTTTATTTATTTATTTATCTTCAAATAGCTGTTCAGCACTGTTCAGCACTTTATAAGTTATTATTATTATTATTATTGCCATTCATATCTGACCAAAGTAATTATTAGATAAAAACAACAATTAAGTCACAGAAATTCGTTTTCCCCCCCAATCTTCTATAACTACACTGGATACTATAACTTTTTCTGTAAATTTGCACATTTATTTATTTGTGCTGACAGATTTCTTGCATTTACTAGAGCCACTGATATGTACTATTGATTATATGTGCAACTTTGCTACAATAATACATTTTGCTCAATAATATTAAACTGGACTGCATGTTGCTGAAGATCTAAAATGGGTTTGACATCATTGCTCTAGGTTATATCAGAGAATAGGTTCAACTGACCTGTAGAGTTGCTTTGCTTTAAAAATGTGTTTAAGATTAAGAAGATGGAGTAAATATCTATTTAAAATAATTAAAAATTAATCAATACATCCATTTACTGTGTCTTCAAATGATGGGTTTCTTCTCTTGCAAGGATAGAAAGCACACCCAAAATCACAAAATCAACGTGGGCATCTTTACTGAATTTGACAGACAAGTACATAAAAATAAAACACCACAAATAATTTTGCACCTGTTTTGATTGGCATTACTGTGAATAATTATGACATCATAACAACATGTCATTGCAGTGTAAGTTCCATTGCGCTGGATATCACTAATCCCTTAAGACACAGGACTAATTAAGACATTTAGTTGGTTGTGCTATGGATTCCTTTATCTCATTAAACACACAAACAGGCACTGTTATCATAGCCTCAGAATGTTAACCCGTGTGAGATTTAAATAATTAACATATGATGGCTTATAGCATATCTCATTATTTCGAACAATCTCCCATTTAGAAAGTCAAGATTGAGAAGCCAGGCTAAATTAAATCCCATAATCCCAGAGGAATGCTGAGATTAGACTAGGGAGCAATTATTATTTCTATTAACGAGGCTGTAACAAGGTCACTGAGTGGATAACCAAGTGTGGAGAGAGATGTGTGTGTATGTGTGATACAGATGGATAGAAACTGCATGTATTTTAGAAGGTTTTGAGGCTGTGGCGTTAACGTATGATAAAATCATCACACTGCATGAATCCAGCCTGCCTTGAGGCAGATCAGTGTGTGTAAAGCACTCAGATCTTTGTAAAACAAAAAATTTGATTAAGGTTTTTTCAAAAAACATATTTTTCAATTAATTTATTGTTTTCAAATAACAGTTACTTCTTATTTTAATGTCAAAGCTCAGGTTATTTATTTATTTTTTTACTATCTCAGAGTGAAATAGCACCTGTCTAGTTGGTAACAGTGAGTAAAGATCTTATCCTCATTGACTTAAAGGAGCTTTAGAGAGATTCTCAACTAAACTTGGCCTTTCCTGATTTGTGTACAGAAATAGAAAAAAGGGCTCCTGTATTTTTAGCTTTGAATCTGAGAGATGCTGTAAGGATGCACTCTTTTTTCAAATTTTAACTTGGGAGTCAGTGCTTGGGTTTTAAAGTGTTCATCATTAGAAAGGCCCCAACTGTTACTCTTTTTAAATCGCATCTTAAAACCATATGTTTTTACTCTGGCTTTCGAAACTGTATGAGAGTTACCAATTCTTTTATCCTAATTTTCTTACTTGTTGTTGTTGTTGTTAATGTCATTGTTTAATTGTTATTTTGTACAGCACTCTGGTCAACTCCCTGTTGTTATTAAATGTGCTTTATAAATAAATAAATGAAATGAAATTATAATAAATAAAAAATACAATAAAGAAACTAGATAAAAGGTTTTATTTTATTGATATTTTTTATTAAGAATATATCAACTAGATATTAACACTTGATCACACTTAAATATATGTTGTGTGACACACACATCTATAGAGTGTATAGCACGTGGTGATATACAATCTGTATCACTCTATAGTGTCAAATACATATAAATTAAACTGTTCCTAACTTTGATAGTTGCGTATTCCTATGCGGTGACCACCCAAAAAGCATAATGATAGTCCAGCTGCAGTCAACTGCCTTATATCTTGCTGAGCAACTCAAGGTCGCCAAATCATTACTGTGCTTCTCACACACTTTCACTTCCACACAAGCACACACAAACATTCATAATGAGGCTTGCAGGTTGGAAGCAGCGGTGATTTGTTTCAGTGTTGATTTCTCATTATCCTCTCAGTGGTTAAAATGACCCGCTGACCTTCAAGGTGCGACTCAGACTGTGTGTGTGTGTGTGTGTTAGAGGGGCATTATGTTTGTCTGGATAACGAGCTCAATCTCAATCCCAACTCATCACATTTTTACGCTTGGTCAAGCCCTTCTGGCGTCACGTTTGAAAAGGCTGTGTGTACCCTTTAGGGTCATTCTCCAATGTGCAAGGTCAGAGGTGTTACCTCGCACATTTTAACTAAAAAAACTCCAAAACCTATTTCTAAACCGAACCAGTTTGTTTTGATGCCTAAACTTAAAGGTTTCACACAGAGACATGCTAAGGTTTCCTGGTTTGCAGTCGAGATTAATGCAAGAAAATATAAAAAAATGGATTCCACTCAACTTTTGTATCCAAACTTAGTAATTGCAGTAAAGCAGATTAATCACATCAGAGCAAGAAAAACAGGTTGTCCACGCAGTAATGTGGTCTGGCATTAAAATTTTTAAAATCAATTTGCAATCAGTGTAATTTTATTTGGCACAGATGGTATCAATTCTTATAATATATAAGTTGTTCTCTAAATGATGGAAAACATAAGGTGATGACCAAATAAAACAGATGATTTTACATTCAATTTTACATCTGCAGTTTTTGACTAAACTCTCAGATGCAAGACCCACTCTGTGTTGTGATAATGGATTCTGCCTCAGAGCATTGCTCTGATATTTCCTATCCAGTATTTACTTTTGTATCCAAACCACAGAAGCCAGAAAAACACACTGAAGACAAAGAGCAGAAAGCATTTTTATTAGGAGGGAAGGACAGCCCACAGATCTGAATGACCATACCTGCTGTGTAACATATCCTACATCAGCTGTTTCTATAATAAATGTATGCTTCTATTATAAATTACAATTGTGTCTCCTGAAAAGTAATTTCTGCATGTTCATGTGAAGTGTTTACTCAGACTTTCTGTTTCTGGCTCTGTGTGCGCTCACATTAGTTCCAGGCGATAAATATATTTTTTAAAAAATCCACAAGAAATTAAATGTTAATCATGTGAATTCCACAGTCTAATGAAGAAGATGTGGAAATCACTTCGCATCAAACTAAAATGTATTTTTTGAGTGAATATAGTTTTTGATAATTAGCTCAACAACACACAACACAAACCGATCCATTTGTTTATGTTCTACTAGCTGCAGTTCCAACCATGTAAAACAGAATTGACAACTAATTAGGACCAAGAATAAAATAGGCATTTTCATATTTCCAATTGAATGCTTGCAAATTCCCTTGAAATTGTGGTGGTATTAGTAATTGCTGGCATGTTGACAATGTTTTCCTACACTAAATTAGCTTTACTGAACCAGGAGAGAATTTCAAGAAAAGAACTGTAAAAAAGTGGAAATTACAGAAACTCTGACTATAACCGATGAACCTGCTCTGGACCAGGTTATGTATTCAGCATACATTTCTATTTGATCTAGCAAGGCTAAAAGAGAGCTGCCTTTGTGACTCTGAAAGCTCAGCATACCATATCAACTCAATCTCATTTTGTGTTATTCTCTTCTATAACAGTATAAACTACAAAAACAGAATCTTCCCGTCCTTACCTGCAAAAAGATGGTACAGGCTAGTTGGAAGTAGCAATTTGCTGTTGCATCTCAATAAACTGTGCAAGATAAAACTAAAGCTCAAAGGTCGACATCTAAAGCTGGACTTGACTGGTTGAAGTTTTTAAAGATTTTATATATTGAAATTTATTAAATGTAATATTAGTCTTCTCTCTGTGTGTTTTTATTACAGGAGGATCTGAAGGTAGGACCAGATGAGGGGATGCTGGACTTGATTAAGAAATAAACACAGATGGTTTTCCATTCATCTATTACTTCCTAAAAATGGATTTTTTTTAATGAGAATGTGAACTTCCTGCTGCGCACACATCTATGCCGAATAATATGTGAGTATTTAAATGCCTCATATAGGAGCTTATACTGTCAATGCTTATTTGTCGTGAGAAAAATAGATGCAGCAAAAGGACACACAACTACCTATGTATCATCCAAACACACACACACACACACACACTACACAAAACCCATCTCTGTCTGATGAATATAAAATGACATTTCAATTTATCGTTTATTGGTTGCGAGGGCCTACCTCTCTGCATACAGATGAACTCCCTTTTTGTAAAAGAAAGGTGCAAAGATGGAACAAGATGGGAGGTGGAGAACAGGGATGCAGAGCGGTAATAACGTGTCTTTCTGACAAACACACAGCATAGTAGTCATAAAAAGAAAAGGTTCCACCTTTCAAAACCGATCAATGTGCTAACTTAAAAAAAAAAACGTGACTCCATGCTTAAAGAAATTCTCAAGCAAATTGCTTTATGTTGGAAACAAATGAGATTATTCCACCACACCGGGCAAAATTTTTGTTATTTGTTTCAAAGAGAATACGTTTTTACATCTCAGCTCTTGATTAATGATCCATACATGGATGTTTTTCATTGTGCCTTTGCCAGAACGCAGCTATAAATACAGAAACCGTGGAAAGAGTTTAACTGAGTGTGAAAATGGAAAGTATCATAAAGTTAGTGTAGTGTTGCTCAGACGAGGTCTGTGAAGTGTGAGGACAAAAGCTACTGTATATCCTTTAAGATTTGGGCAGTATGTCTCCCTGTCAGCCATCTTCACTGAATAAATAGAGCGATTTCTTCTCTTTATTTCTCTGGCACAAGGCAGTCCTTAACACACACAGTAAGCTTTCAGATACTTTAGTGAAGTAAAAGCACTGATACGTCATTATTATTAATCTGTCACATTGGTTCAGAAATAATTTTACCAAATCCCTAATGTCCTCTTCAGTTATTCAAGTTACTCTTCAACTTGGACAAGCCCACACCGACTGTCAACACTCAGCTCTACACACGCTGAATATTCTTGAATTTATTCCTAGATGTCCTATCACAGCTTGAATGACTAGTGTTTGTTGCATCCCTCTGTACTCAGATACGCAATCTGTGAACTGAGTAGGATTAATAAAACTGATACTCAGATACTAATTGATACTTAAAAACAAACGATATTCCATAGACAGATGTGCTGTCTTTGCCTCCTCCAACTGACAAACACCATACGGGACGATTCATAGACACAGGCCCCTCCCCTCATTAAGAGCATACAAAGTTGATGTTCACAGCACTCAACAAGAGGAAATATGAGAGTTTGCTAAAGCTCCTGAAATATCAAACAGTTATGCAAATATTGAACTGGGAGGATGCACACATTAGAGTTAGCCACATTAGCTGTCTGTTATGGCTAATAAAATAATAACATATGTTAGAACCAGGTAAATGTTAATCAGAGGTATTTGTCCACCGCATTAATAGATTCTGTTAATCTATCAGGATTATTTGTGTCTATAAAATGTTACATTTCTTTTAAAGTCCAAGACAGAAGCACAAAAAAGCACAAAAAAGTCTACTGGCAACTAGAGAGAAACACTAACAACCGAACATACCAGCTCACAGCATTACTTCAGTGAACCTAAAAATATTGTTGTTCCATGATATACATTTGATATTTTATAATGCTTTCAGATTTTTTCCCCTTGTGATATCAAAAATTATACAGATTATTTAATATTTTCCAGAGTATTGATAGTAAGTTTACTTTTTGCTGCCACTGTATATGTATGTATATATGGTATAAAAATCAGCTGTAGGTTCATTCTGAGTTATGCTGTGAGGTAAAAATCTGTTTATTTATCTTTTTGCCTGTATTTCTTTAGATTTAGATTTCTTTATGATATCCCTGAAGTCCCATACTGTTTCTTTATAGCCCTTCTGCGCCTCAGCTGAAAAATAGTGTACTGGCATACTTTGGGACAAAATGTATCATATATACAAAGCAAGCAGACAGTTAATATATTCAGTCACATATATTTTGAATTGTTCAATAACTCAACTCATAAACTAGGAAATCCCCTATGAGTTGTTTTTCAGTTTCCTGTGTTTGCATGTGAATGTGTTTGTGTGTATTCATACAATTCTTCATCTTTAAATCAGTCAGGGAAACGGTAGCAGATGGTCTCTAAACACTTTAATGCTGTGTGTGTGTGTGTGTGTGTGTGTGTATTTAAAACAGTGTGCAAGAATGATTTAGTTTATCAACCATGCTTTTTTAGCCATAAGTTTAGAAATCTCTCTCTCTGCTGCAGACACAAGTCAGCAGCAGTGTCTCAGATAACTGTGGACATCAATAGTTTGTGAGAAATACTTTAATGGTATGTATGTTTGTTGTGTGTGTGTGTGTGTGTGTGTGTGTGTGTATGCGCACAAGAGTGTCACCTCACAATAATAAGTCTACTGACGTGAAAAGAAAACAGCTGGTGTTCTAACACCAGATTATGTTGTGCGTGTTCAGTGATTGAATGTCCTGTCTAATTTTGCATGGTTGATAAAGTGGATTATTGCTGAGCCCTGACAAACACACACGCGCACACACCTGCATGAAGGCATCATGAAGTAAGAGGTTTAAAGAAAAGAGGTTGTTTTTTCTGTACTCTAAATCCAGGCCCTACTAATTCCCAAGCTATGGTTTGTGTTTCTTCATGTTATTTCAAGACCCAAAGCTAAAATGTCAGTATTTTCTGTACTGTGTTTTGGTGCTATGAGCCCAGGAGTGGATGTTATTCTAAGTTATGGAAGAAGAAAATCCACAATGCAATGTGGATTTTATGAGCAAAGAATTGAAGCAGAAGGAAACAACAGATCTCTGTGGACTGATAAAGATGTCCTTGAATGCCCCGTTCTGTGCCAATACTCTTCTAAATTAATTGTAATGTCTTATTTTTCTTTGAGGAACTCTTATAATTAAGCAACTGCTTTCTCTTTTTCAACTGGAAAATTCACCAGCTTTCAAGCTGATGGGCCAACTTGTATATTTACATAACAGCAGTGGATTAAAACATAAAGATCCTTTTCCTTTTGCCAAATTTATTTATTACATTTTTTTATTTCATAAATAATACTTAAATTGTTTGCTAGTTTTGGCAAGGGAAAATCTTTTGTAGTTACATCAGTCAGGACCGTTTCTTCTTCTGCTGCCAAATCAACATTTTTGTGTGTGTTTCTTGTAAGTAAATGTAGACAGGAAAACTGAACTTTACTTCAGTTTTTCTGTGTTTCCCCTTCTTTCTTCTCTACCCACTCAAAGACGCACACACCACAACCCACATCTCTTTTGCTTTTCCCCAGTGACTTCTAGTGGCCCCATTAGGGATTTTCCAGTCACACCTCTCAGTCAAACCAAACCTGAGCCACTGGTCTGAAATGGCCAGTGGCCGGCACAACTTGAATGAACTGAACTGAAACGTCACTTTCACTTCACAGTGTTCACTTGTCAAACAAAGAGAAAGCAAGCACAAGAAAAGAAGCCAGAAAGACAGAGAGAAAAGAAAGGGCCACGAGAGGCATAATGAAAAGGTGGACTCACCTAATACTGCCCTGTTCTGTGCCAATAGTCTTCTCAAGCTGACAGAGTTAGTTAGAAATTTTGTTTAAAAAACAAAACAAAACATAGAGATGAACCTATTTCATCAGCCTAGAATTAATCAGAAGGTGGGTGAGATGGATTTAAAAACGGTTGTATCTGCAGACAGTCACTGCAGGGGAATTAGATGCATATTAAGTGTGAAATACAAAGGTGTCTCCTCATCAGCAGTGGGTAAATGACTTGTCGGGAAGACACTAGAATCACCAGCTTCTCTTGTGCCGCTCACATTGGGAATCACAGAAGCTCAAAATTACCAAATTATTATAGTTTATTTCTACTTACAGGGGAATCTCTCAACCTCTTTATGATCTTGGACTTTCTATCATTGGGAAGTTTGTGAAGAATTGTTTTATATTATCCTTTTATAACTCAGACTATAATGGAAAAATTCTCACAAGCCAAAGAGATAAAAGGTCAATTCAAAGGTAACTCAAAGTTGTGAATGTTATAGACATTATAAGTGTGCCAAACCCCAGCTCCCTGCAAGGGAAAATATTGCCTTAATCTGGGCATGAGCCAAGCCTCCAGACCAGCTGAAGACCTCAACAGGCTTACTAGACTTGGCTCGTGGTTGGTACCCACAGGTGGACTTGGGGGAAACGATTAAAGTTTCATCACCATAACAACACTTAAGGACTATGTTTTAACATTTATCTCTTCCAAGCAAGTGTTGCTCTTGGAACAGCACTTTCTTGTTTTAAGAGACGGCAAAATATCAGGAGTTTGTTGACATCTGCAGGGGGAATGGGTGGAAGGGTTTCTTTGAACCACTGAAGTGGGCTGCAGGGGATTCCCCGGGCAGTCTTAGGTTTCTTGGCACCAAGGGGCTGCAGGAGAGGAGAGCCACCAGAAACATCAGTGAAATATTAGTGAAGCTGAAAAGAGAGCTTCCCTGGGGCTGTGGATCAATAGAGGGGAGACATGGTGTAGCATGCTGCTTGGACACAAACCAGGGCCTGATCACCTCTGGTTGGGTCACTCAGGTTAGGGCATTTGAACATCAAAGACGTGATGCACTTGATGACCCTGCGTTCTTCACTGATGATGTGTCCAATTTGCCAATCTGTACAGATGGTCTTTCTTTCAACTTAGCACGTTATAGGCTTACAGGCTTATGTTTCAGAGGTTAAAAGGCAGACATGGAATTCTGCAAATGGATGAGCTGGGTTTTAAATGTAGCAGGTGACTGATTAGTGGAGACAAAGAACCACCCAGCCACATTTGCACACAGACAGACCAGAGATACAGTAGATTAAAGGAGAGAGAGATTTGGAGAGGCAGGTGGGCAGTGCCAATAAGGAAAGTCATGGTGAAATTGTTCTGACTGCGGAGAACATAAAAATGTTGCCATCCTTCAGCTTGCTGAAGTCATAACATAAAAAGTTGCGCACTAGAAGGCAGGGATTTCCATAAATACTTTCAAATTGTCACATATGAAGAGGCACAAATGAGCACAAAGACATCATAACAACCCTACAACTGCGCACTTCAAGACCATTTAGTTTTTAGTGTGTCAATTAAACTGTGGCGTGACATGGCTGTGATGCCAGGTAATTATAATTAGCTCAAATTAACTGCCTGATGGCTCATTTAGAGACCGATTTTGAGATTTCTGCTCCACCTTCATAGTTTAAAATACTACTGTGATTGCAGTATATGCCATCAGATATGGAGCTGATATGATTTTCTCAACTGTAACATGTGCTTTGCAGGTATGATGGTATTAAGATGTCTCGTTGGTGCGGCTGAGGAGCAGGAAAGAAATCTCAGTAAAAAAATCCTAAAAAATCTAGAGTTTAACTCAGTTATAGCTGAATATTAGAATTTTGCATGTGTGCAAATTAAAGCCTAAGTGTGCTCTAAATGACATCAGGTTTGGACAGATTTATATTTCTTATTTATTCAGTGAGACAAACTCTTCAGTAAATTTTTTTCCAAAAAAAGAGCAACATTCTTTTGTTTATGGCCTTTAATGTGGTGCAGGTGTTCTGCTGTTGTTTTAGCAACAGAGATAATTATGATGAGCGAGTGCATAATTATGAAGCACAAACGGATCCAAGTAGTGCTGCAAATCCATCAAAAGCCATTCATATAGCTCTTTGGTGGATGAGTGGGCAAGTGGAGAATCACAGTGACAATAATGCAGGTTGTTATTCATGGTATTGGTTTTATCAATCAAACATTTGTTGGTACATTTTTGCAGGAATAGCAGCACAAATATCTCATGACTACATCAGACATTAATAATGATCTTGCTTGTTATTATTATCTTTACAGGGTTAAAACGGATAATTATTCTTTATTTCTAAACAAAATCAACCCTTTAAGCTAATATCTGTAAGTGCATCCTAGCTAGGTTCTGTGACTTTTAACCAAGTGGCTTTTTGGTTAGTCACTGATATTTCCCAGTGCTCGCTTTGGAAAGTTTATTCAAATGTCTGCAGCTGCAAAATATGTATTGGCCACTCCATACTGGCATAATTTAATAAAGTTTGACTCCTGTGGCCTAAATGGCAATGTTAGCACAGGCAGATGGCTGGAAACTGAAGAATGGTTGATGTTCAGTGTTAATCCAAGTTTTATGCTTCTCCTTACTTTTTTTTAAATCAAAAACAAGCTAACCTTCCATTAGAGTAACTATATGCTTTGTACAGAAGATAGAGAGTGCCAAAGACTTTGCTTTATGAAGCCTCAACATCAACATTTTCGGTTCATGTTGGGTTTTTCTGGAGCCTAAAGCAACAGTGTTTGGGTAAAAGGATGGAGAGCTAAGTCCTGATTTAATTCATAAATTGTATGGGTGCAATGCACAAATGCAGGTAACTAGTGAGAAGTAAAAGGCTCAAATCATAGCCTCTTAAACTTGAAGCATAACGGGCTATTCTACTGTGATACTCTATAGCCCAAAACCAACCACAACACCTAAACATTGTACATTTTTAAAAAATAAAAAACGTTTAGAGTTTAGTAGAGTGAGCGACTTCAACAAAGTCTACATAGAATAAAACTTTTTTTTTTTATCATGCAATACTGTTATTCTAATGTCCAACCCAGATATTCTCAGAGAGACGAGACCTGCAGGCATGAAAGGAAATGCCCAAAGGTCCTGCTGTCAATTAGAATAGGTTTGTTTTTTTAAGCAAACAAGATTTCTTCATAATTTGCCAAGCAGCACTGATAAAATTTGCTTGATAATGCTTTTATGAAGGAGCCAGCTGTGTCTCCATCTGGATATAAAAAATTCTGAACATCACATCATGACTGCTGTCTTTTCCAGCAGCATAATGGTCCACTGGAGGATTGGAAGAAATCTCTGCCTGTTAGATAATATTCCATAGATCACAGCGTATATATGCAGATTGCAGAACAATGATATGGTGTATAGTAAATTATTGGAATATGTCCTAAGATAAATCAACAAAGGATTTACAATACAGAAATGGTTTGAGTGTTGCTGGATTGCTCTATAGATCCTTTGTGTAGTGGATGTCTGTGGCAAATCATTCGCTATTAGTTTTGGCAGGTGCCAAGAGGCAATCAGAATCTCCATAAAGCTTTTAGCAGATGGGAGCGGGAAGTGCTCTGAAAACTCCTGGTAGACTGCGTGTACTCTGGACTTGATCAGACCCAGTGTACCAATCACCACCAAAACCAGCAGATGACACGGCTTCCCAAATCATCACAGACTGCCGAAACTTCACACTGAACTTCAAACACCTTGGATTCTGTGCATCTCCATACTCCCTGCAGACTCTAGGACATTGATTTCCAAATGAAATGCAAAATTTACTTTGATGTGAAAAGAAGACTTTGGACCACAGAGCAACAGTCCAGTTCTGTTTCTCCTTAGCCCAGGTAAGATGCTTCTGATGTTGTCTCTGGCACAGCAGTGGCTTCATATTACGAATGCAACAGTTAAAGCCCCTTTCCTTACAAAATCTGTGTGTGGTACTCTGACACCAGCCACAATCCACTCCCTTCTTGAACTGACCTTTCCTGACAATCCTTTTAAACCTGTGGTCGTCCCTGTTGCTTGTGCAACTTTCCATTCTAGCCCACTTTCCCTGAAGATGCTTTGATACATCACTCTGAGCAGCCAGGCTTTTTAGCAATGACCTTCAGTGTCTTACCCTCCTCATGGAGGATGTTGGTGGTCATCAAATGTCAAGTCAGCAGCCTTCCCCATGGTTGTGCCTGACTGTGCTGAACTATACTGAGAAAAACTCCAAATGAAATATTCTAATAATCAGTGTTGGGACTAACGCGTTA
>NW_005187487.1:405144-412389 GCF_000239375.1 Pundamilia nyererei | reverse complement strand
GCCGCCGTGCTGCCTTTTAAAAACCATCTAGTAGAAAATCGGTGTTGGTAAAACACAGAGGATACACATGGCCAACAGTTTTTTTAGAAGTTTCTTTGGATGTTTCCTGAATTCTTTGTTTTTTTTAACTGTGGAAACTGAGTCAAAACTTTTAACATCGGTATATTCCTGTCCATGAACAATCAAGTGTCAAACTTTTTAAGTCACTGTTAAAGTCTTTGACATGTTTGATGGATTTCTTTGTGTGGTGCGTGACTTTGTGTAATATCATTGCAGCAGTTGAATGGTTAACAGGGGGTAATTTGTTTATATTGGCCCCTCAATGAGAAAGCTAGTTTGCATAATTTGAAAGTGCATGAAATCTGATTGGAGAGATCATAGGGAGACAATGCTTTGATTGCAGGGTAGAGTCTCGGTAAGGCCGGATAATCAGCGCCGTTAGAGAAATGAGGTTTTTAACTGATTAAACTGAAGGTAACTGTAAGAACGGGACTGACATTGGGCTTGTTTTTCACATTCATTTTCTTTAATCTTTGTTTTTATTCATTGTAATACTCTCATTCACTGAAGGGAACTACTAAGGTTTTAAGGTACCGTGGATGCAGAAGCTCATAGGCCTGTCTTATATGTTGATTTAGCTCTTCAGTACAAATTTTCTTTTTAAAGTCATACAGAACAATCAAAAAGTATACTCATTAGCTGTGTACTTCTAAAATTGGTCTAGATGTATGAAAAGATAAATAATACACTGTTTGTAGCAGGATTATGCATAAGCGACCTGTGATGATGTTATGAAAATTGTTGGAGAGACAGAACAAGGACAAAGTATGACTCAAGATCTGTTTTACATTATTCCAAACTTTGAGTCTGCAGAGAGCATCAGCTTTTAAGGCTATTCAACATTAAACTGGACTTTAAATGTATTAAATTCAACTTAAAAATCAATTAATACTCTACATTAATAGCTTTGCATTATTTGCAATCTAAAATGCATTTGTAATGAACCTCAGTGTGGGTTCTCAAGCCAACCACAGCCTGAAATAAGCAGTTTCAGCTCCTCCTCTTCATAAATCAGTCTCCCTGTAAGATATCTCTTGTGATTAGCTGTCCTCATAAACCAAAGCTTTTAACAGTGTTTAAAGCTTCCTGAGCCTTTTGGCCCATAAGGATTACTTGCATGTATGCAGACCTCATTAACTGAGACACTGGACATATCCTAACCCCATTTAGCCATAAACATAAACCTGGTGGAGGTTAAGCTGTTACTCTTTTATTAGTGACAGAATGCACTTCTTCCTGACTCTTTAGACATTTTCATGTGTCGTGGAACAGTAACTAGTACAAAGCTTTTCCCAACAGTGCCAATGTAACTTCTTTATTTGTGCTTTTAGACTCACACTGGTTGGAAACTTCTCCTGCCTGACGTTTTACATTCACACACCTTTTTAAAAAAGCTGATTATAATCGGAATCACACTTTTTATGTGTTTATATTTAAGTAAGAGAAAGACAAAGAATTTAAACTGAAAAATATTTACAGGTATACTGCTGAAGGGTTTTCATGACTCGTTCTGGCCTAATGATTGGAACATGGAGACTTGTATGCACATGCTTTCACCAAGTGTCACTTCTCTGTAGCCCGAGGCACTGGCAGTTATGGAGCAGGTACAGGCTGAATTTAGTTTTTTTTGGGTGGATATTTAAAACTTTGAGCCTCACACCTTGAGGGCTTTAGTTTTGTCTACTGGTAGTTGCCAAGTCCCAGGTTTAATTCCCATCTTTACAAATAACTTTTCCTTATCTCCACTATCAATATCAGTATTTTTTTGCATTTATCTGGCTTGTATAACAACAGTAAGTAAAAATACTTTCGGCTGCTCCATTACTGGGATTGGCGCTGCAGGTAGCTCCGCATTTCTGACTGGGGAGATTTTGGGAGATTTGTACACAGGATGCCCTTCCTGACACAGCCTCCAAGGGATTTGTGCCTCATTCTTTCGATCTTCTGTTACACAAATGTAATGTAATGACTTCTAGTATAGCACGAGTATATGAAACTATAACCTCTGGTAGTTCATTCTAGTTTTGTTAGGTTCAAAATAAAAATATTAATTCTAAAGCTGAATGTAACTATGTCCACAAAAGGCTGATGCTCAGTTATTCAACATCCAGCAGGCAACTGTTGCAGCGGTACCTAGGTTTATTCTATTTTGTACTTTCTTTTTTTAATAATGCATCCCCAGAAGTCACTGATGAGGATATGAGAGTAAAATAGCTTTTTGAACAGGGCCCTTTGGCACTCCCAGTGTTTCCTCTGACTACAGATAAGAAAGTAAGACAACTCAGGCTGACAACAAAATATTACCGTTAAAATGGCAGGAGCAAAGGAATGTTTTCCTGGCATCTCCTGTTATTTGAGCTGGCTAAGTGCACGTACATTGTATACTAAATTAGAAACTAATACAAGCTTTGCACCAAAAAGAGTCTTTTTTCCCCCTCAAAACCATATCACAAAGTGAAATATGCAGCACAACCTTATATGTGAAAGGAAATGCGTTGTTTGTGGAGCACTTCTGGAAACAATTTATGACAGTGTAATGCTAGCATCTCTCGTGAGATGTACATGAGCATCAGGAGGAGGAAATTCATACGAGCCAAGCTATGTAAGGTTTTTGTCTTTTTTTGCCATTCGTAAGTCAAAATGTCAGGTTATTTTCTCAAAAGTTTGGTTTACACATCTTAAAATTTTGATTGAGTAAGTCTAAATTCGGTGATTCTTCACTTGAAGTTTTGAGATAACTCAAAATCTCACCAGGAAAACTAAGACCAAATAATTATAAAATGGCAGAAACAAGCTTCCATATCAAAGAAATACATTTAATTAATAAATTTTAAATTTATTCTTTCTTAAAAAATATGTAGTTCCTTTTTGAGTTTGACAAACCTTCACTACTTGGTGACATTTAGAAAAACATTGGAGTTTTAATATGGTTTTGTTTAGAAAATTCTTGTATTTTTGTTTTCTGTTAAATCAGAGTGGGAGTGAAAATGTTTGACTTTATCTGATTGCATAAAGAAATTATAATTTAATAATTCTATAAGTGAATCATTAGCTCCACGTTATATGCAATTTACCAGTTAAAACTCACAAGAAAGGCACTCTTTAAAAAATTGAAGGATCATGAGTAACATAGAGACAAATAAAACACACACGAAATTACTTTATAGAGATGAAAACACAGATAAAATTATTTCTCTCTACCTTTGTAGACTTTATTCAGCAGAGGTCGTCCATGTGAAAAGACAGAATAGAACCGGACATTAGCCTCATCTGAGACTCCATCTGAAACTCTGAAACTGAAAGAAATAGTGCAGATAATACACAGAGAATCATCATCATGTATCCTGCCTCCTGCAGGATATAGCTAAACCACCTACTAATGCAAATGCATTTATTGTAAAGGAAACACTTTTCTGCTGTGCACCCCATGTAAGCAAATGACAGATGGTGAAAATATTCTGACCTTATTGTCTGAGATAAAAAAAAAAAAAACAACCATGTTTAGACACTGTTAGCAGCGTGACTCCTGTTTTGTGCCTCTTTCAGTTTCTGACTTTGCTCTTATGCCTGAAGGATTCAAGACCTTTTACATGTTGCCTGCCCAGGTGTTTACGTGTGTGCATTTACCTTAAAGGCAAGTGCACTTGTGTGTGTGAGACAGACAGACAAGCCCACCAAAACAGCTCACCGCTGTCTGTAACTGCCTCTATTTGGCAATGAAACTATTTCAGCATCTGAAAACTTAACGCTCCCCACAGTGTCAAAAAGAAAACACTTTGTCAAAACCACTTAGCGCCACAGGACCACGGCAGAATCAGTGCCACACACTGAGCCAACATTTGTGTGATGTTAAACATGGTGTGTACGAGATCACCCACGGTTTCCGTGATTGATTTCAGCCACATAACGTATTGCACTTAAGTAAATCAATGCGCCGTCAGTCAATATTACCCTCACAAAGACACACAAAGCTGAAAATACCACCCTCTCTCTCCTTAATGACTTCCCTTCTCCCTCTGTCTCTGACATTAATAAACTAATTTCTCCAGCACTTAGTAAAATTTTGCATCCATCCATTTTCTAAACCGCTCAGCTGGTTCAGAGCACTGGAAAGTAACCTTTACCATTTCATGTATTATTTTTTTCCAGAAAACAAGCAGAGCAGTGGTATTTCAATTTCAATAATTTGCTAAATGATATGAGTGAGTCTGGGTGTTTATTATGAGTGTTAAAAATTGTGGAAAGAAACAAATTTGCCTCTTAACACAGCAAATTGAGTTTTGGAGACTTTACGCATTCGCATAGAGCAGAAACATTTCTAAATGGGAAGCATATGGCCCACCTCCATAAGTTTAATTAGCGCATTAGTGTTTCATGATGTCTATTCTTAAAGGTTAACTGTTTTATTTTTCGCTACTAAAGTACTACACCAAGCAAGGAATTCAAGTCTAGAGTGTAACGTTAAGAAGGACTTTGAGTGTAAGTTATTTTCTCAAACCTCCAAGCTGTTTGGTTGTTACTGGGCTATTGAACAAATTGAAAGGAGAGTCTGCTTGGTAATTGTGCCATGATTGGACAACACGTGTAGTTATTATTAGCAAAGCAATAGGCTACAAGAAACCTAAATCTTTCCCCTCTTTGAATAAGTTCTAAAAATCAATAGTCATGGCTCTGGACACACACAAAGTCACTGCACAACTGAAGATTTCTGCAAGCAATAAAACCCACTTTGATTCTTGTGATCCCAATTACAGAAAAAGTGAAAAGAGCATAAGACTGTTCTGACAAGAGGAATTAAATTAACTTCATCATAAGACTGCAATTTTCCTGAGATAGAAATACTTTGTAGGCAAACCGTCATTTTAAATAATCCTCCTATTGTAGACAACTGAATATTATCCTTTGACAGCATACTGAAGGCTTCACTGCTCTCAGATATAAGACATATTCAGGATTGAAAAATGGAGTTTAAGTGTTAATCCTTCATCGTGTCTACTGGCCAGCAAGGGTAAGAAAATGACCCACCTCTAACTTGATTCATTACCTCAGTAAACACTTTCCAGCGAGTCTCAGTCACTAGTTTCGAGAATTATAGAGTACAGAACGATGTTCATTTTGTGAATTATGGGTTCCATTAAAGCAAAAAAGGGTGATAAAACATAATACGCCTTAGGACAGTGTAAGGGGGCTCTAGTTGTGGAGAAAGGACACTCAGAATTCACCTGGTGTGCAATTTATCTGTTCACAGACTTCACAGATGACAGGGCCGATCAGGACGGTGTTCTGCGGAAAAGGAAAGAAAAACTTTTAACTGCACAGATATTTATAGTAACTTCACACTATTAGTAAGTTATCAGACTTAAAATAGAACATTAAGAAGAAGGTTTTCTAAAAACAATGAATATTTCACATAGCTTCACAAACAAATGTAAACATTATAATCGTATAACACCAATATATTAAAGTGGTGATGCGGCAAAAATGTCTCTGGGATGTTCAAGAATTTCTTTAGTGTGTTTCACAAGTTCAACTTCTCACTGGTGTGTAGTCAGTTAGCCATATTTAATCAGTTTCAGTTCCAAAGCGCTCTTGACTAAAAAGTCAGGTTGTTAAAATGATTTGAAGTGAAAGAGGAAATGGATGGTCTCAATATTTAAGGTGTGATCACGTTCAGCGGCGGCTCATCATCTCCTTCCTCAAGGAGAATCCCAGTCACAGGATCGCAAAACTGTCAAAAATCCAGCCTGTATTAAACAGGGTCTCTAATGTATTACGGCCATAATCAATAAATAAATATGTGTATGCTCTGCATCACGCTCTGCTTTATTAAGACGATAGCTGGGAATATCTGCTGGCCTTTTAGTTTTATATGTAAACGTTTTTGATCTTTTAGATGAAGTCACAAAATAATTAATTATGAATAAATCATCAATCACAATATTAAGTATTCATAGCACAGAGCCTCTAACAGAGTTGCTGATAATGAGAGCCAATCTTAGTCATTATACTGTATATATAAATATGTCTTAATAATTTGGTAAACATTTACTTAGACTTCCTGGTTTGTGCTTGATGTTATACTTATTTTAAAAATGATTGATCATTTATAAAGTAAAAAAAAAGTTTTATATTAACAATCATGAATGAACCTTTATAAATTTTATAGAATATAGTCTAATGTGTACTAATGTAGGAGAAATGTTTAAAAACGTATGTATTAAGTATGTGCTAATATCCTCAGTAGTGCTAAATAAAGGCTGGGAACGTGCCAAATAGGCAACTGCCCAACACCTAAGCCTTGCAGTGCCACCACACCCCTTGCTTATACAGCTTAAGCTCCTTAACTCATATAGTTGATTTAAAAAAAAAAACAAAGGAAAAAAGAAGACGACTGCTTGGTTTCTGAATCACATGTGTGGCAGACTCTTCCTCTCTACCAGTTTTCACTCGATTTTCATTGTTTTCACCTGTGACATGATCGTGTGTGTGTGTGTGTGTATGAAGTTTTGTCTTTCCCTTTGTCAAGGCAATTTATGCTCCCCAGTAATCTGGATTTTAGTTATATTTAAGCTCGCCTAGTAAAGGCAATGAGGGAAAAGCAAACAACAGTTAAAAACTCATTAAATATGAGTGTTGTAATAGGTGCTATAACAATGAAAGTCTGAAGAAACCATTAGGAGGACTCAATGTAGTGCATTGTTTAGATAGAAAAGAAGAAGAAAAAGAGCCTAGTTTTGCATCAACATTTACGAAGCTGATTTAAAAACAGAGATAATAACATCTATAAAAGGCATACATCACACTGAAAGAAAACACTGTGGGTTTCACTTTTCACTGAGGTATGACTCCAAGAAGGATTTCTTCCTCCCCCTCAAATTACATTGAAGTAGCTTCCTTGCCTGCTGGCTTTTCTTTGCACCCCTCCGGGGAAGCTTTTGGCTTTCTTATTTTAGTTTGTCCTGCATATTGTTGTTGTCGGTCTCAGAAAACATATCTCGATTCATCTGGATTGCTCACATGCATGTGTTACTGCCTTGTGACATTTCTAATCCATTTTTCAGTGTGTTTTCACATGATGATATTTGGGATAGTTTGTCCAAACGGCATTTATGATAGACCTACTGCCATTTGACCACAAATCATCTAATTAACACTAAGCCATATTTCCTGGGACTATGCAGTCCA
>NW_005187487.1:404653-404869 GCF_000239375.1 Pundamilia nyererei | reverse complement strand
AATTTACTAATAAAATTAATTGCTGTTGCATTCAGTGGCTGTCCATCCATATGACCATTATGCATCCATCTGATGGATTCCAGAATAATGCACCCTGCTGCACCCTGCTACAAAACTCAAATCATCTCAAACTGGATATGGATATGCATTATATATTATATATTACATAAAACTGTCTATTTTCATACACTTTATTCCACTTTATTTGCAGGTTGT
>NW_005187487.1:401866-403678 GCF_000239375.1 Pundamilia nyererei | reverse complement strand
CTCTGATTACTTTCAGCTGTGTCTTGTTACACTGACATCTCACACCTTCCTAATTTCCTCATCTGTGTCATCCCTCAGGTCTTTGTTGCCATAGTGTGTTCAATTTGCACTGTTTGCCCACCTCAGTGAAATCCATGGTTGGATTTTTGGCTTGGTTTCATCTGCCCTTAGGACTTTTGACTTCACCTAAATGGAGATTAAATGTTTGTTCATAACTAAGTCTTTGGATATGCATTTTGGGATCCACTGCCACACTCTAAAGGACAATTATTGGCTCCTGTGCAGATGTTAGCAAAATGTTAGTTTCTTCTCCTGGGCTATAGAGAAAAAAATGGAAAATGAGATAAATAATGGACAACAGGCTTGTGCCACTCTATATCTTATACGATAAAGTATTTAAAAACACTAGACTGGAAAAGTGCTGGTTTTGAATGTGACAAGCAGATTATGTGTTTTAATTATAATAAACACAGTAGGTGCTGTAGTCACAAGCATTCATTAAAACTGAAAAAGCATCTTTTTGGTCTTCAGACTTCCTGATGCACGCGTCATAATAAGACATCTAAAAGTTATCACCTCTATAATGTGCAATTCTTTTAATATGGTTCCTTTTTTTTTAATCTTGCTCTTTATCTCACTTCATCTCACACTTGTCAGATGTAATTGACATCAGTTTGGTGCACAATGCAATGCTCTGCCCATCTTCTCATCACAGATGTGTCACAACAGTCTGCAGCAAAGAAGTCTGAGCAGACAGTAAATAGGCAGAGTATTTTAATAAAGAAAATGCTTATCTGTGAAGTTTGCATGTTTGCTGCAGCCAGCTGGGATTTATTGTCAAGATAGGTTTAATTCTAAGAGGATTAATTCTTCACAAAGCAAAATCACTTAATGCAATTAAACCAAAGAGCACATTACAAGCCACAATTTGTTGTTGTGAGTTTTTTCTGAATATGCGTCACTGAATGAGCTGAATACAACAAGGAGAGAAACGTGATAACAATAATATAGTATGTCCAGTATGGCGTCTTATAAAAAAAGTGGAACAATTGCAGTGAAACTGAGCACACCTCATATTGAAAGGAGCCAGCTGAGGTGATTTTGACATCTTAGCATTGGGCCTCCTTTTGGAGATATTCTAGGCTCATTCAATTTGGAAAACACATGGAGGCAAGTGGATTGATTCTTAATCACATCTGGGAAAAACTTTGAAACCCTCACAATATCCTGAAAGTCTGGCTGGACCAAAAAGTAATGACTCTTTTCTAACAATGATTCCAGTGAGCCCCAAATGGAAATCCTGGAAATATCTCACCTAAAGGGAAAATGTCATTTTCAGTATTCTTGTTTTCCAGGTCGAACTATTTCTATGGGCACAAGTATTTGTCAGTACTTGTGGATATTTAACATCAAAAACAGAGTATAATAATAATAATAATAATAATAATAATAATAATAATAATGATAATGATAATGATAATAATAATAATGTATTTTATTTGAAATTACAATGTAATTACATATACACACTCATATTAAAGCTAAAATAAAGGGTATCAAGTCAGGTTGTTACAAGAAACAAAATAAAAAATTATACTGTAAGTACATTTAAGTACTGCAAAATTTGCATGATGACATACTACCTAAAAATTTGGCAAGGTAGTAAATACAACAAGCCCTGTATTATCTGACTTGTCATCCCATTGTTCCAGTGTACCCATCATTTAAGTATTTTAAGTAAATATAAATATTACGTTGTAATTGACAATCACTTATCTGTTTCAGAATGTGTTTGACCTGAGTAAGTGCACC